>NC_084615.1:69446003-70046003 GCF_033978795.1 Nerophis ophidion | reverse complement strand
CCTCCGCCGGGTGGCGGGGCTCTCCCTTAGAGATAGGGTGAGAAGCTCTGCCATCCGAGAGGCGCTCAAAGTAAAGCCGCTGCTCTTCCACATCGAGAGGAGCCAGATGAGGTGGCTCGGGCATCTGGTCAGGATGCCACCCGAACACCTCCCTAGGGAGGTGTTTAGGGCACGTCCAACCGGTAGGAGGCCATGGGGAAGACCCAGGACACGTTGGGAAGACTATGTCTCCCGGCTGGCCTGGGAACGCCTCGGGATCCCCCGGGAAGAGCTAGACGAAGTGGCTGCAGAAAGGGAAGTCTGGGCTTCCCTGCTTAGGCTGCTGCCCCCGCGACCCGACCTCGGATAAGCGGAAGATGATGGATGGAGTACTCACAACCTTATACTTTTGAAGCTGAATATACTGCTGCTTATAGAAGTGATCACAAAGAAGAAGGTGAGACGTTGGAGCAGACGGAAGCTGTGAGAGTGAGGTGAAAGTGACATTGTTATATATTTATGGAACTTGGATCCAAGCTGTTTGGACATAAATAAACAGGAAGCATCCCCGGCCAGCTGGACCAGACGAACAACTCTCCATCAAGTGAGTCACTTTAATATGGATCATGATACATGGAGCATGCCATGCATGTTATTACAACTACAGTACATGCACCGTCTGGCTAGCTCAGCTGTGTACAAACAAAACATGAATTGTGGGTTAATACTTTACAGATAATGTAATATGATTGTTCATGTTTTTCAGTCAGTACAGATTGGTGTTCTATCGCAGTGTTGTGCATTACAAACTCAAACGTGTTTCGTGTTGTTGTAGAAGCTAGCTCATGGGTGACAAACTCTGGCCTGCCGTGTACTTTCATTTGGCCCTTGAGGCAATATCAAGTTAACATTAGAGCTGGCCCGCCGCTTTAACACCACATTCACCGCTAATACTCATACTCGTCAACCCTCCCGATTTTCCCGGAAGACTCCCGAAGTTCAGTGCCCCACCCGAATTTCTTCAGATTCCCCCCCCGGAGAACAATGTTGGGGGTGGGCCCTAAAAACACTGCCTTTGGCGTTCTCTACAATCTGTCACCACGTCCGCTTTTACTCCATACAAACAGCGTGCTGGCTCAGTCACATAATATATGCAACTTATACACACAAACAAGTGAATGCAAGCATACTTGGTCAACAGCCATAAAGGTCACACTGAGGGTGGCCGTTTAAACAACTTTAACAATCCAATCCAATCCAATCCACTTTATTTATATAGCACATTCAAACAACAATAACGTTTCCAAAGTGCTGCACAGCCATGTTAAAAACAATATTATGCTCCACCAATGACTGAATAAAACAAAAAATAAATAAAAATAAAACCAATAAAAACAATATAAAAACAAATATGATTAAACACTATTTTAAAGGGTAAAATCAATTAAAACAGTAAAATAAAAATAAAAGTGTATAAATAACACAGAGGACAACAGAGGACAGAGGATCACACAACTCACGTAGTGTTAAAAGCCAAAGAATAAAAGTGGGTCTTAAGACGAGACTTAAAACACTCCACTGTTACAAATATGCGCCACACTGTGAACCCACACCAAACAAGAATGACAAACAATTTGGGAGAACATCCACACCGTAACACAACAGAACAAATACCCAGAACCACTTGCGGCACTAACTCTTCCGGGACGCTACAATATACACCCCCGTTACCACCAAACCCCGCCGCCGAAAAGAGGCATTCAATTTTTATTTTCTATTTTATTTTTATTTGATATGCCATTGGCATTTTTTTATTATTATTATTTATTATTTGAAACTTGATTTTGCATGTGTGGGCTTCACGGTGGCAGAGGGGTTAGTGCGTCTGCCTCACAATAGTTCCTGCAGTCCTGGGTTCAAATCCAGGCTCGGGATCTTTCTGTGTGGAGTTTGCATGTTCTCCCCGTGAATGCGTGGGTTCCCTCCGGGTACTCCGGCTTCCTCCCACTTCCAAAGACATGCACCTGGGGATAGGTTGATTGGCAACACTAAATTGGCCCTAGTGTGTGAATGTGAGTGTGAATGTTGTCTGTCTATCTGTGTTGGCCCTGCGATAAGTTGGCAACTTGTCCAGGGTGTACCCCGCCTTCCGCCCGATAGTAGCTGAGATAGGCGCCAGCGCCCCCCGCGACCCCAAAAGGGAATAAGCGGTAGGAAATGGATGGATGGATGGATTTTGCATGTCACTATAAAGTTATATAAGCCTTGCTTGTTCAATATTCGATGCAAAACTTGTTCGGGTCCGTATGAAAAGGTTCATTTGTTCAACCTTGGTCCACGGCTTTGTTCGGTTTTAAAACTTTGGCCCACTCTGTATTTGAGTTCAACACCCCTGAGCTAGCGTATCTCTTGCTGTAACTAGCTTTTACCGTTAATACCGTAGCATGGCGATGTGTTACCACTTTACCAAACAGTTCAGGGTGTCCCAAGTTACCGGAGAGTGTTAGGTAAGGAGGAGGAGTTTTGTCCCTCCAGAGTTGCCTTAGGGCTGTGACATAAGACGTCTATGAGTGTGGTTGTGGAAGAAGGTGTGACATTTACATTAAAGAAGTGGTGGCGACCGGACCTGCTCTGTAGCTCATTTCGATACACGGCAACACAGGGAAGTTATTTTTCGTAAAACAGGCGTTTATTGACTCCTTCTTGCTATATACACCATCCACGCCGACACGCCTCCACGCCAACGCCAACACCAACGCCGTGAGAACTTACAAATGCAGTACAATACAGTACATCAGTCTTTGAATTTACATCAATAAACACTTGGAAATAAATTAAATTACAAAAAAGACAATACCTCGTTGGCTGCTTGCAGAGGTGGGTAGAGTAGCCAGAAATTGTACTCAAGTAAGAGTACTGTTACTTTAGAGATTTATTACTCAAGTAAAAGTAAGGAGTACTCACTCAAATATTTACTTGAATAAAAGTAAAAAGTATGTTGTGAAAAAACTACTCAAGTACTGAGTAACTGATGAGTAACCTGATTGTTTAATGATTACGGCAACAAATAAAACATAAAAATAGCAACGAGCAAATTCAGAGCCAGGAATATCTCTTAAGCAGCTAAAACAATAATATATATTAAAAATTAGTACATTAAAATAAAAAAATAAGGCACATTGAGCCACAATAACTTAACAGCAACAAGGCTCAGTAGGCCTTCAATGATTGATTGATTGATTGAAACTTGTATTAGTAGATTTCACAGTACAGTACATATTCCGTACAATTGACCACTAAATGGTAACACCCCAATAAGTTTTTCAACGTTAATCAATTACTTAATAAATGACCAAGTCGAGGTGATCTACCTCATATATACATATACATACACACACATATCTTATACATATATATATATATGTATACATACATACATACATTTACATATATTATATAATTTATATTTATCCATT
Source organism: Nerophis ophidion (assembly GCF_033978795.1). Taxonomy (NCBI): domain Eukaryota; kingdom Metazoa; phylum Chordata; class Actinopteri; order Syngnathiformes; family Syngnathidae; genus Nerophis; species Nerophis ophidion. The sequence goes on along the minus strand of NC_084615.1, from coordinate 70,042,548 downwards.
TTGCCGTTTTTGTTCACATGTTAAAGGTGTTTTAATGAATATACGTGCATGTTTAACATATAGATTCCCATCTTTCATGAAGACAAGAATATAAGTTGGTGTATTACCTGATTCTGATGACTTGCAATGATTGGAACTAACGTCCACGTTTTCAAATGGAGGAGAAAAAAAGTTCCTCTTTTCTGTCTAATACCACATGAACGTCGTTGGTTTTTGCCATCTTATTTGTCCAGCTTCCATATTCGTTTTTATACACTTTACAAGAAATACATTGGCGGCAAACTCCGTAGCTTGCTCGCTTGTTTGCGCTGGGTTTCGGAGACTCTTATTTTGTTAGTGCAGGCGCAATGGAGCGGCGCTTTTATTGTGAAGACAGGAACTGTGCGATCAGTCTTTAGGCTTTTGACGGGAAGTACAGTTGAAATAAAAAGTGGATTTTTTCCTTTGCACTTTTGATTGATTGATTGAAACTTTTATTAGTACATTGCACAGTTCAGTACATATTTCGTACAATTGACCACTAAATGGTAACACCCCAATAAGTTGTTCAACTTGCTTAAGTCATGTTTTACGTGTGACGGTCATGTGACCGCCTGGCTCTGTTTGATTGGTCCAACGTCACCCGTGACTGCATGTGATTGGTGAAACGCAGGCATGCGTAGATCCTACGTTGAAAAACCAAAACAAACATTAATAGATCGATAAAAAAAGTAGCGAGTAGCGAGCTGAATGTGGATAAATGGAGCGGAGTAAAAGTAGCGTTTCTTCTCTATAAATATACTCAAGTAAAAGTAAAAGTTTGTTGCATAAAAACTACTCTTAGAAGTACAATTTATCCCAAAAGTTACTCAAGTAGATGTAACGGAGTAAATGTAGCACGTTACTACCCACCTCTGGCTGCTTGTAACGAAAAGAGGTTCTAATAATAGCTTGCTTGAAGTTTTACACGAATTATCGAATACACACAAATCTTTTGAGGAGCTGAAGACAACGTGCTCAAGCACCTTCCCCTCTTGCGTGTTCTACTTCGTTTACGGTCCGTGTGGTCGCAACATCACAACAATCGTTTCGCTTTGCAACACAATTAACACAATACATTTACATTTTGCTCAGGAGATTTTATAATCACACATTTTCTAATAGTATTGCATCATTAACTTATTTATTAATATTTATTTATTTATGAAACATATTTAAACTATGAAAACTCTCAGAAACAGCTACATGCTCTAATGACTCCTGTCTATTATTTTACTAGATAGGTTCCGTATTTCCTTGAATTGCCGCCCGGGGCGCTAATTAATTTAAAACCTCTCCTGCGCTTACAAAAGGCATGCGGTAAAAGTAAGCATGCGCTAATTAATTTAAAACCTCTTCTCACTCCGGCACTTACCAAAGGTATGCAGTATAAATTTGAGTGTGATGTAAGCTTGGACCTTAAATCCTACTGAATAGCTCTTAATCTTCTTCCCTTTATGCGATTTCAAATTACCGGTTTTAAAATCAGCCTCCTCCATTTTGAAAATGATGACAGGGGCAATGATGACAGGGGCAAGTGTCACTCGGCGGTAATACTAACAACTTATTTTGGTTCTTCTGTTCTCAAACCAAACATGGACAGGTCAACGTGAATGACTGCTCGCTGACTGCTCTTGTTGCAAAAAAGCTAAGTATCGTTCTATCTGTGTGATTTTAGCTGTTTTGCAGCTTTATTTACAACTTATCGAACATATTTAATAGTTCCATTTAACTTGCAAATCACCCGATCTCTGTCTCACCACTTCGCCCTCAGCTAGCTAGCTGCTAAGCTAACGAGGCTAGCGGAGAAAGGCAGCGCCGGTCTGAAGGAAGCTTCTCCCCCGCCGCCGTGACCACCACTTCCCGAAGACAGCTGGCACCCCACTCGGCGACGGAAAGTTTCTGTGAGTATGGCTTCCTGCGCTTCGTGCACTTTACTCATGGATAGGTTGGCTTTGCTGGAGAGCCGTGTCCGCCAGTTAGAGCAGTGTAATTTCGTAACTTTAGATGTTGCGGACACATCTGCTAGCGTTAGCTGTAGCGAGCTAACTAGCCCAGCTTGTAGCAGCCCTAATCGGCCTACAAGCTACGGTGTACCGGTTGAGACGCATAATAGATTTAGCCCTTTAGCTAGTCCTACACCCCAGTCTGCCGGGCACCACACTTTAGTCATAGGGGACTCTATCACCCGAAACATAAAGCTTAGCAAACCAGCCACAATTAAGTGTATTCCCGGGGGCAGAGCACCTGACATTGAAGCTAATCTTAGGGAGCTAACTCGCAACAGGTCTAGTAAACACGTACGGCAGGCTAACCGCACCACTAGTTATGCGAATATAGTAATACACGTTGGCTCCAATGACGTTAGGATGAGACAATCAGAGATTACAAAGAGAAACATAGCCAGGGCTTGTAATCTCGCCAGAAAGATGTCCAGGCATCGAGTAATTGTCTCTGGCCCCCTGCCTGGGAGAGGCAATGATGAGAGATATAGCAGATTAGTCTCTCTTAACAGGTGGCTGGATAGCTTCTGCAGACAACAGGGATTTACGTTTATTGATAATTGGCCCTCTTTCTGGGGCAAACCTGGCTTGCTGAGGAGAGACGGCCTTCACCCTAACCAGGAAGGCGCTTTCCTCTTGTCTCGGAACATAGACTTCGCATTGAGCCACATTTGACTAACTGCACTAGAGCAAGCCCGGTCACAGGCAATTACAGAGCCTGCTAGCCTGGGTATGGAGTCAGTTAAGTTAGAACTAGCCAGCGCCAGGCTGGATGATCCCTGTACACAGAGCAATTTTCGTAGAATAATACACAACTCACAAAATGTTTTTTCTACTGTGTCTATGACTACGTCAGAGTTAGACATGCGTTCTACTGAGGTGGCAAATTATGATGCGTTCAGTTTATCGCAGCGCCAAGTAGACAATCTGAAAATTCCCGTCATATCAATTCCTAGATATGGTCGTAATTATTTTAAGTACACTGCGCATAATAAACGCAACATTATTAATATTGCTACCACGGATAATTTTATCAACAACTCCTTAAAACAGCCCACTACCTATAATATGGGCTTTCTAAACATCAGATCTTTGTCTCCCAAAACGTTATTAGTCAATGAGGTCATTAGAGACAACAACCTTAACGTCATCGGTCTTAGCGAAACCTGGCTTAAACCAGACGACTTTTTTGCGATAAATGAGGCATCCCCTCCTAACTATACGAATGCGCATATTGCCCGTCACCTCAAAAGGGGAGGGGGTGTCGCACTAATATACAATGAAAACTTTAACTTTAGTCCTAACTTAAATAATAAATATAAATCGTTTGAGGTGCTTTCTATGAAGTCTGCCACACCTCGGCCTCTGTGCCTGGCCGTTATCTACCGACCCCCAGGGCCCTATTCGGACTTTATTAGTGAATTCTCAGAGTTTGTTGCTGATCTAGTGACGCACGCCGATAATATAATTATAATGGAGGACTTTAATATCCATATGAATACCCCATTGGACCCACCGTGCGTGGCGCTCCAGACTATAATTGATAGCTGTGGTCTTACACAAATAATAAATGAACCGACGCATCGCAGCGGTAATACGATAGACCTAGTGCTTGTCAGAGGTATCACCGTCTCCAAAGTTATGATACTCCCGTGTACTAAAGTAATGTCCGATCATTACCTTATAAAATTCGAAGTTCAGACTCATGTTCGGCAAGCTAATAATAATAATAACTGCTATAGCAGCCGCAACATTAATGCTGCCACAACGACGACTCTTGCGGACCTACTGCCCTTGGTATTGGCACCGTTCCCAAAGTATGTGGGCTCTATTGATAACCTCACTAACAACTTTAACAACGCCCTGCGCGAAACCATTGATAGTATAGCACCGCTGAAGTTAAACAAGGCTCCAAAAAGGCGTACGCCATGGTTTACTGAAGAAACTAGAGCTCAGAAATTATTATGTAGAAAGCTGGAACGCAAATGGCGCACGACTAAACTTGAGGTGCACCATCAAGCATGGAGTGATAGTTTAATAACTTATAAACGCATGCTTACCTTAGCTAAAACTAATTATTACTCAAATCTCATCCGCATTAATAAAAACGATCCAAAATTTTTGTTTAGTACAGTAGCATCGCTAACCCAACAAGGGACTCCTTCCAGTAGCTCCACCCATTCGGCAGATGACTTTATGAAGTTCTTTAATAAGAAAATTGAACTTATTAGAAAGGAGATTAAAGACAATGCGTCCCAGCTACAACGGGGTTATAGTAACACAGATACGATTGTATATACGGCGGATACTGCAAATATCCAAAATAGTTTCTCTCGTTTTGATGAAATAACATTAGAAGGATTGTTACAACGTGTAAATGGAATAAAACAAACAACATGTTTACTTGACCCACTTCCTGGGAAACTTATCAAGGAGCTTTTTGTATTATTAGATCCATCAGTACTAAATATTATAAACTTATCACTTTCCCCGGGCACTGTTCCCGTTGCATTCAAAAAAGCGGTTATTCATCCTCTCCTTAAAAGACCTAACCTCGATCCTGACCTCATGGTAAACTACCGACCGGTGTCTCACCTTCCCTTTATTTCGAAAATCCTCGAAAAAATTGTTGCAGAGCAGCTAAATGAGCACTTAGCGTTTAACAATCTATGTGAAACCTTTCAATCCGGTTTCAGGGCAAATCACTCGACTGAGACAGCCCTCGCAAAATTGACTAATGATCTATTGCTAACGATGGACTCTGATGCGTCATCTATGTTGCTGCTCCTCGATCTTAGCGCTGCTTTCGATACCGTCGATCATAATATTTTATTAGAGCGTATCAAAATATGAAATGGTATGTCAGACTCAGCCCTGTCATGGTTTAACTCTTATCTTACTGATAGGATGCAGTGCGTCTCCTATAACATTGTGACCTCGGACTATGTTAAGGTAACGTGTGGAGTTCCCCAGGGTTCGGTCCTTGGCCCTGTACTCTTCAGCATCTACATGCTGCCGCTAGGTGACGTCATACGCAAATACGGTATTAGCTTTCACTGTTATGCTGATGACACCCAACTTTACATGCCCCTAAAGCTGACCAACACGCCGGACTGTAGTCAGTTGGAAGCGTGTCTTAATGAAATTAAACAATGGATGTCCGCTAACTTTTTGCAACTTAATGCCAAAAAAACGGAAATGCTGATTATCGGTCCTGCTAGACACCGACCTCTATTTAATAATACAACTTTAACATTTGACAACCAAATAATAAAACAAGGTGACTCTGTAAAAAATCTGGGTATTATCTTCGACCCAACTCTCTCCTTTGAGTCACACATTAAAAGCGTTACTAAAACGGCCTTCTTTCATCTCCGTAATATCGCTAAAATTCGCTCCATTCTGTCCACTAAAGACGCTGAGATCATTATCCATGCGTTTGTTACGTCTCGTCTCGATTACTGTAACGTATTATTTTCGGGTCTCCCCATGTCTAGCATTAAAAGATTACAGTTGGTACAAAATGCGGCTGCTAGACTTTTGACAAGAACAAGAAAGTTTGATCATATTACGCCTGTACTGGCTCACCTGCACTGGCTTCCTGTGCACTTAAGATGTGACTTTAAGGTTTTACTACTTACGTATAAAATACTACACGGTCTAGCTCCAGCCTATCTTGCCGATTGTATTGTACCGTATGTCCCGGCAAGAAATCTGCGTTCAAAAGACTCCGGCTTATTAGTGATTCCTAGAGCTCAAAAAAAGTCTCCTGGCTATAGAGCATTTTCCGTTCGGGCTCCAGTACTCTGGAATGCCCTCCCGGTAACAGTTCGAGATGCTACCTCAGTAGAAACATTTAAGTCTCATCTTAAAACTCATCTGTATGCTCTAGCCTTTAAATAGACCTTCTTTTTAGACCAGTTGATCTGCCGCTTCTTTTCTTTCTCCTATGTCCCCCCCTCCCTTGTGGAGGGGGTCCGGTCCGATGACCATGGATGAAGTACTGACTGTCCAGAGTCGAGACCCAGGATGGACCGCTCGTCGGGACCCAGGATGGACCGCTCGCCTGTATCGGTTGGGGACATCTCTACGCTGCTGATCCGCTTGAGATGGTTTCCTGTGGACGGGACTTTCACTGCTGTCTTGGAGCCACTATGGATTGAACTTTCACAGTATCATGTTAGACCCGCTCGACATCCATTGCTTTCGGTCCCCTAGAGGGGGGGGGGTTGCCCACATCTGAGGTCCTCTCCAAGGTTTCTCATAGTCAGCATTGTCACTGGCGTCCCACTGAATGTGAATTCTCCCTGCCCACTGGGTGTGAGTTTTCCTTGCCCTTTTGTGGGTTCTTCCGAGGATGTTGTAGTCGTAATGATTTGTGCAGTCCTTTGAGACATTTGTGATTTGGGGCTATATGAATAAACATTGATTGATTGATTGATAAGCATGCGTTAATAATTTGTGGAAGCGAGTTTGACCAGGCAGTAATTCAAGGCAGGCGCATACTATATGCCCTGCGGCAATTCAAGGAAATACGGTATGCAGAATATGTGAATCCAGGATACTCTAGAAAACGAGTTCCTCAGTGTTGGCTCTTACGATAACAATGTCGCTACAGCTTGGTTATTACACAGGTTACGGAACTTAAATTACATATTATTGGCAGTTTTTGAATGTATTTTCATAGTGATTTAGGCTGCCTCTACACCAGAGGTGCCCACACTTTTTTAGCAGACGAGGTACTTTTTAAATGACCAGGTTGATGTGATCTACCTCATATATACATCTTTTTTAATTATATTTATATATGTATATATATTTATATTTATATATGCGAGTGTGAATGTTGTCTGTCTATCTGTGTTGGCCCTGTGATGAGGTGGGGTCTTGTCCAGGGTGTACTCCGCCTTCCGCCCAATTGTAGCTGAGATAGGCGCCAGCGCCCCCCGACACCCCAAAAGGGAATAAGCGGTAGAAAATGAATGGATGGATGGATTCATTTATATTTATATATATTATTCATATTTATTTATTTTGCCGTTTTGTTCACATGTTAAAGGTGTACAAAATACAAGCATGTTTTACATATAAAGTTAAAGTTAAAGTACCAATGATTCAATCAATCAATCAATCAATGTTTATTTATATAGCCCCAAATCACAAATGTCTCAAAGGACTGCACAAATCATTACGACTACAACATCCTCGGAAGAACCAAAAGGGCAAGGAAAACTCACACCCAGTGGGCAGGGAGAATTCACATCCAGTGGGACGCCAGTGACAATGCTGACTACGAGAAACCTTGGAGAGGACCTCAGATGTGGGCAACCCCCCCCCCCCCCTCTCTAACCCCCCTAGTGGTTAGAGAGTCCGCCCCGAGTCATACCAACGACTATAAAAATGGGACCATTACCTCCCTGCTTGGCACTCAGCATCAAGGGTTGGAATTGGGGGTTAAATCACCAAAAATAATTCCCGGGCGTGACCACCGCTGCTGCTCACTGCTCCCCTCACCTCCCAGGGGTTGAACAAGGGAATGGGTCAATGCAGAGGACAAATTTCACCATACTTGGTGTGTGTGTGACAATCATTGGTACTTTAACTAAACTTTTTTCTGTCACTTTATATGGTTTTGTCAAGGTTTACTTGCTTTTTTGGGGGGGACTTTTTTATTTATTTTTATTTATGATTTTTTTTTGCATCTGATCAAGCCATGAAAATGTGACTTTCTTTTTTCTTTTTTAAATGTGAATGGTAGAGCGGTCCCCGGGAGGTGATCTAGTGAAGTGAAGTAAAGTGAGTTATATGTTATGATCCGATGCCCGGATCGTTCCATATTCTTGTTTTTGTTTCCATTTTGGTATCACACTCTGTTGTTTGACATCCTCAGTTCCTGTTATGTTCTGTCACCATGGTAGCTTATTAGTTCACCTGCCACTTGCTTTCTACGCACACCTGTTTTCTACTGATTACTGCCTTATTTAAGACTGCCCCTTTTGTTAGTTCATTCTCGGATCCTAATTTGCTTTCACGCAACAGATGACGACTTGCTTTCCATGTTAATACTCGCTAGCTTTTGAGCTGCGTTTTGTTTTTCCCTAGCTCTCATGCTAATTGTTTTGTTTTCCCTTTTCCAGCCTTTATGCCAAGTGTCAGTGTGTCTGTTTATTTCCCTAGCTCCCATGCTAGCGCCATTTGTTTGCTTTTTCTGCCTAGCACCAGTATTTTTGTTGTAGCCTGTTTGATTAGTTTAATAAATACTTATCTCTTACCTTACGCCGTGTTCTTGTCGGACGCTTCCCTGGAAGAACCTATGCCACGCAGGTCTCTCATTATATTTATATAGCGCTTTTCTCTAGTGACTCAAAGCGCTTTTACATAGTGAAACACAATATCTAAGTTACATTTAAACCAGTGTGGGTGGCACTGGGAGCAGATGGATAGGTAAAGTGTCTTGCCCAGGGACACATCAGCAGTGACAAGGATGGCGGGAGTGGGGATCGAACCTGGAACCCTCAAGTTGCTGGCACGGCCACTCTACCAACCGAGATATACCGCCCCTAGTGATCACTTTCTGGGGATTCTTGATGCCGAGGACTATTCATCCATCTTGCTATGGTCTGGATCGTCTGCTGATCCTGAGCCAGTGCAGGATGGAAGGATATGAACAATATCTGGGTAGTTTTTCTAATAATGTCTAGACTGTAAACCTTGAGTTGTTAAAGCCTAAGTGCACCTTTCTCCTCAAGCGTGCATGTGAGTGTGTATGAGTGGATATCTGCATGTATGAAGGGTCTGAGTGAGCAAATGTGATTTTAACTGTCAATTTCAATAAAATATAGTTGTAAAAAAAAAAAAACATTGCTATGTTGCCGTCTGAGATGTGTTGTATTCGGAATAGATCCAATCGCGCGTTTCCTTCTCTTAAGAAAGACCTGGGCAAATTAAAGCCCGGGGGCGACATGCGGCCCCGTTAAGCTTTTCAATCTGGCCCGCCGGACGTTCCCAAATAACTTTTTTAGAACCTTAAGATGGAAAGTGTAGCTGCAATTATGATGTGCAGTGATGCTTTCAAATTTCCATAAATCTTTAACTCCATCCATTTTCTACTGCTTATTCCCTTTGAGGTCACGGGGGGCGCTGTTGCCTATCTCAGTTATAATCGGGCGGAAGGCGGCGTACACCCTGGACAAGTCGCCACCTCATCGCAGGGCCAACACAGATAGACAGACATTATTCACAAACTAGGGCCAATTTAGTGTTGCCAATCAACCTATCCCCAGGTGCATGTCTTTGGAAGTGGAAGGAAGCCACGCATTCACGGGGACGACATGCAAACTCCACACAGAAAGATCCCGAGCCCGGGATTGAACCCCAGACTACTCAGGACCTTCGTATTGTGAGGCAGATACACTAACCCCTCTCTCACCGTGAAGCCCTAAATCTTGAACTATACAATGTATTTCAATGGTTGGAATCGGCGCTTTTGCATATTTTAGTGACTAATGTTGTCCTAAAACCAATATTAGTTTGACACTTTTTGGTACTTTTTGATACTTTTTTAAATAAAGGGGACCGGAAACATTTGCATTATTGGCTTTATTTCAACAAAAAATCGGTCTCCAAGGTTCTCATAGTCATGATTGTCACCGACGTCCCACTGGGTGTGAGTTTTCCTTGCCCTTATGTGGGCCTCCCGAGGATGTCGTAGTGGTTTGTGCAGCCCTTTGAGACACTAGTGATTTAGGGCTATATAAGTAAAAATTGATTGATTGATTGACTTTTCAGAGGCGGTATGGTACCGAATATGATTCATTAGTATCGCGGTACTATACTAATACCCGTATACCATACAACCCCACTAGTTACTATGGTAATCTACGTCACAGTAGGTCAGACGAGGCACCAAGCAGTGTGGGTGGGGAGCGTTTCCACAGAGTGTTTCCAGAGCGGCCAGGAAGCGGAAGGAGATTTCTGAAGCTTAGTGATGTATCAGATATATGAGATTGTAGATGTTTTTTACCCTTGCGTTTGTTGCATTCGGCTTGATTGTAAAATATGACAATATTCAGGGATTTATCGTTCATAGAAAATAAATACAATTCCATTCCGTTTTTAAGACGGTCTGTCGTAACGTTTTTAGAATTGAATAAGATTTTATCGTGAGGTTTTTTATTAGTTTTCCTAAAAATAGATATACCGGCCCCCCAGACACATTTTTTCTCAAAATTTGGCCCCTGAGTCAAAATAATTGCACAGGCCTGTCTTAGGGTATTCATGCGTGATTTCTACAAGCGCCTGTACAAAGAAGGAGAAACACAGGCATGTCTGGAGGATTTGCCTCCATCTTTCCTCCCATTGGAAACCAGTTGTTATGAAGCTGGCTGTGGCGTGGTCTTTCTGACGACACTTCCTCTCCTAACTCCTGCCCTAAGATGACTTACGATGACTTATATTCCAGTCATTATACAGTGAGGCAAAAAAGTATCTAGTCAGCCACCGATTGCGCAAGTTCTCCCACTTAAAATGATGACAGAGTTCTGTAATTTTCATCATAGGTACACTTCAACTGTGAGAGACAGAATACGAAAAAAAAAATCCAGGAATTCACATTGTAAGAATTTTAAAGAATTTAGTTCTAAATTATGCTGGAAAATAAGTATTTGGTCACTTCAAACAAAGAAGATCTCTGGCTCTCACAGACCTGTAACTTCTTCTTTAAGAAGCGCTTCTGTCCTCCACTCGTTACCTGTATTAATGGCACTTGTTTGAACTCGTTATCCGTATAAAAGACATCTGTCCACAGCCTCAAACAGTCAGACTCCAAACTCCACTATGGCCAAGACCAAAGAGCTATCGAAGGACACCAGGAATAGAATTGTAGACCTGCACCAGACTGGGAAGAGTGAATCTACAATAGGCAAGCAGCTTGGTGTGAAAAAAATCAACCGTGGGAGCAATTATCAGAAAATGGAAGACATACAAGACCACTGATAATCTCCCTCGATCTGCTCGGCGACAGCCCCAAAACAGTACTGCTCTCGAGAAGATCTGCATGGAGGAATGGGCCAAAATACCAGCTACTGTGTGTGCAAACCTGGTAAAGACCTATAGTAATTGTTTGACCTCCATTATTGCCAACAAAGGTTATATTAAAAAGTATTGAGTTGAATTTTTGGTATTGACCAAATACTTATTTTCCACCAAAATTTACAAATAAATGATTTAAAATTCCTACAATGTGAATTTTTTTCTTCACATTCTGTCTCTCAGGTTGATTGGCAACACTAAATTGGCCCTAGTGTGTGAATGTGAGTGTGAATGTTGTCTGTCTATCTGTGTTGGCCCCGCCTTCCGCCTGATTGTAGCTGAGATAGGCGCCAGCGCCCCCCGCAACCCCGAAAAGGAATAAGCGGTAGAAAATGGATGGGATGGACATTCTGTCTCTCACAGCTGAAGTGTGCCTATGATGAAAATTACAGACCTCTGTCATCATTTTAAGTGGGAGAACTTGCACAATCGATAGGGGCGGTTTAGCTCGGTTGGTAGAGTGGCTGTGCCAGCAACTTGAGGGTTGCAGGTTCGATTCCCGCTTCTGCCAACCTAGTCACTGCCGTCGTGTCCTTGGGCAAGACACTTTACCCACCTGCTTCTAGTGCCACCCACACTGGTTTGAATGTAACTTAGATATTGGGTTTCACTATGTAAAGCGCTTTGAGTCACTAGAGAAAAAGCGCTGTAAAAATATAATTCACTTCACTGACTAAATACTTTTTTGTCCCACTGTATTATCTCTCTACTAATATACTGTGTCAGGTTTCCAGAGTGCAGCTTTCAATTTTAACGTTCCAATAAAACGTGTATTTTATTGTAACATTACAAAGTTTTTAATGGGATATCAATGCGTCCATTTCCAAATATATAATGACTTGATTTTTATATTGTAAAAAAATCCCCCACTACTGTATAATGTTGTTCTCGTAACAGTATGACTTAGTCTTGTAGTTTTAGATATGTCCCGTTTTCTCTTTTGTACTTGAAATAAAGCTGAGTCATTCATCTGTTGGCATCTCCGAGCCATCCGGAATTGTGCACGTTAACGGCCACTTCCATCCCCCGGACTCAGCCCACAGCTATAGACATCTGCCATGTGACCTTTCTTTCTAATCACCTCAATTAGGGGGAGTGAAAAAGGCTGGCTCGGGTGCTCGCTCCTGTCCAATTTTAATATTGAAGAAACAATTGTTATTTACGGTGACAAACAGTGTGGGGGTGTAGCGCCTGTGTCATCTGCCTTGCACCTGGCCATGTTGAACACCTGCCCAGAGCCACTTTGCTTCGCCGCAGATGGCTAAGGTAGGTCTTCTGTCCCTCTCCAAAAATATCTGCACTATCCTGCCAGTGCAATATTTCAATTCATTCTCTCCGATATTGACTCCGTGCATAATGGAGGATGAACAACGGCGGCGGTGGAAGGAGAAAAGAAAATTATTGATGTCTAACGGAGGAGAAGAGATTAATCAGGTGCACAATCACATGGCGTACATATATTGTATATTTAATTATTTTAAACGTTTGTAATATTGCCCCATTATACCTCATGCAGTTATGTAATGAGAAGAAGCTTTCCTTATATACAAAACCTGTTTCCAAGGAAACAGTCATTCAAGACTAATGGTATACTTTGGTTCTCATCGTGACTTTTGTGGGTGAATTAATGTTTTAACGATAATTATTTGCAATGTTCCACTTCGCCAGGGGTTCCGGTTTGGTGGCCGCGGGATTAGGTCTCTGCTTTTTGCAGACGATGTGGTCCTGATGGCTTCATCTGGCCGGGATCTTCAGCTCTCACTGGATCGGTTCGCAGCCGAGTGTGAAGCGGCCGGAATGAGAATCAGCACCTCCAAATCCGAGTCCATGGTTCTCTCCCGGAAAAGGGTGGAGTGCCATCTCCGGGTTGGGGAAGAGACCCTGCCCCAAGTGGAGGAGTTCAAGTACCTAGGAGTCTTGTTCACGAGTGGGGGAAGAGTGGATCGTGAGATCGACAGGCGGATCGGTGCGGCGTCTTCAGTAATGCGGACGTTGTACCGATCTGTTGTGGTGAAGAAGGAACTGAGCCGGAAGGCAAAGCTCTTAATTTACCGGTCGATCTACGTTCCCACCCTCACCTATGGTCATGAGCTTTGGCTCATGACCGAAAGGATAAGATCACGGGTACAAGCGGCCGAAATGAGTTTCCTCCGCCGGGTGGCGGGGCTCTCCCTTAGAGATAGGGTGAGAAGCTCTGTCATCCGGGAGGAACTCAAAGTAAAGCCGCTGCTCCTCCACATGGAGAGGAGCCAGATGAGGTGGTTCGGGCATCTGGTCAGGATGCCACCCGAACGCCTCCCGAGGGAGGTGTTTAGGGCATGTCCAACCGGTCGGAGGCCACGGGGAAGACCCAGGACACGTTGGGAAGACTATGTCTCCCGGCTGGTCTGGGAACGCCTCGGGATCCCCCGGGAAGAGCTAGACGAAGTGGCTGGGGAGAGGGAAGTCTGGGCTTCCCTGCTTAGGCTGCTGCCCCCGCGACCCGACCTCGGATAAGCGGAAGAAGATGGATGGATGGATGGCACTTCCCCAAGTACGATGGTTTAAGATGAAAGTGGTATTAATGTGCAAATCCAAGTTGTTTTTTTAACACTTCATTTATTTAGCTCATATCATCAACAGCAATGATTGTTTTTTCACTGGCATTGTGTTTTTTAATTGAGTTTAATAAGTATTATATATATATATATATATATATATATATATATATACATATATTCACAATCACAAATTTACATCCAATCCAATACAATCCACCTTATTTGTATAGCACATTTATACAACATAAATGTTTGCAAAGTCCTGCACAACAATATTAAAAACAATATTAAAATATCCTTAGCTCCACCAAGGACTGAATAAAAAATAAAACCAATACAAAAATAATATAAAAATAAATATTATTAAAAACGATACACATGCAAAAAACATGTCATGGCTGTTTTGAGTTTCCAATCATTTCTACAACTCTTGTTTTTTTTTTTTTGTGATAGAGTGATTAGAGCACATACTTGTTGGTCACAAAAAACATTCATGAAGTTTTTGTTTTTTTTAATGAATTTATTATGGGTTTACTGAAAATGTGACCAAATCTGCTGGGTCAAAAGTATACATCCAGCAATGTTAATATTTGGTTACATGTCCCTTGGCAAGTTTCACTGCAATAAGTCGCTTTTGGTAGCCTTCCACAAGCTTCTGGCGAGCTTATGGTTGAATTTTTGGACCACTCCTCTTGACAAAATTGGTGCAGTTAGGCTAAATTTGTTGGTTTTCTGACATGGACTTGTTTCTTCAGCATTGTCCACACGATTAAGTCAGGAGTTTAGTAAGGTCATTCTAAAACCTTAATTCTAGCCTGATTTAGGCATTCCTTTACCACTTTTTACACGTGCTTGGAGTCATTGTCCTGTTGGAACACCCAACTGCGCCCAAGACCCAACTTCTAAACCAGATAAAAATCTTTTTGTCTGAGAGAGCCAAAAAGCCAAATATTTTAAAATATATTTCTCTAAGAGCCTTTTAATATTTTTTTCAACACTGAACACAACTAAACACGTGCATTTTTAAGTAAGACCAACATTTCTAGAGTATAATAGGTCTTTTATTCTTTGTAATTATTCTGAAGCTAACTGTGGAGGGGGCGTGGCCTGCGGGCCTGCAGCGACAGGTGCGTAGATGGCCCACCTAGGCCTTGTTATCTAATCACCTGTCGCTCTGTTATAAGCAGCAGCCAGGAGGAGAGACTGGGATGGGGCTGGAAATACTATGGCTGGAAAGCAACTGAGAGACTTATTGAAAAATAAAACAATAATGTAACCCTGAAACAGGCTCTCATGTCGGTGCTTGGTGGTCTGAAGAACTCCCAGGAGGACAAGCCCCACACTAACCAATAATAAATAAATAACTTCTTACCATTAATGCAACTTCTTGAACAGGTGCGGTAGAAAACGGATGGATGGGTTAAAAATGCATGAGAATTTTTTTATATTTTGAACATTATTTTTAACACTATGATTACAAGTGGAATTATTCAATACCTATCGTGTTAAGCAATGTCAGCTCAGATTTATCTGAGAGCCAGATGGAGTCATCAAATGAGCCACATCTGGCTCTAGAGCCATAGGTTCCCTACCCCTGATCTAAACTGATGATGTTGGGTTGTCCTGAAGAATTTGGAGATAATCCTCCTTTTTCGTTGTCTCATTTACTCTTTGTAAAGCACCAGTTCCATTGGCAGCATAACAGACCCAGAGCATTATACTACCACCACCATGCTTGACAGTAGGTGAGGTGTTCTTGGGATTAAATGGCTCACCTTTTCTCCTCCAAACATATTGCTGGGTATTGTGGCCAAAACAAGCTCCATTTTTGTTTCATCCGACATCACATGGACAAAGATAATATATTCTGGAGGAAAGTTCTGTAGTCCGTATTGTCTTGGATAAATGTCCGATATTTAGTTATTATTTTAACATTGATAAGTGGCGTGAGACTCATTTTGCTTTGATATAGTGCAGACTTGCAGTGATTGTCTCAAACTGCTTTCATGTTGACCACACACCCGGTCATGTTTTTTTAATGATTTATCTGAGATAGGCGCCAGTGCCCCCCGCGAACCCGAAAGGGAATAAGCGGTAGAAAATGGATGGGATGAATTATTTATTTATTTCAATGTATGTCATCCGGTTCTTCCTTTTGTTCTTCCTTCACGCTAACTTTTTCCCTTCCAATGGTTGAATGACAAAGTCATGTTGATCTCCAGCTGTAAGCTAATGCCAGTGAGTAAGACCACATTGTATGGGGGGGACTTTAAAGGGGAACATTATCACAATTTCAGAAGGGTTAAAACCAATAAAAATCAGTTCCCAGTGACTTATTTTATTTTTGAAGTTTTTTTAAAAATTTTACCCATCATGGAATATCTCGAAAAACGCCTTTAAAGTGGCTGATTTTTGCTATCTGTAAATCCACCCGTCCATTTTCCTGTGACGTCACATAGTGATGCCAATACAAACAAACATGGCGGATAGAACAGCGAGATGTAGCGACATTAGCTCGGATTCAGACTCGGATTTCAGCGGCTTAAGCGATTCAACAGATTACGCATGTATTGAAACGGTTGCTTGCAGTGTGGAGGCAGATAGCGAAAAGGAAATTGAAGAAACTGAAGCTATTGAGCGAATAGCTATTGAAGCTATTTGGCGATCGCCTTCTAACCAACGATTGCATCTTTTGACCACTGGAGCAACTTAAATCTGTCGATTGGTAAGTGTTTGTTTGGCTTTAAATGTAGGTGGAGGGAAAGGCTGGATGCAAATATAGCTAAGCGTGTACATACAGCTAGCCTAAATAGCATGTTAGCATTGATTAGCTGGCAGTCATGCCGTGACCAAATATCTCTGATTAGCACATAAGTCAATAATATCAACAAAACTCACCTTTGTGATTTCGTTGACTTTATCGTTGGAAATGCATTTGCTTTGAGTGTCGCAGGATATCCACACATTCTTGCCATTTCTGCCATGTTAGCATCAATTAGCATGCCGTGCTAATCGATGCACACTCCACGTAAGACAACTTGAATCCGTCCCTGATCGTGTTGTTACACCCTCCGACAACACACCGACGAGGCATGAGGTCTCCAAGGTACGGAAAAAAGTCGGAAAAACGGAAAATAACAGAGCTGATTTGACTTGTGTGTGTAATGTGTTTGAGAAATTGGTGGATTGCTTCCCATTGTAACTTCACGGGTGAAAGGTCATCGCTCCGACAGCGAACAATTGAAAGGTGTTTAAATCGCCAAATTCACCCTTTTAGAGTTCGGAAATCGGTTAAAAAACAAATTTTTTTTTTCTGCAACATCAAGGTATATATTGATGCTTACATAGTTCTGGTGATAATGTTCCCTTTTATAGGGTGGACTGCGGCATTTGCTACGTCAACTTAGGGCGAGGATATAGTATCTCAAAGTTCTGCTTGCAACTTAAAGCATAAGAATTAGCCAAGAGACAGCTTTCATCTCAAAACACTCAAACTAAAATTACAACTTTATTTAAATGTATTATTATATTATTTCCTGATTTATTGATTCTCATAGCACATCCGTAAAGAGTTGATTGCAGGTCAACAAGTCTTAGTATTAATGAGACGACCAAGAAGATAGAGAATATTTCCGCCTCGAACATCTCGTAAAGCATGTTGACATTTTTAGTTCAAATCCTGATATATTTTGGTGGTGTTTGAAGACGGGGTGTCGGGGGAAAAGCCACCAGGCGTCTGCTAACCAGACAAGCACAAAGCTGAGACCGACTCTGCAACAAAGCAGAACATCTCCTGTGTGCCGTTGTCTTGTTCCCGTTTTAGTGACAACAAGCAGAGGGAGACTTGCGACATGTTGCGCTGTGGATTATAAAATATTAAAGCTTGTAAAATAACACAGGTATCCTCCTGCACGCTTGTGTAAACTACATTTTATAGGCCAGAGAAAGAATTGCGCCCAAGATATTTTGGCATTTATGGCCACAGTTGAGGTCAGAGCCATTTTGTGGCGGACTTAGCTGGCGGACAAGGGGCAAAGGTTTTGGGGTCGTTCACTGACATGCCTCAAGGAAGGTGAGTAATCAAGCATTAGACACAGCTGGTGCCTGCCAGGGCACGCCTGCAGTTACGGCCAGAAAGGAAGGTCATTTGCAGACCAAAAGTGAGCTTTAGTGTTGGAGGGGACGTATGGACACCAGCTCACACATAAAGTAAAGCGACTTGCTTGCTCTGTGGTGTCACAATCAACCACACTAAAGGGTCCTTCTGATGCTGACAACATTGGAAAGTAATTCATAGATCTGGACCTTTGATGTCTACGGGTAAAAGTCCACCCAAAATGGACATAGTAGCGATTTTTGGTTTGTGTTCTTATGTGTATTTCTGGTCTTGTCATCCTCATCCGGACAGAAGGTTGACATGGCTGGATCAAAAGAGACGTTCGAGACACTTTACTGAACTAAACTTTGCTTTATTACAAGCTAGCCTCGTTATACAGAACTGCAGTTCCTGGAGGAGGTCAGGTCAAGAAAATGAGTCACTCCTAACCTGGAGAAGCTGTCACGCCAAATTTCTTCCACCCTACAAAAACCTTCCCCATCCATTTTCTACCGCTTATTCCCTTTTGGGGTCGTGGGGGGCGCTA
Organism: Nerophis ophidion; assembly: GCF_033978795.1. Taxonomy (NCBI): domain Eukaryota; kingdom Metazoa; phylum Chordata; class Actinopteri; order Syngnathiformes; family Syngnathidae; genus Nerophis; species Nerophis ophidion. The sequence goes on along the minus strand of NC_084615.1, from coordinate 70,024,254 downwards.
GCGCCTATCTCAGCTACAATCGGGCGGAAGGCGGGGTACACCCTGGACAAGTCGCCACCTCATCGCAGGGCCAACACAGATAGACAGACAGCATTCACACTCACATTCACACACTAGGGCCAATTTAGTGTTGCCAATCAACCTATCCCCAGGTGCATGTCTTTGGAAGTGGGAGGAAGCCGGAGTACCCGGAGGGAACCCACGCATTCACGGGGAGAACATGCAAACTCCACACAGAAAGATCCCGAGCCTGGATTTGAACCCAGGACTGCAGGACCTTCGTATTGTGAGGCAGACGCACTAACCCCTCTGCCACCGTGAAGCAAACCTTCCCCCCGGAAGACATTTGGCGTGACAGCCCCTTTAATGCCTGAAGGACCCCAATGAGGGCGTGATAATACCAAGTTATATGACTCTTAAGGGTTACAGATACAAAATTAGCGAAGCAAAAATAGCTTGAAAAGTTAGCATGCTGGAATGCTAATATTTTTTCCTTACCGTTATTTTTCACCAATGACAATCAGACAATTATAATGCTTTTAAAACAGGCGGCTGTGTGGGCTACTTTAAGCAAGTTATATGACTCTTAAGGGTTATAGATACAAAATTAGCGAAGCAAAAATAGCTTGAAAGGTTAGCATGCTGGAATGCTAATGATTTTTCCTTACCGTTATTTTTCACCAATGACAATCAGCCAATTTTAATGCTTTTAAAACAGGCGGCTGTGTGGGCTGCTTTAAGCAAGTTATATGACTCTTAAGGGTTACAGCTGCAAAATTAGCGAAGCAAAAATAGCTTGAAAGGTTAGCATGCTGGAATGCTAATATTTTTTTCCTTACCGTTATTTTTTACCAATGACAATCAGCCAATTATAATGCTTTTAAACAGGCAGCTGTGTGGGCTGCTTTAAGGTCCTTCCACCCTCATTGGGGTCCTTCAGTCATTAGAGGGTCTGTCGGGCCAAATGTCTTCCGGGGGGAAGGTTTTTGTAGGGGGGAAGAAATTTGGGATGAAAAAGCCATCTCATCGGTTTTTATATTCCTCCCCTCTGTCTCTGGGTGTGTGCTAGGTCAGGACAGCACACCCTGACCATGTAAGGAGATTTTTATGTGTAAGTGTAGGGGACGGCGTGGCGCGGTTGGGAGAGTGGCCGTGCCAGCAACCGGAGGGTTCCTGGTTCAATCCCCATCTTCTACCAACCTCGTCACATCTTTTGTGTCCTTGGGCAAGACACTTCACCCTTGCTCCTGATGGTTCGTGGTTAGGGCCTTGCATGGCAGCTCCCTCCATCAGAGTGTGAATGTGTGTGTGAATGGGTAAATGTGGAAGTAGTGTTAAAGCGCTTTGAGTACCTTGAAGGTATAAAAGCGCTATACAAGTATAACCCATTTACCATAAGTGACCGGAAAACAACCTCAGTAGGTTGAATCTTAATTGTTGGCGTGAAGGCAGACATGGGGTCTCTCTTCTACTATAGAGCTATCATTTTTGCATTCCGAAGTCTGAAATGGGCTCCAGTTTGGTAGATAACTTCAGACCAAGAGGGGACAGCATATCGAGTCTGGTGATTAAAAGGCGGCGTTCAAAGAACAGTTAGTTACCTACCTGCTCAGTACTCAAAACTAAATTGATATTATGGGAAATGGCTGACAGATTCATTTTAGGAACAAAAAATAATAAAGAATGTGTTAGTGAAATTTTGGTCATCAGGAAGCTATGGGCCCTTTAAGTGAGAAATTAAATGACACATGACTTCTTTAGTAGTGCTTTCGACCACCACAGCCCTTTGTCAGTGTATCCCTGCACAGGTGCTGAGGGAAATGCGAGGAAAAGTCCAACAAAGCTGATCTCATCGAATAACGTATGGCGGCAATACATTGAATGGTAAAAGGTTGCCCGGGGCTAATCGATCGTTTGAACCCCCAATCTGTTCCAGGTGCTTTATGATGTGACTGAGGTAATTATCAGCAGATCAATAAAAGAGTTTGTTGTGCAGAAAAATGGCCGAGGGAGGAGTAATTGGTTTCTGCTGCAGAAATGATTTTGTGTATGCATTTTACAACCTGGGGATACGGGTTCGGAGGTAGTCTCTCCCTAAAAGTAAGAAAAGTCTTGCTCATTCCCTCTGGGTTCAAGACCAATATTCATTTTTTGCATTGTATTTGCATAAATGAGCTTCAATGATTTTTGAATGCAAAAATAACTTATAAAAACTTAAATAATGAAAATAAGTTTAGACACCTGTGGCGCTCAACATCGAATATATGAAAAAAAAATACATAATTGTAGTTATTGGGGAAAATAAAGCTGACCAACCTTGAAATAACACTAGTGAAATTTCAAAACAAAATAAGTTAACTACACAACAACAGTAGGCAGGTGCTGACAATTACAACACAACACATCACTGTCTCAGTCTTGGAAGGATGACAGTGAAAAAGTTAATCATAAGATAAAACGGAACCTTTTAAGTATGATATACCAGCCTTTCTCAGACAATACTGTAACTAGAACTACTCTGAACCACTAAGTGCAGCTATGAATTAAAAAAACATACAAACTAACAAAAAACAATATTGTCAAAGGCACAAAAGTCCCAATGAGAATAAGAAAAATCCTAATTGACGACCAAGGACACAATGAAAACTATTTGTCATGTGCCAAGGTCTAAAAATGTATTTCTAGAAATGTCCCTAGTTTTAGAAGTTATTTTTAGGACTAATCTTAATTTTTAGCATGAATAATTTTTTTTACAACTCTAGTTTAAAAATGTTAAAATGTTAAATCCATCCATCCATCCATCCATCTTCTTCCGCTTATCCGAGGTCGGGTCGCGGGGGCAGCAGCCTAAGCAGGGAAACCCAGACTTCCCTCTCCCCAGCCACTTCGTCTAGCTCTTCCCGGGGGATCCCGAGGAGTTCCCAGGCCAGCCGGGAGACATAGTCTTCCCAACGTGTCCTGGGTCTTCCCCGTGGCCTCCTACCGGTTGGACGTGCCCTAAACACCTCCCTAGGGAGGCGTTCGGGTGGCATCCTGACCAGATGCCCGAACCACCTCATCTGGCTCCTCTCGATGTGGAGGAGCAGCGGCTTTACTTTGAGTTCCTCCCGGATGGCAGAGCTTCTCACCCTATCTCTAAGGGAGAGCCCCGCCACACGGCGGAGGAAACTCATTTCTGCCGCTTGTACCCGTGATCTTATCCTTTCGGTCATGACCCAAAGCTCATGACCATAGGTGAGGATGGGAACGTAGATCGACCGGTAAATTGAGAGCTTTGCCTTCCGGCTCAGCTCTTTCTTCACCACAACGGATCGGTACAACGTCCGCATTACTGAAGACGCCGCACCGATCCGCCTGTCGATCTCACGATCCACTCTTCCCTCAGTCGTGAACAAGACTCTTAGGTACTTGAACCCCTCCACTTGGGGCAGGGTCTCCTCCCCAACCCGGAGATGGCACTCCACCCTTTTCCAGGCGAGAACCATGGACTCGGACTTGGAGGTGCTGATTCTCATTCCGGTCGCTTCACACTCGGCTGCAAACCGATCCAGTGAGAGCTGAAGATCCCGGTCAGATGAAGCCATCAGGACCACATCATCTGCAAAAAGCAGAGACCTAATCCTGCGGTCACCAAACCGGAACCCCTCAACGCCTTGACTGCGCCTAGAAATTCTGTCCATAAAAGTTATAAACAGAATCGGTGACAAAGGACAGCCTTGGCGGAGTCCAACCGTCACTCGTTTAGAATTTTAGATAATACAAATAAATAAATGTTATTATTTCATTTGAAAAAAAAATGCCATTTGATTAATGCTAGTTTTAAAAGGCCTGCAAATTTCTAGATAAACAGACAAATCTTGATTTAGAATGTCCTATCAAATAAAAAATATATGTCCATGCAGCTGGTTGATTTCACTAGTTTTTAGTATGTTTTCCTCATATCTAGACTTTTTCTCATATTTGGACAGTTCTTTTGCAGTGCAGCTGTGTCGTCTGATTGCCAATCAGGACAACAGGTGAGGAAACCAGAGGGGAAGTGGTGATAAACAAGTGGAAAAAAAAAATAGGAGTGCTACACAGAAAATATTGCAAAATACAGGGAACAAATAATAAAGTCCAAGCTGTCGTGTGGGATCATGACGAATAAATGAGCAAATACATGAAACATAGCCAGCCACAAGGTATGTATGCTAATAGCATGTTTACACTAAACACAAGAAAATAAACAACATCAACAAAATATTTAGGTAACAGGTCAGTGTCGAGATTTTACCCCTAATTGTAGTTGAAATTTCATCAAAAACACGTGCTTTACATCAGGGCTTCCCAACCTTTTTTGCACCAGGGACCGGTTTAATGTAGGCATTATTTTCACGGACCGGCCTTTCACGTGTGGCATATAGATGGAGCAAATAAGAGCATGAAAAATAATACAGAAAAAAACTCACCATAACATTCAATTAGTGGGACCCCCTGGTCTTTTCCCTTTGCAAAAAAGCTCTCCATAGACTTTTGTTTTTTGCAAATTTTTGCTAGTTGTAAGCTTTATTTTGGCTTGTGTATCTGATTGGTTATATGTGATACATCACATTCAAGTACAAGACCATGGATTTATAATCCATCCATCCATTTTCTACCACTTGTCACTTTTGGGGTCGCGGGGGATGCTGGGGCTTATCTCAGGTGCATTCGGGCGGGAGGCGGGGTACGCCCTGGACAAGTCGCCACCTCATCACAACACAGGTAGACAGACAACATTCACACTCACATTCACACATTAGGGCCAATTTGGTGTTGCCAGTCAAACTATCTACAGGTAAAATAAAGTTACAAATACTTGACATTAGTTCCAATAAATGTCTGTCGATTACTATTTCCTAGGGGTGTAACAGTACACAAAAATTTCGGTTCGGTATGTACCTCGGTTTAGAGGTCACGGTTAGGTTAATTTTCGGTACAGTGAGAAAACAACAAAATATACATTTTTTGGTTATTTATTTACCAAATATTTAAACAATGGCATAACATACATATCCACTCAGGTTCCATTGCCATGGTGTAATGTGGTCAACATATATAAAATAAAAAGTAAATAAGATAAGGCTCAGAATGGTTTCTTAAAAAACCTTTCTACATATAAAGAGCTTTTTTTGATTTATTGATTGATACTTTTATTAGTAGATTGCACAGTACAGTACATATTCCGTACAATTGACCACTAAATGGTAACACCCCAATAAGTTTTTCAACTTGTTTAAGTCGGGGTCCACGTTAATCAACATTAAACTGCCTCCAGTTGTAACTCAGAAGAAATAAAATGACAAAACGTTTCTTCTACATATAAAAAGTGCAACATTAAACAGTTTCAAGTCAACTCGGCCTCAGATTAACTTTTCTTTCCCCCCCAGCCTGGCTAACTTGGTAGAAAGAGGAGATATGGGCTTATTGTTGTTCCACCATAGAAGTGGGTCAAAATCTAGTTTTAATGCAATACAGCAACCCCCGCGACACCAAACGGAACAAGCGGTAGAAAAAGAATGGATAGATGGTCTTAAAGGCCTACTGAAACCCACTACTGCCGACCACGCAGTCTGATAGTTTATGTATCAATGATGAAATATTAACATTGCAACACATGCCAATACGGCCTTTTTAGTTTACTAAATTGCAATTTTAAATTTCCCGGGAGTTTCTTTTTGAAAACGTCGCAGAATGATGACGTATACCACCGGCGCCGATTCCGCTCACTGAGGTTGGGGCCAGAAGACCGGCCATTCGCCCTTGGGCAGCAACTGCGCGATGCGGCCGCAAGATGGCTCAAACCGGCAGACACAGACAACCACATGTTAGAGCTCATAGTGCTGGAGCAGTTCCTGGAGGCCATCCCAGCACGCACCTCGGCGTGGATAAGGTACCACCAGCCGGACACAATGACAGAAGCAGTAACTCTGGCCGAGGACCACCTGTCGGTACACCGCAACGCGCGGAGAGAGGAAGCGACGGCAGAGAGACCCACACCGGCCCCACGCAGACGATCCACACCACCTGGGGCAGGAGCACGATTGGAGCCCCGCGTCCGACCGGCAGGAGCAACAGTTACCCACGAGCAGGTTCCCGTGTCAGACATTTGCACCAAAAACAATAAAACAATACACACAACAACAGTATCATCACAAGGGGGGGGTGATGGGATATAATTGTGCCTCTGCTCCTCTCTTCCAGGGTAGCAGCGCTGCTGATGGCGGGCTTCCCCCGCAGACGGCACTACGAGCACCAGGGCAGGTGTGCTGGAGGTGCGGACAGCCTGGTCACATGCGGCGGGAGTGCTCCGCAATGGAAGTGGGCCAGGTGATACAGGTGGCCGGACCTCCAGCACCCTCCCCCGATCCAGGGGAGACATATTGTGTCCTGGTAGGGGTACAAGGGAGTAAACACCGGGCTATGGTGGATTCGGGCTGTAAACAGTGCATGATCCACCAGAACCTGGTTCGACCCGGGGCATTGAGGCACGCGACACAAGGGAGGGTACTGTGTATACATGGGGATGTGCACACGTATCCCGTGGTGCCTGTCGAAATCTGGTATCGGGGCCAAAAACATACAGTAAAAGTCGCCGTAAGCGCGTGACTGACGCACCCATTGATTTTAGGGACAAATTGGCCGGGGTTTAGCCAGCTAGTGGAACAATGTATGGGGATGCGTTCACGGGCTGTAGGGCAGGGGAGTATCCACGTAGTACTCAGTGGCGACGCGAGTTCATGCGGCGCTGTCAAGCGGGAACCGGCGGGGGATTTGCGTGATGCCCCCCCCGGCCCCCCAGTGGAGACCCACGGAGGACTTTCCCCTCGAACAGTCCCGGGATGAAACTCTGCGCGCGGCCTGGGACCAGTTGGATTACATCGACGGTCAGCTGGTGCGCCCGGGGAAACCGCGGGTATTTCCCCACTTTTCCATTATTAGGGATATGCTATACCGGGTGACACGTGACACTCAAACAGGCGAAGAATACACCCAATTGTTGGTGCCAAAACCCCGCCGGGAAATGGTTTTCCAGGCGGGGCATTGCAATCCCCTCGCAGGGCCACATGGGGTACGAAAAAAATACTTAATCGGGTCATGGTCCGGTTCTATTGGCCAGGCATCCGGGCGGACATACGCCGATGGTGTACTGCCTGTCCAGACTGCCACCTGGTGAACCCGGCGGCCATCCCAAAAGCCCCGTTGCGGCCATTACCGCTCATAGAGGTCCCATTCGATAGAATCGGAATGGACCTTATCGGACCATTTCACCCGAGCACACGGGGATATCGATTTGTGTTAGTCCTAGTGGATTACGCAACCCGATATCCCGAAGCAGTGCCGCTGCGCTCCATCTCTGCAAAAAGTGTATCACAAGCACTCTTTTCGGTCATCTCCCGGGTAGGGATTCCGAAAGAAATCCTTACCGACCAGGGCACGTCCTTTATGTCGCGCACGATAAAGGAATTATACGGATTACTTGGAATTCAATCTATCCGCACCAGCGTTTACCATCCACAAACGGATGGCCTGGTGGAAAGATTGAATAAGACACGGAAAAACCATGATCCGTAAATTCATACACGAGGACAAACCTAATTGGGACAAATGGCTGGATCCCTTGATGTTCGCGATGCGGGAGGAACCCCAGACCTCCCTCGGCTTTACGCCATTCGAGTTACTTTACGGCAGGAGGCCGCGCGGCATGCTGGACCTTATTAAAGAAAGCTGGGAGGAAGGCTCCAGCCGCAGTAAAAATTAAATTAAATACGTGTTGGACATGCGAGCAAAACTTCACAAGGTGGCGCACTTATCACGGGGAAATTTGCTCCGCGCCCAGCAACGGCAACAGCGCACGTACAATCGGGCGACCCAGCTGAGGAAATCTTCACCGGTAGAAAAAGTACTTGTACTACTCCCAACCTCCAGCTCTAAATTACTGGCCAAGTGGCAAGGGCCCTTTGTGGTCACACGGCAGACTAGCGAGGTAGATTACAAGGTCCAGCGCTCGGACCGGGGCGGAGACATGCAAATTTACCACGTGAATCTGCTGAAGGCATGGAGGGAGGCCGAGCCTGTCTCCATGGTGGCGGTAGTGAAGGAGGAGGAGGAGCTGGGGCCGGAAGTCCCGGCTCCACCCCCCCCCCCTCTTCCTTGTGATGACAAGCTCACATTGGCACAAAGAGCGGAGGTTGCTGAATTACAGCGGCGCTATTCAGATGTGTTCTCTGCGCGGCCCGGGCCCACGGACCTCATCTGCCATCGCATTGAGACCAGCCCGGGGATTACGGTGCGGTCCCGTCCCTATAGGCTTCCCGAGCACAAGCATAAAATAGTCCGGGAAGAATTAAAAACCATGCTGGAGTTGGGAGTAATGGAAGAGTCCCACAGTGCATGGTGTAGTCTCATCGTGCTAGTAGGGAAGAAAGATGGGTCTATACGGTTGGTGGGGGCGGTACTCGAGTCCTTGAGGCAGGCGGGGCTCACCGCCAACCCCGGGAGTGCGCGATCGGTTGGAGGGAGATACAGTATCTGGGGTACCACTTGGGGGTGGGGCAGGTGCGGCCGCAGGTTGACAAAACGGCGGCGATCGCGGCATGCCCACCACCTAAGACGAAAAAAGAGGTGAGGCGGTTTTTGTGTACTACCGCCGGTTCACCCCCCGGTTCGCGGACCTGACCAGCCCACTGACTGACCTCACCCGAAAGGGTGCGCCCGAACTGGTCCAGTGGACGGGGCTGTGCCAGCGGGTGTTCGAACAGGTAAAATCTGGACTCTGCGAGGAGCCGGTGCTGAGCATGCCTGACTTCTCCATCCCTTTCTGTTTGCAGGCGGTCGGGTCAGAGCGGGGGCTGGGGGCGGTGCTGTCCCAGCAGGTGGGGGGTATTGACTGCCCCATCCTGTACATCAGCCGGAAACTCTCGGACCGGGAGGCGAGGTATAGAATGGTGGAGAGGGAGTGCCTGGCCATCCGATGGGCGGTCGGGGCCCTCCGGTATTAACTGTTGGGGCGCCCCTTCAGCCTCCACTCGGACCACAAGCCGCTCCAGTGGCTCCACCGCATGAAGGATGCCAACGCACGGATCACCCGGTGGTACCTTGCGTTGCAACCCTACAACTTCCGGGTGGTCCACCGGCCGGGTACGCAGATGGCCGTGGCCGACTTCCTCTCTCGCCCCTCTACGGGGATGGGGGGGAGTGGTTGCGGCCGGACGGCTGCCCGGCCTCAAACTAGCGGTGGAGGCATGTGGAGGGGCGGGGTCCACGTGTCCCTTGCGGGCGGGCATGCGCAGGAACCAGCAGTGAAGCAATGTCAGGTGAGGAGATTTCTCAGCTGGGACGAGTTGTCTAATCACCTAACCTTTATCAGGAGCGCTGGAGACCATGAGAGGGAGCTCAGAGAGAGAGAGAGAGAGAGACGCGGTCCAGGGGGTTGGGAAAAACTTGCACTGCTGAAAAGCAGGAACAAACTTGGGGAAAGACTTGTTGTAAAGCCCGAAAGGAGATTTGTGTTGTAAAATTAAAATTCTGTTACCCTTGGAAGCAGCCTGTCTGTGCTTTCTGGGGACGACCCCGCACCTCCACCGCATAGAAGTGTCACAGTGCCATTTTTCGGTATCAGTTGGTCGCCAAAATTGAGTAACCTTTCAGATTATGAACTCATCCTTCTACTGTCAAAGTGAAAGCAATTATTTATCAGCAACAATAAACTGTCATGACCACCGTGGTGAACAAATCAGCTCAACATAGCCGCTAAAGATAGCTGCTCTGTGTTAGTGCTTATAATAACAATATTACTAATACTTGGTACAAATGCAGGTCACGAAGTGTAAATTTCGTAATGGTAGCGGTTTTTGCATGACTATTTATTGGTTGGATTCCATTAACTCCATTGTAATCAGACTTTTAGTTACGAGTTACAATGCATATGTCGTTTTGTCTCTCATAATGATTGTGAACGTGAATTGATTAACATGGATAATAAGTTGAAAAACGAATTCGGGTGTTACCATTTAGTGGTCAATTGTACGAAATATGTTTTATACTGTGCAATCTACTAATAAAAGTTTCAATAAATCAAAAATGATGGACTCAATCCCAATAAAAGTGCAATTCCCCTCTAATGCCCATCAAACCCTGTTTGTATCCGACAATCACACAAATTAAAGTACCTGCACCCTGTGAATTCTTGTTGACTCTCGCTGCTGTCTTGGATCCGCTTGAACTGAACTCTCGCGGCTGTGTTGGAGCCACTATGGATTGAACTTTCACAGTATCATGTTAGACCCGCTCGACATGCATTGCTTTCGGTCCCCTAGAGGGGGGGGGGTTGCCCACATCTGAGGTCCTCTCCAAGGTTTCTCATAGTCAGCATTGTCACTGGCGTCCCACTGGATCTGAATTCTCCCTGCCCACTGGGTGTGAGTTTTCTTTGCCCTTTTGTGGGTTCTTCCGAGGATGTTGTAGTCGTAATGATTTGTGCAGTCCTTTGAGACATTTGTGATTTGGGGCTATATAAATAAACATTGATTGATTGATTGATTGAAATATGAGCATGCCAATACGAACACAGTCTTGAGGCAGGGATGGGAAAATGTTTCTAAATGTTCTGAACTCCTGTTTCCTTGCCAGTTGTCTTAATGAGCGAAACAACGGTGCCTAAAAATGTTTGCAAGCTAAAAAACCCAAAACCAGTGAAGTTGGCATTTTGTGTAATTTGTGAATAAACACAGAATGCAATGGTTTGCAAATCCTTGTCAACTTATATTCAATTGAATAAACTGCAAAGTCAAGCTATTTAATGTTCGAACTGAGAAACTTTTTTTTGCATTTAATGGCAGCAACATATTGCAAAAAAAATTGGCACAGGGGCATTTTTTACCACTGTGTTACATGGCCTTTCCTTTAAACAACACTCAGTAAACATTTGGGAACTGAGGAGACCAATTTTTGAAGCTTCTCAGGTGGAATTTTTCCCCATTCTTGCTTGATGTACAGCTTAAGTTGTTCAACAGTCTGGGGTCTCAGTTGTGGTATTTTAGGCTTTTATTGCGCCACACATTTTCAATGGGAGACAGGTCTGAACTACAGGCAGACCAGTCTAGTTTTTTACTATGAAGCCATGCTGTTGTAACATGTGGCTTGGCATTGTCTTGCTGAAATAAGCGAAGGCGTCCATGATATTGTTTCTTTTTTTCTTGGAACCTGTATGTACCTTTCAGCATTAATGGCGATGTGTAAGTTACCCATGCCTTGGGCACTAATACACCCCCATACCATCACAGATGCTGGCTTTTGAACTTTACGCCTATAACAATCTGGATGGTTCTTTTCCTCTTTGTTCAGGAGGACACGACTTCCACAGTTGCCAAAAACAATTTGAAATGTGGACTCATCAGAGCAGAGAACACTTTTCCACTTTGCATCAGTCCATTTTAGATGTGCTCGGGCCCAGCGAAGCCGGCGACGTTTCTGGGTGTTGTTGATAAATGACTTTCGTTTTGTATTGTAGTTTTAACTTGCACTTACAGATGAAGCGACAAACTGTAGTTACCGACAGTGGTTTTCTGAAGTGTTCCTGAGCCCTCATGGTGAGATCCTTTACAGACTGATGTCACTTTTTGATGCAGTACTGCCTCAGGGATTCAAGGTCCGTAATATCATTGCTTACGTGCAGTGATTTCTCCAGATTTTCTGAACCTTTTAGACTCGACTAGACTTAGACTTCCTTTTTATTGTCATTAAAATTTGAACTTTACAGTACGAATAAGAACGACATTTCATTGCATTAGCTCTTGGTAGTGCAGGATAAAAAAAAGCAAAAAGGTGCAGATACAAATAAATAGATTGCTGTACGGATAAATATATCGCATTTTTGCATATGCATCCAGGTTTATGGATGCATGTTATATTGTCTTTTTTTATTCCAGCGAGTTAATCCATTTCAGGGGGAGTTGAGGAGATGATTTAATCATGATGCGTTCAAGAGTCTTACGGCCTGAGGGAAGAAGCAATTACAGAACCTGGAGGTTCTGCTACGGAGGCTGCGGAACCTCTTCCTAGAGTCCAATAGTGAAAACAGTCCTTGGTGGGGGTGGGAGGAGTATTTGCAGATTTTCTTAGCCCTGGTCAGGCAGCGGCTTTTTGCGATCTCCTGGATAGGAGGAAGAGGAGTCCGAATAATCTTTTCCACCGTCCTCACCACTCTCTGGAGAGACTTTCAGTCTGAGGCATTGCAGGCTCCAGTCCAGACAGAGATACTATTACTATTACGGACCGTGGATGGTGAAATCCTTAAATTCCTTGGAATAGCTCGTCAGGAAATGTTATTCTTAAACTGTTCGACAATTTGCTCATGCATTTGTTCACAAAGTGTTGACCCTCGCCCCATCCTTGTTTGTGAATGACTGAGCATGCCATGGAAGCTGCTTCCAATTAGCCTGTTCACCTGTGGGATGTTCCAAATAAGGGTTTGATGAGTATTACTCAATTTTCTCAGTCTTTTTTGCCACTTGTGCCAGCTTTTTTGAAACATGTTGCAGGCATCACATTCCAAATGAGTTTATGAGCAAAAAATTTAGTTTTCCAGTTTGAATGTCAAGTGTATGGTCTTTGCAGTCTAGTCAATTGAAAATGATTTACAAATAATTGTATTCTTTTTTTATTTACGATTTACACAACGTGCCACGGTGGGAGAGGGGTTAGTGCGTCCGCCTCACAATACGAAGGTCCTGCAGTCCTGGGTTCAAATCCAGGCTCGGGATCTTTCTGTGTGGAGTTTGCATGTTCTCCCCGTGAATGCGTGGGTTCCCTCCGGGTACTCCGGCTTCCTCCCACTTCCAAAGACATGCACCTGGGGATAGGTTGATTGGCAACACTCAATTGGCCCTAGTGTGTGAATGTTAGTGTGAATGTTGTCTGTCTATCTGTGTTGGCCCTTCGATGAGGTGGCGACTTGTCCAGGGTGTACCCCGCCTTCCGCCCGATTGTAGCTGAGATAGGCGCCAGCGCCCCCCACGACCCCGAAAGGGAATAAGCGCTAGAAAATGGAAAAATGGACAACGTGCCAACTTCACTGGTTTTGGGTTTTGCAGTTTAGACGGCACCTCTGTTGGTTGCAGCCAAGTACTACACTTCAGTTCTCACAATTTTTGACCGACTGAAAAATAACCACTTTTGTTTTTACATAAAATCCAAACTTAGATTTTGTTCCCCTCTGTTTTTTCCATTTCTTCATCTAACAAGCGAGCTCAACCACACCTACACAACATCACACCAAACGCCAGCAGGCGGGAACAAACACAAAAAAAGTAAATACCAACTGGAGCATGCCCTTGAGCTCCTGGTGACAAGGTGTATGTAACCGTGTGAAGCACCCAGAGGTGTCTTAACTTGGCTGTAATGATCATGAAGAGCCTGTTCACTGCACGGTGCTCTGATCTATCAGCTGGGAGAGCCACTGTAACCACTGTTATTTTCAACAGTGATTTACTGTAATCACAAATACGCTCGGCGCGGCTGCTGCCACTTGCTTCACTAATTACTAATGGTGATTCAATGAAACACCATGGCCATTTCCTCTCCTGTGCAGGCCCATTCCTTCAGTGTTGTCCCTGTAAATTAGGTGTGCACCGCTGATTAATGGTTAATGGCCACAATTCCAAGAGAGGCATCATCAGCAAAGCATTTAATTAAATGGTTGTCTCAATTACTTAGCGGGCTAATGTAGCTTGAACACAGTCTAACTTTATTAAACCATATGAAATGCCCCTCCAAGACGAGAGACCGCACAAAACAATTAAATAATAATGGGCAATTTTCAACTTGTATGAGAGCAGGGGTGTCAAACTCATTTTAGCTCGGGGGCCGCATGGAGGAAATCTATTCCCAAGTGGGCCGTAACGGTAAAATCATGGCATGATAACTTAAAAATAAAGACAATCCAAGTTGTTGTCTTTGTTTTACTTTGGCCTGAAATAATACAAGCATATTCTGAAAACGTACAAATCCCAAATAATCCTCCGGACAAAAACAATTCAAGTTTGTTGAAAATTCAGAGGAAATTGGTGCAGCTTAATTAATTGATTGAGACTAGTAGGTTGCACTGTACAGTACATATTCCGTACAGTTGACCACTAAATGGTAACACCCGAATAAGTTTTTCAACTTATTTAAGTCGGGGTCCACGTTAAAGGGGAACATTAACACCAGACCTATGTAAGCGTCAATATATTCCTTGATGTTGCAGAAAAAAAGACCATGTGTTTTTTTAACCGATTTCCGAACTCCAAAAGGGTGAATTTGGATACTGCCCTCCAAAATAGTTTCTCTCATTTTGAGGAAATAACATTAGAGGAATTGTTACAACGTGTAAATGGAATAAAACAAACAACGTGTTTACTTGACCCTCTTCCTGGGAAACTGATCAAGGAGCCCTTTGTATTATTAGGTCCATCAGTGCTAAATATTATAAACTTATCACTTTCCTCGGGCACTGTTCCCCTAGCATTCAAAAAAGCGGTTATTCATCCTCTTCTTAAAAGACCTAACCTCGATCCTGACCTCATGGTAAACTACCGACCGGTGTCTCACCTTCCCTTTATTTCAAAAATCCTCGAAAAAATTGTTGCGGAACAGTTAAATGAACACTTAGCGTCTAACAATTTATGTGAAACCTTTCAATCCGGTTTCAGGGCAAATCACTCCACGGAGACAGCCCTCGCAAAAATGACTAATGATCTATTGCTAACGATGGATTCTGATGCGTCATCTATGTTGCTGCTCCTCGATCTTAGTGCTGCTTTCGATACCGTCGATCATAATATTTTATTAGAACGTATCAAAACACGAATTGGTATGTCAGACTTAGCCCTGTCTTGGTTTAACTCTTATCTTACTTCGGTGTCTAGCAGGACCGATAATCAGCATTTCCGTTTTTTTGGCGTTGAGTTGCAAAAAGTTAGCGGACATCCATTGTTTAATTTCATTAAGAAACGCCTCCAGCTAACTACAATCCGGCGTGTTGGTCAGCTTTAGGGGCATGTAGAATTGGGTGTCATCAGCATAACAGTGAAAGCTAATACCGTATTTGCGTATGATGTCACCTAGCGGCAGCATGTAGATGCTGAAGAGTGCAGGGCCAAGGACCGAACCCTGGGGAACTCCACACGTTACCTTAACGTAGTCCGAGGTCACATTGTTATGGGAGACACACGCTCGACATCCATTGCTTTCCTCCTCTCCAAGGTTCTCATAGTCATCATTGTCACCGACGTCCCACTGGGTCATTATTGTCACCGATGTCCCACTGGGTGTGAGTTTTCCTTGCCCTTATGTGGGCCTACCGAGGATGTCGTAGTGGTTTGTGCAGCCCTTTGAGACACTAGTGATTTAGGGCTATATAAGTAAACATTGATTGATTGATTGATTGATTGATTGATTGATTGAATTTGGCGATTTAAACGCCTATCAATTGTTCGCCTGTCGGAGCAACGACCTTTCACCCGCATCATGAATCGACCCGCCATTTTCTCAAACACATTACACACACCAAGTCAAATCAGCTCTGTTATTTTCCGTTTTTTTCGACTGTTTTCCGGTACCTTGGAGACATCATGCCTCGTCGGTGTGTTGTCGGAGGGTGTAACAACACGATCAGGGACGGATTCAAGTTGCAACAGTGGTCAAAAGATGCAAAAGTCCCTCGTTTGTTCTGCACACTGTACCGACGACAGCTATGCTACGACAGAGATGGCAAGAATGTGTGGATATCCTGCGACACTCAAAGCAGATGCATTTCCAACGATAAAGTCAACGAAATCACAAAGGTGAGTTTTGTTGACGTTATTGACTTATGTGGAGTGTGCTAATCAGACATATTTGGTCACGGCATGACTGCAAGCTAATCGATGCTAACATGCTATTTAGGCTAGATGTATGTACATATTGCATCATTATGCCTCATTTTTAGCTACATTTGCATCCAGCCTTTCCCTCCACCCACATTTAATGCCAAACAAACACATACCAATCACTGGTTAGAAGGCGGTCGCCGAATTTGTCCGCGCTTCCTCCCGTGCCGCTGTCTGTCGTGATATGGCTCAAAAGCTTCTGTTTCTTCTTTAATTTTGTTTTCGGTACCTGCCTCCACACTCCAACCATCCGTTTCGCTTACGCCGCTGAAATCCGAGTCTGAATCCGAGCTAATATAACTTTACCTTTCTGTGCTATCCGCCATGTTTGTTTCTGTGTGGTCACGCTGTGACGTCACAGGATAATATCGGGGGTGGATATAACGACGGTTAAATCGGGCACTTTGAAGCCATTTTTCGGGATATTGCGAGATGGGTATAATTTTGAGAAAAACTTCAAAAAATAAAATAAGCCACTGGGAACTTATATTTATCGGTTTTAACCCTTCAGAAATTGTGATAATGTTCCCCTTTAATCAATTCATGGTACAAAAACACAACAAGCTTAGACTTTGTTTCAGTGTATCTAAAAAGCAAGGACTAAACTTTAGGTCACAGTCTTTCTGGGATTGAACAAAAAACACAAGATGTAATCTTTTCGAGGTATCAAATACCTCCTTTGTCATGTCGACGTATCAATCCAGTGCTAACTCAACAAACGGTAAGAAACGGAGGTTAAAAAAAACTATTCAAAAGAGTTAAGTTTGCTTTTCATAGACTTTTTGGGGAGTAAGGGTGCCAAGTAACGCTGTGTTAGAACCAGAAGACATAAAAAGGTAGGTTTTAAGTTTGATGTGGGTGGAGGAAGAAGAGCCACAGTCACCCTTTACTGTGTACCTCCTGCTTGGCCTCGGTATCATACTTGCCAACCCTCCATGATTTTCCGGGAGACTCCCGAAATTCAGCGCCCCTCCCGAAAAACCTTCCGGAAGAAATTTTCTCCCGAAAATCTCCCGAAATTCAGCTGGAGCTGGAGGCCACGCCCCCTCCATCTCAAACATGCACTGTTCGAAGCTTGAAAGGGAGGATTGCAGGCTGGACGACCGCGGAGAATTAAAGTAGAAACACTCCGGAGGCAGAAGTTCATTAAGAGGGGCGGACTCACCGGCTCTCAGCCATGTTTTCGTCACACAGAAGAAGTCAAGTCCGCGGGAAGTGAAGAATTCCTTCAGGATAAACGTTTTGTTTGTCAAAGATCTTGCGTTCACAAGACCAAACCTGGCGGGGGCCAGCATGTCCAAGGGCGCAGCTAATCCAGATGGGGCCCGACACACAACCCGCAGGTGGCGGGGTAGAGGAGCCACAAGGCGGGTAAGGAAGGCAGGGATCCGGCCAGGTGAAAACGCTGACTGGGACGTTGAAAAACCAAAGTCCAAGTTGATCATATCAGTGGGAAAGGGGCAAAGATCCAACAGTGTTCGGCGCTCATACACAAGCAGTGAGCTGACAGATACGAAAATAGACGCAAACAACACAAAAACGAACAGAGCTGACAGCGAGAGACGGCAGGGCAACGCACATACTGGCGCCATCTTCTGGAAACTCGGAAGTGACGTTACTCAAATAGTGAAAGGTAAATGTTGTTGTGTTTTTTTTTAGTAACCAGCTAGCACAGTACAGTTAGTAGAACAACTGTGTTTTTATTACTGTGTATTTGATAGGTGCCGTCTGAAATTCAACTATTTATTTTAATAGTAAATAGTTGAATGATAAAATAAATATATATAGCTAGAATTCACTTAAAGTTAAGTATTTCATATATATATATATGAAATACCCGAGTTGGTGAATTGGCTGTAAATATACTCTCTTCTTAACCACGCCCCTGTCCCAACCACGCCCCCAAACCACTCCCGACCAAGCCCCCCACCTCCCGAAATCGGAGGTCTCAAGGTTGGCAAGTATGCTCGGTACAAACCGTTTGCTTGCCTAACAGAATTGCTATTGTGACATCTAGTGGACATATTTACAACAGGAGTTTCTGTCGTAAAAAAAAAAAGAAGCTATTTTTTTTTTACTTGGTAACTCATCACGCGGGCCGGATAAAACCTGTTCACAGGCCGTACGTTTGACACCCTTGTATTAAAGAATAGAAGTCAAGTTAGTACGTGAAATGACTTGGTGTTTATTTCAATTTCCTGGATATAAAACCCCAGAAGTGAAAAGGACTGATGGTCAGGTGACACATGAGTGTTATAATTTGCAGGATATTTTGAGAGCCCATATATTTCCTAAATAAAAAAATCCTTCAAATTAATTGCTTCTATCAATTTCTCCAATTCCTGGGCTGCAGTGCGAAAGACAAAGTGCCGAGCCAAACGTGGTGCCCTGTGCCATCAATCACTGCTCCGTATTAACTAGCCCACCTCCCATCGCAAAGAAAACAATTAAAGTTAAACTTGTTGATTTGTTATGGTAGACCATAAATCACGCTGATATGTGAAACCACCTCCTGGGGCCCCCTTCTCATGTTCCTCGATCTGTGAGCCGAGACTAGGAAAGCAACACTTCTAACCGCTCCAGTGGTATTCGTTTATACACCAGTCACATCAAAACATGGCAAGTGAAGGCTTGCTCTGTTTTACTGTTTGAAAAAAAAAAAAAGATTACAATTCCAAGATGTGCTTGTTTGTCTTGCCTTCTGCCTCGTGCATATGACACATTGTCTTAAAGAACCCAGTAATCTTATGAGAGGCTCCTGTCACCTGGGGCCAGTAGCTTAGGGGTGTCAATCTCATTTAAAAGGCAGTCCATGTTGGAGTTGAAGTTAATTAAAGAGTATTTAGACAGGGGTAGAGGTTTTCTTTTTTATACTTTTCCACATTTTCAGACCATGTTTTTGGTATATTAGATGGAATCTTCACCTGACATGTTTCAACTGTCTCTGAAAACTTCTTCAGAAGGGTCACCTGACCACTGTGACCTGTTGCCTATCAGCTGTTCTTATAGGCGTAAGTCTACCTGGTTGGCTCCCCCCTTCCCCCGCCGCTTGATGATTAATGGAGGAGAGAGTCCCAGGTATGCGATAGCATGAATGCTTCCTCATCCCGATTGATGGTTTCCTGAGTTCGATCGCCTCCTTAATCCATCGTTTCATTTTGTTACTTTCTGTCCGTAGGATTTTGCCATTGTCCCAGTCAATGATATGGGTATTTATTTTGCAATGATCTGGTATGGCTGATTTTAAGATTCCATGTTCAGATTTTTGTTTTAGTGAAGTGAAGTGAAGTGAATTATATTTATATAGCGCATTTTCTCTAGTGACCCAAAGTGCTTTACATTGTGAAACCCGATATCTAAGCTACATTTAAACCAGTGTGGGTGGCACTGGGAGCCGGTGGGTAAAGTGTTTTGCCCAAGGACACAATGGCAGTGACTAGGATGGCGGAATCGGGGATTGAACTTGGAACCCTTACCATGAATTGATTAACGTGGACCCCGACTTAAACAAGTTGAAAAACTTATTCGGGTGTTACCATTTAGTGGTCAATTGTACGGAATATGTACTGTACTGTGCAAACTACTAATAAAAGTATCAATCAATCAATCAATCAATCAATCAATCAAAGTTGCCACGGCCTCTGGGCGGTATAACTTTATGCTTCTTGTAAACCTTCCAGCTGTCTCTTTTTCGCATTCTTTCTGATGTTCTTGGGTGATGCCTTAATGCAGAAGTTGGGAACCTTTTTGGCTGAGAGAGCCATGAAAGCCAAATATTTTAAAATGCATTTCCGTGAGAGCCATATTATATTTTTTAACGCTGAATACAACTAAATGTGGGCAGCACAGTGGACAGGGGTTAGTGCACCTGCCTCACAATGCGAAGGTCCGGGTTTCGATCCGGCGCTCTGGATCTTTCTGTGTGAAGTTTGCATGTTCTCCCCGTGACTGGATGGGTTCCCGCCGGGTACTCCGGCTTCCTCCCACCCCCAAAGACATGCACCTGGGGATAGGTTGATTGGCAACACTAAATTGGCCCTAGTGTGTGAATGTGAGTGTGAATGTTGTCTGTCTATCTGTGTTTGCCCTGTGAGGAAATAGTGACTTGTCCAGGGTGTACGGCACCTACCGCCCGACTGCAACTGAGATAGGCTCCAGCGACATCAAAAAGAGACAAGCGGTAGAAAATGGATGAACAACTAAATGCGTGCATTTTTAAAGTAAGACCAACATTTTTAGAGTATAATAAGTTTTTGATAAAATTGTTATTTCTTGAACAGGTGCGGTAGAAAACGGATGGGTGGATTAAAATGCATGAGAATGTTTTATATTTTGAACGGTAGTTTTAACATCGATATTACAAGCGGAATTATTAATTACTTATCGTGTTAAGCAATGTCAGCTAAGACTTATCTGAGAGTCAGATGCAGTCACCAAAAAAGCCACATCTGGCTCTAGAGCAATAGGTTCCCTACCCCTGCCTTAAAGTGTTCCAGATCCATGCACACATTTAAAAAAAACTTTAGGACCAATGTCTTATAAATATATTTTGCTCTTGAATCAACACCAGTAGTTAAAGGCCTACTGAAACCCACTACTACCGACCACGCAGTCTGATAGTTTATACATCAATGATGAAATATTAACATTGCAACAAATGTCAATACGGCCGGTTTAGTTTACTAAATTGCAATTTTAAATTTCCCGCGAGTTTCTTGTTGAAAACGTCTCGGAATGATGACACGTGCGCGTGACGTCACGGACTGTCAGGAAATATTAGCTCAGCACCAGTTACGGCTAAAAGTCGTCTCTTTTCATCGCATGATTGCACAGTAATTTGGACATCCGTGTTGCTGAATCTTGCAATTTGTTCAATTAATAATGGAGACTATAAAGAACAATGCTGTAGGTGGAAAGCGGTGTATTGCAGCTGCCTTTAGCACCGGGACACAGCCGGTGTTTCTTGGTTTTTAACACAGAGCGGTCAAGCGAACATGTTTCTCTACGTCAACCAGCATGTTTTTTGGACGGGAAAATTGTGATATATATCTTACCGTGGACATCATTGGATTATTCATCCAGTAGCTGTTTAAAAGGCAGCTGTGAGCTTGCCTCCTCGGCTTCTCTCTGAGACACTGCGTGTTCACCGCAGCCATCCGACCTCAAGGTATGTCTTTACAATCTCACTAAAACACTATTAAAACAATAAGCAGATAAGGGATCTTCCAGAATTATCCTAGTAAATGTGTCTAATTAGATCGCCCGGAGCCGTCGCTTTTTATTTTATTTTCTTATTATTATTTTTTCTAGTCCTTCGCCATCAATATCATCATCCACAAATCTTTCATCCTCGCTCAAATTAATAGGGAAATTGTCGTTTTCTCAGTCCGAATAGCTCTTGCTGCTGGAGGCTCACATTAAAAACAATGTGAGGACGTGAAGAGCCTTCACCCTTGTGACGTCATCGTCTGCAACTTCCGGTAAAGGCAATGCTTTTTTATCAGCACCAAAAGTTGCGAACTTTATCGTCGATGTTCTCTACTAAATCCTTTCAGCAAAAATATGGCAATATCGCGAAATGATCAAGTATGACTCATAGAATGGACCTGCTATCCCCAATTAAATAAGAAAATCTCATTTCAATAGGCCTTTAATACTATGATCAGTGTAAATTACAAAACTAACTGTGGGATATAATAGAATAGAATAGAATGGACTTTATTGTCTTTATATTTGCATATAACTAGATTAAAGACTTCAATTTAAGGTGCGGTAGTGGGAACAAAGATGGGGTTAAATAAATAACACAATAACAGTAATAAAGGAAAAAAACTAACAATTGAAATAAACAGACTACTTTCCAATAAAAATAATAAGCAATCCTGTACAATATACAAAACACTATAGAAATACAAAATACTGTACAATATACAGAACAAGACAAGAGTACCAAAGTAATAAATAACAATCACACTGATATAAATAATAATGGAATTATAAGTGTTTGTATACAGTATATTATTGTTACAATTGTTTAACCAACACGTGTACAGGGATGTTTCACAACTGTTTGTCTACGTCTTTACTGTGCATAAACGTGAACAGTGTTCATGTTATGTACAAGATGTGTTTATAATACATTGTATAAAGGAAATGTCATATTTCTATGAAAATCAAGATCAGAGCCGGATGTCCCCTGGTTTTACTACATATTGTATTTGCAATTGTTTACAGGGCTAGGCGAAATGAGTGCTTAACTGCAGCCTAAACCCTTTCAGTCTGTACAATTGTTGTGTAAACAGTTTTACGAATGTAAAAATGTTTGTTTATTTTGTTAACCACTGACCAAAAACATAATTAACTTAACTAAACTAAACTTCTTTCTTCCTTGTGTAGAATGTCCTCCCTGTTTCTCCGATGCATGATTATTTATTTTTTTTGCATGATTTACACAGGATTTCGTAAATAACATTGCATTTCTTGTCTTCTTCTATTTTGCTTTTTTTTGGATGTACAAGTAAGTAACTGTCTTGTTTTTGTGTGAGGTGTAACTGTTGTGTTTATACTGATTACAAGGAAATGTGAAAACGTAAATAAATAAGGAGACATAATTAACCTTTTTGTGCAGTTACCATCATCATTTTCAGTTCAGTTTGAGTTTCTTTCAAACATACATACGATACAATGTAATGCATCGCACATTTCCAGTTGTTTCATTGCAGCATGTCCGAAAAGGAGGAGGAAGAAGCAGAGCTTATTTAATCGTACCCCTTTTCATACCATTGTAATTTTGTCCAATTTCCCTGTTCTCTGTAACAGAACAGTGAACAAATAAATAATACATACATAACATACCATAGTACGCAAACAAATATTGAATATATAAATAATCTTTGTCTCAATAAAATAAAAAAGGGTTTACTATGTTCATCATAATTCTTGTTCTGTGTACTTTGTGAACACTTGTAGGTTGAACAGTCTCTTAAACTGAATCATATTGGTACTTTGTTTGAATTATTTGGTTAATCCATTCCATAATTTAATTCCACATACTGATATACTAAAAGTTTTAAGTGTTGTACGAGCATACAAATGTTTTAAATTAGATATTCCTCATTTTTTGTTGAGAAAAAATGTTCTACATTCTTGGGTAGCAGGTTGTAGTTTGTTTATACATAATTTTAGCTGTTTGCAAATGCACTGAATTTGTGGTAATATGAAATTTCCTTGCTCATTTCTGTTTTTGTCTGCACACCATATTCACTCTCTCTCTCGTCCACAGTATGGAGTGCAGCTGGCCGCAAGGCAGCAGCACACCTGATGTAGATTAGTGGCAGCCTATTTAACCTGGCTGCTGACAGCAGGGCCATAAAAGAACCAAACTTCATGATTGTTTTTTTGGGACCAACAAGTATGTGCTCCAATCCCTCTATCACAAAAAAATAAGAGATGTCGAAAGTATTGGAAATTCAAGACAACCATGACATTATGTTCTTTGCACAACAAAATATTAAACAATGACAATACCATGTATTATGATGTCAACGTGACTTCATAATAAATGCTAATGTCATCGTGTTTTTTCTGGATATATGTTCTCCCAGGTAACTGCAATGTTGCATTACTTAATTTATATGATAAAATGTAGCTAATTAATCGCTGCTTGGATGTCACAGTGCCAGTCGCAAGTGTGATACCCTCACAACTTTACATGAAAGGGAATGATATAATGACTTATTTTGTCCAAACCTTAGAACAGAGGTGTCAAACGTACGGATCAGGCCCACGAACAGATTTTAACCGGCCCGCAGGATCAGTTTGCTAAGTATAAAAATGAGCGGAAATTTTTAAACGAAAGAAACTGATGTTCTAAATGTGTCCACTAGATGTCGCAATAGCAATTCTTTAAATCTTTGTAGTTTATACGACAAATGTAAAAAAACAAAACACAACACATGTTCGTGCACAAATCGAGGGAAATTAGCAAACTACATAACATCCTGTAATTTGATTTTGATATTTTTTTATCTTAATAGATTGGAAATCAACACCAGTGGGTTGACTGATGAACATTATCACATAATTTATTCAGAAAATATAAATAACGACAAATAAATATAAAATGCTATTAACCGCAAAACGTAAGTGTAAAAAAACCCAACAAAATTAGGATTTGTAGATTTTCAGAATGTGCTTGTTCTATTTTAACCTTTGTGTGGTGTTCGGGTCCGTGGGACCCGTTTTCATTCTTTATTAAAAGAAAAATGACACAATTAATTAATTTTTCCAACTGAGACTTACTCACTCTGGCTCATTTTCTGTGAAGAACATATATTACAATACATCTTTAACGACCACACACCATACACCCCCCTACACATTTCTATTACATATAAGATGTCCAGGTCCGTTGGACCCCGGGCTAATAGAATTGTGGAAATGTATGTTATGTTTACCACACATACACACACACACACACACACACACACAGCAGGCCTACACTGGAGGAGGACAGAGTGTAGGTACACAGAACATCAGAGGGTCAAAATGTGCAAGAAAATGAGAGCAGACAGTGTTGACGAGCAATGTTGCAAACTTGTGTGAGAACCGCAGGTGCCGAAACACAAAAGAAGAATCCCTGTGGGATGCAGAAACTCCATCCATCCATTTTCTACTGCTTATTCCCTTTGGGGTCGCGGGGGGCGCTGGTGCCTATCTCAGCTACAATCGGGCGGAAGGCGGTGTACACCCTGGACAAGTCGCCACCTCATCGCAGGGACAACACAGATAGACAGACAACATTCACACTCACATACACACACTAGGGCCTGGCAGAGAAATTTTCCGTGCAACGTTCACCTTATTCCAATAAACATCTGATAGAATAATTATGTGTGAGTTATCACAAAAGTTTCCGTTTTCGGAAACTTCCGGAAAGCAGACAGAGGCTGTCTTTGTTGTACCAAGCCAAGGGCTTGTAAAATTCCATTGTGTACGTTGGGAGGTGACGGGAGGGGATATATCTATTTTGATCCAAGACCTGCCCAAGCTCGGCCCAGGACCAGTCCAAGCCCGAGGCATCTTTTTCTTTTGTGTTAACGTGACCGAAATCAATGGCTGTTTACATACACTCTTTTAACATCAAATACTTTGATGTTAAAATACTGAACAGATGTTTATTGGGATAAAGTAAACATCTGTTCAGTATTTTAACATAAAAGTGTTTGATTGTGAGGCATTGAAAAGCCACAAAATGTAACGGGTCCGTCAGACCTACAAACGCGGGCTGAGTAACAACAATATGAACATTACACAATGGTTAAACAAAGAAAACAATCTGAAGTTGTCTTTATTTTTAAGTTATTGTGTTGTGATTTTACCAGTCCGGCCCACTTAGGAGTAGATTTTTGTCCATGTGGCCCCCGATCTGAAATGAATTCGACACCCCTGCCTTAGACCCTGAAGATTACTCTTCTTCATAAAAGACACAATTCCAGAGTAACCGTTCCTTCAGATTGGCTGTGACATTAAAAAGTGACCAATCAGAAAGGAGGGTATTTAATTTTCACCCCTAAGTGCCAAAATGGTGGAACGTCGCGCATGCAGAGAAACAGAGAAACACATCTCAAGCGCAAACAAAGTGAGTCTGGGCATGAGGATGTTGGCACTGTTTCGAGGCAATAGTCATAGCTGTAGTCTACACCTTTGTCTTTACCAGGAATTGAAATCAGGCTACGGGGTCTTCAGCGCTTCCCAAGTGGCTCCCTGGAGCCTTTTTAAAAATGTGTGAAAATAGAAAAAGATGGGGGAAAAAATGTTGTTTTTGTTATAATATGGTTTTCTGTACGACAAACATGTCACAAACCTTCCTAATTGTCAGAAAGCCCACTGTTTAATATGTTTGTGTTCATGCTTTACTAATGAAAGATAAATGGTTGCACTTGTATAGCGCTTTTCTACCCCTTTTTAAGGAGCCCAAAGCGCTTTTGACAGTATTTCCACATTTACCCGTTCACACACACATTCACACACTAACGGCAGGCGTGCGCCCTTTTGTCCTACTAATTTCGGCGGTTCATGAATGCACCATAGTTGTGTGGCCTGTGACGCAGCAATTTGTTTACACCAGGGATGCCCATTAGATGGATTGCGAGCTATCAGACGGTTGGTGAGGGTGTTTCACTTGATCGCTAGGCATTAAAAAAAAAGTAGACCTAAAAATTACTGATCATAAATTTTCACTACGACGTCACAAGGTCGACATTCACGGCACTAGAGGATCTTGCGCGATGACGTTGGCTGCTGCGAGCTTAGAATGAAGAAAAAAAATCGACCGTCAGGTGTTGGATTAATTGTGAATTGTGAAGTGAATTATATTTATATAGCGCTTTTTCTCTAGTGACTCAAAGCGCTTTACATAGTGAAACCCTATATCTAAGTACATTCAAACCAGTGTGGGTGGCGCTGGGAGCAGGTGGGTAAAGTGTCTTGCCCAAGGACACAGTGGCAGTGACTAGGTTGGCAGAAGCGGGAATCGAACCTGCAACCCTCAAGTTGCTGGCACGGCCACTATACCAACCGAGCTAAACCGCGGCCACTCTACCAACCGAGCTAAACCGCCCCAATGGTGAAATTTTTCCCATGCATTTGACCCATCCCCATGTTCACCCCCTGGGAGGTGAGGGGAGCAGTGAGCAGCAGTGTGTGCCGCGCTCGGAATCATTTGGTGACTGCGGAGGGTAAAAAAGTCCTCCTCTCTTTCCAACACCACATGAAAGAGGTTGTTTTTAGCTTTTCTTTTGTCCAGCTTTCATACTGGTTTTTATTCCGTTTATAAGACACGATAGAGTTAACTCCTCAGCTGCCGGCTTGTATGCGGTAGTATTCTGAGTTATCTAATTTTATTCAAATATGATTGTTTGCTCATGCATTGTGTAGACAAGCTGAAGAGAAATGAAACTTGGTGTTCGATTGAAATTAGGTTGACTTACCAACTTCAAAGAGGAATTGGCAGATGGCACAGAGCAACGCAGGAAGTTGTTGTATCCTCTGTATTTGCATGTGTTAAGTTTTCACTACAGGTGTTTGGTTTCTAACACAGCTGCAAATCTCCCCTCCTCCTTTAGTGCAGCTGTGTGTGTGTTTGTAATGTAGGGCATTCCCAAATGAATTAAAAGGCAAGGAGAGGGGGGAAAGTTTTCAGAGTGTAATACAGGGGTCGGGAACCTTTTTGGCTGAGAGAGCCAAGAAGCCAAAATATTTTAAAATGTATTTACGTAAGACCCAAATAATATTTTTATAACACTGAACACAAACACGTGCATTTTTAAGTAAGACCAACATTTCTAGAGTATAATAGATCTCTTATTCTTTTTAAGAATATTGTTATTCTGAAGCTAACTGTGTGTGTGTGGAGGGGAGGGGTGGCCTGCGGACCTGCAGCAAAGCGGGGAGTTTCCAGGATCGGCCTCAAAATCAGTGACAGGTTGGTAGATGGCCCCTTGTTATCTCATCACCTGTCGCTCTGTTATAAGCAGCAGCCAGGAGGAGAGACGGGGTTGGAGCAGGAGCCAAAGCACGAGCGAGGGCGAAAGAGAAAAGGAAGACAATTGCTGGAAAAATAAAACAATATTGTAACCCTGAAACAGGCTCTCATGCTGGTGCTTGGTGGTCTGAAGAACCCCCAGGAGGGCAAGCCCCACAATAACCAATAATAAATAACTTCTTACCATTTATGCAACTTCTTGAACAGGTGTGGTAGAAAATGAATGGATGGATTAAAAATGCATGAGAATATTTTATAATTTGAACGTTATTTTTAACAGTGTGATTACAAGTGGAATTATTCATTACTTATCGTGTTAAGCAATATCAGCTCAGATTTATCCGAGAGCCAGATGCTGTCAACAAAAGAGCCACATTTGGCTCTGAGCCATAGGTTCCCTACCCCTGCTGTAATAGGAGCCTGAAACTGACAATTTGCTCCCGGTTACTCTCCTAGTACGAGTAAAAGCAATCACTGGTTTGTCTTCTATTCTCTGTTTCTGTGTCTTTATAATGTCTCATGGTATTTAACTCTGACATCAGGAATGCGAAACGCACTTTTTATTTTAAATATGCTCCCTCTCCATACCGGCTGTCAAAACTACAAAGACCGACTGCACAGTTCCGGTTTTCACAATACAAGTGCTGCTCCATCCTGCCAGTGCTAACACAATGAAAGTCTCAGAATACTACCGCATACAAGCCAGCAGCTGAGGAGTTAACTCTATCGTGTCTTATAAACGGAATAAAAACCAGTATGAAAGCTGGACAAATAAAAAGCTAAAAACAACCTCTTTCATGTGGTGTTGGAAAGAGAGGAAGACTTTTTTAACCTCCACAGTCACCAAATGATTCCCGAGCGCGGCGCACACTGCTGCTCACTGCTCTCCTCACCTCCCAGGGGGTGAACATGGGGATGGGTCAAATGCATTGGACAAATTTCACCATTCCCAGTGTGTGTGTGACAATCCTTGGAAATTTAACTAACTTTAACAATGTCAATTCGAAGATGTGGAGCTTACCAGTAAATCATGTCCTTATTACAAGCAATCAGAATAAGGTAATACACCAACATGTACAGCATGTGTGTGTGTATATATATATATATATATATATAAAGCGGTAGAAAATGGATGGTGTGTGTGTATGTATATATACATATATATATATATATATATATATATGTATATATAAAGCGGTAGAAAATGGATGGTGTGTGTGTATGTATATATACATATATATATATATATATATATATATATATATATATATGTAGGTGTGGGAAAAATCACAAGACTACTTCATCTCTACAGAACTGTTTCATGAGGGGTTCCCTCAATTATCAGGAGATTTGATTGAGGGAACCCCTCATGAAACAGTTCTGTAGAGATGAAGTAGTCTTGTGATTTTTCCCACACCTACATATTGCGCTCTACCACGGTATCAAGCACTATTCTCTGGATAATCCAATCAAGACAGATATATATATATATATATATATATATATATATATATATATATATATATATATATAGTGTCTCAAAGGGCTGCACAAACCACTAAGACATCCTCGGTAGGCCCACATAAAAATAAGCTGTAGAAAATGTATATATACATATATATATATATATATATATATATATATATATATATATATATATATATATATATATATATATATATATATATATATATATATATATATATATGTATATATATATATATATATATGTATATATATATATATATGTATATATATATATATATATATATATGTATACATATATATATATGTATATATATATATATATATATATATATATATATATATATATATATATATATATATATATATATACATATATATACATACATATATATATATCACAGGGGATGCTGGAGCCAATCTCAGCTGCATTTGGTCAGAAGGCGGAGTACACCCTGGACAAGTCGCCACCTCATCACAGGGCATATATATATATATATATATATATATATATATATATATATATGTATATACATATATATATATATATATAAGTATACATATATATACATACATATATAGATATCACAGGGGATGCTGGAGCCAATCTCAGCTGCATTTGGTCAGAAGGCGGAGTACACCCTGGACAAGTCGCCACCTCATCACAGGGCATATATATATATATATATATATATATATATATATATATATATATATATATATATATATATATATATATATATATATATATATATATATATATATATATATATAATGAGGTAAATCATGTAAACCTGATAGTAGCACACCTGCTGAAAAAGTTTGGGCACCGCTGGTTTACCTGTATAACTTTCTCCAATGCTCCCACAGAAAGACTAATGTTTTCCAATATTGTAACATTGTGTAGAATAAATATTACATTTCAACAGTTCTGTCAAGGAAGATATGCATCAGCCTATGACACACGTTACTTCCAGAGAGGGGTGGTATCAGGAAGGTGGCTGTTGCAAACAAAACAAATATCTGTGCAAGCAGATATTCTCAAACATATGAATTGAATTGTGAAGTGAATTATATTTATACAGAGCTTTTTCTCTAGTGACTCAAAGCGCTTTACATAGTGAATCCCAATATCTAATTTTTACATTTAAAGCAGTGTGGGTGGCACTGGGAGCAGGTGGGTAAAGTGTTTTGCCCAAGGACACAATGGCAGTGACTAGGATGGCGGAAGCGGGGATCGAACCTGCGACCCTCAAGTCCCTGGCACGGCCACTCTATTAACCGAGCTATACCACCCCATCATCAAGTCCAAATACTTTTCACATATAAGAGTTTGCAGTGTAAAATACAGTAGCTAATATAGACACTTACATCATGTGTTGCTTTCATTATAAGACTTATATAAGGCTTTTAAGTTTTTGTGACGGATTCATTTTTTGTACATTTGTTCCAATATGGCTCTGTGAAGAATACCATTTTTCTTTACTTTAAAAAGTCTCGCTTTTTTCCCCCAGTAATTTGCATAAAGACAACTTAAGTGTCCCAAAGCGTTATTAGTTAATGAGGTCTTTAGAGACAACAGTCTTAACGGCATAGGTCTCAGTGAGTCTTGACGAAAACCGGATCATTTTTTTCCAGCTTTGCAAAGCATCTCCTCCTAACCTCGCATTGATCTCTGATAAAATACCTCAACCTTAGCCTTAACCTAAGTAATGAATATAAATAATCTGAGGCGCTTGCAGTAAAGTATGTTACACCACTACAGCTCCATCTGGCTGTTGTCTATTCCCCAACACCCCACCCCACCCCACCCCACCGCTTCCACTCTGCCCCTATTCGGATTTTATCAGCATCTCGTGACACGTGCAGATAATAAAGTTATTATGAGCGATTTTAATACCCATATGAATACCCCGTCAAACCCTCCGTGTGAGGTGCTCCAGACTATAATTGATAGTTGTGGTCTTTCACAAATAATAAATGAACCCACACATCACAATGGTAATACGATAGATCTAGTCCTTTTTTCGGGGTGTCACCACCTCTACATTTTTGGTACTCCCGTAGACTGAAGTAATGTCCGATCACCACCTCTTAAAATGCAAATTTCTGACCCATTGTCATCAAGTTACTAAGAACCAATGCTTTAGCGGTCGTAACATTAATGTGGTCACAAGTACGACTTTTGCTGGCCTACTGCCTTTGGTAATGGCCCCATTCCAAAATTATATGGGCGCTATCGATAACCTCACTAACAACATTAAGGACGATAAAACAATTGTGCAAAGTGACTTGGTAAAAAATCTAAGCAATATCTTCGACCCAACTGTCTTGTTTGACCTACACATTAAGAACATTACTGAAACAGCCTTCTTTCATCTCTGTAATATCGCTAAAATGTGTCCCATTTTGTCCACTTTCGACGTTGGGATCAATATTCATGCATACGTTATGTCTCGCCTAGATTACTGTAACATATTATTTTTGGGCCTGACAATGTCTAGAATAAACAGATTACAGTTGGTACCAATTTTGGTGCTATACTTTAGACAAGAACAAGAACGTTTTATCATATATATATATATATATATATATATATATATATAAAGTGGGGCAAAAAAGTATTTAGTCAGCCACCGACTGTGCAAGTTCTCCCACTTAAAATGATGACAGAGGTCTGTAATTTTCATCATAGGTACACTTCAACTGTGAGAGACAGAATGTGGAAAAGAAATAAAGGAATTCACATTGTAGGAATTTTAAATAATTTATTTGTAAATGATGGTGGAAAATAAGTATTTGGTCAACCATTCAAAGCTCTCACTGATGGAAGGAAGTTTTGGCACAAAATCTCATTCATTCTTTCCTTAAAGGGGAACATTATCACAATTTCAAAAGGGTTAAAAACAATAAAAATCAGTTCCCAGTGGCTTGTTGTATTTTTTGAAGTGTTTTTCAAAATTTTACCGGTCTCGGAATATCCCTAAATAAAGCTTTAAAGTGCCTTATTTTCGCTATCTTCAAAAACCACTATCCATTTCCCTGTGACGTCACACAGTGCTGCCAATGTAAACAAACAATGGGAATACCACAACAAGATATAGTGACATTAGCTCGGATTCAAACTCGTATTTCAGCGACTTAAGCGATTCAACAGATTACGCATGTATTGAAACAGATGGTTGGAGTATGAAAGTATTGAAGAAGAAACTGAATCTATTGAGCGAATAGCTATTGACGCTCTCCATAGCCATAGCACGGCCGAATAGCTGCGTTAGCATCGCCGGTAAAATGTGCGGACCAAACGATCAGGACTTTCGCATCTTTTGACACTGGAGCAACTTAAATCCGTCGATTGGTAAGTGTTTTTTTTCGCATTAAATGTGGGTGGAAGGAAACGTAATATAGTTGCAAATGCATCTGCAGGTTATCCATACATCTCTGTGCCATGTCTGCTTTAGTACCGCCGGTAAATAGCATGTTAGCATCGATTAGCGTAGCATGTTAGCATCGATTAGCTGGCAGTCAACATCAACAAAACTCACCTTTGTGATTTTGTTGACTATCGTTGCAAATGCATCTGCAGGTTATCCATACATCTCTGTGCCATGTCTGTCTTTGCATCGCCGGTAAAATGTGGAGACACTGCAGCACATTCAATGGGGGTCTGGCGGCAGACACTTTGGCATCTTCGGGCCAGTGGTGCAACTTGAATCCCTCCCTGTTAATGTTGTTACACCCTCCGACAACACACCGACGAGGCATGATGTCTCCAAGGTTCCAAAAAATAGACAAAAAAACGCAAAATAACAGAGCTGAGACCCGGTGTTTGTAATGTGTTGAAAATGAAAATGCCGGGTGTGTTACCTTGGCGATGTCACATTCTGACTTCATCGCCTCCAGCGTGATAAAAAGAAAGGCGTTTAATTCGCCAAAATTCACCCATTTAGAGTTCGGAAATCGGTTAAAAAAATAGATGGTCTTTTTTCTGCACCATCAAGGTATATATTGACGCTTACATAGGTCTGGTGATAATGTTCCCCTTCAACACGGATCAATCTTCCTGTCCCCTTAGCAGAAAAACAGCCCCAAAGCATGATGTTTCCACCCCCATGCTTCACAGTAGGTATGGTGTTCTTGGGATGCAACTCAGTATTCTTCTTCCTCCAAACACGACGAGTTAAGTTTATACCAAAATGGATACATGGAAGATACAGCAGAGAATTGAGAGAATGTCATGTGGTCAGATGAAACCAAAATAGAACTTTTTGGTATAAACTCAACTCGTCGTGTTTGGAGGAAGAAGAATACTGAGTTGCATCCCAAGAACACCACACCTACTGTGAAGCATGGGGGTGGAAACATCATGATTTGGGGCTGTTTTTCTGCTAAGGGGACAGGACGATTGATCCGTGTTAAGGAAAGAATGAATGGGGCCATGTATCGTGAGATTTTGTGCCAAAACCTCCTTCCATCAGTGAGAGCTTTGAATTGTTGACCAAATACTTATTTTCCACCATAATTTACAAATAAATTCTTTAAAACTCCCTCAATGTGAATTCCTGGATTTTTTTTTTCACATTCTGTCTCTCACAGTTGAAGTGTACTTTTTTGCCCCACTGTACATACATACATACATACATACATATATTTACAATCTGCCCCCCGGCAAGCATTTGTTAACCCAATACGGCCCCCGAGTCAAAAAGTTTGGGGACAGCTGGTCTAGACATAGCACCGTCTATTGAATGCAACTATACTTGCAGTTGTTTAGTTTAGAAAAAAGCCCAGAATAAAAATGACTGAATACATGATGTCAAGGAGCAGGAAATTAAGGATGCAGCATGACCAGAAGTCTCATCTCTGATTTTTAGTGACATTGAGGAAGCATACAGAGAGTAAACAATTTCTCCCCTCGCTCTTTCACAGGACAGACAAAGAGGAGCCAATTGGATAATGAGACACGGAACAAAGGATGGCCATAGCTGCTCAGAGGCTCCTGTTTTGTCCGGGGCAAGCCACAAGGTACACAGTTCATTTCCGAAAAAATTCATGGCAGGAGACTTGAGTGAAGACTGTGGGTGGCTACAGGGTGTTATCAGACAGCTCATCAGCTTAGCAGACACAGAAGCGTCACCTTGTTAAATTGGATGCTAAATTGGGTTAAAATGAAGCCGCCGCTCTATTAGCGTTAACACCCCAACACACGCTGTCCTATCATCCAACACTTTAATGATAATACAGTCTTTTTGTCTCCAAAGACAATTTACCTTTGGAATATTAGCCGTCAAAGGTTGGCAAAAAAACAAATTATTAGGATGATTTCATCCTGCCAACTGCTGGAGAACTTTGTGCGGCTCTAATTGTTTTGTTTTTGTCTGTTAAGTTTCTCATTCCATATCCATTAGATTGTCTACAACATATTTCTATGCTGAGGGCAGGTCAGACTTTGCATATGACTTTACAAACATCGCATAAAAAGGAAGTGTGTGTATGTTTTCAACTTATAATGTACAGTATGCCGTATGCACATTACCGGTTAACAATTGCGCCGATGAGGTGACGACTTGTCCAGGGTGTACGCCGCCTTCCACCCGATTGTAGCTG
This sequence comes from Nerophis ophidion, assembly GCF_033978795.1. Classification (NCBI taxonomy): domain Eukaryota; kingdom Metazoa; phylum Chordata; class Actinopteri; order Syngnathiformes; family Syngnathidae; genus Nerophis; species Nerophis ophidion. The sequence goes on along the minus strand of NC_084615.1, from coordinate 69,989,688 downwards.
AGATAGGCACCAGCGCCCCTCGCGACCCCAAAAGGGAATAAGCGGTAGTAAATGGATGGATGGACGGTTGGCAATTGAGGAAGGTTAACTTAATTGGTTCTTAAACATGGTTTATATATTGAAAAGTTCATTTGGTGAATCAAATGTTTCTGTCAGGCTTGGTTATGTTCGGGTTTTTCTCGGTGTTTGTGTTTTATTTCCTGCCAGCGCTTTTATTTTGGTTCCATTTCCTGCACGTCTCCCTGAGCGCTCGTTTCCCCACACCTGTCCTGTTGACAGTTGCCAATCAGGCTACTATTTATACCTGCCTCGCCCTCCAGTCAGTGCTTGAGGATTGTTAGCTGTTTGCTGTCTCATGGTTCCTCCTATCTTCTATCCTGTTTCCTGGTGTGGAGAGACGGAGCCGACGAGCCGACAGCGGGTTAGGGGCAGACGGCGGTCCTACCCGAGATGGCGGCCAGGAAGCAGTGCATGCGGCGGAGCGGAGAGGCGGGACGCACTCGGAGCGACGCTGCAGCCAGCCGAGTCAGGTGCGTAAGCGACACACCTGCGCTCAATCTTTACATCTTCTGCTGCAGTATAAAAGGGGAGAAGGAGGAACACTCGCGGCAGAAGTAGGCGAGGAAACAACGGACAACAACGACCATGAGCATGACAAGAAAGACCCTGAGCGAGATGAGCAGCCACCAGCCACCGAAAGGTGTGTCGCGACGAGCAGGAAGAGCCAGCGAGCTAGAAATTGGCGCGACAGACTGGCAAGACATGATGTTTGTTGAAAGAATAAACGAAAGCCAAACCTGTTACGATGTGTCCTGTACCGAATGTCACTGCAACCCACACGAGGACGGCTGGAGACCCGTCACACCTAGTTCTTGATTCCTGTTTACCAGCATTTTCTTTAAACATTAAATTAAATGTTTGTTTGTTTTTTCCCATCGGTTTAGTTTCTTCTATCGACAAGAGCTCTTTGCTCATGTGTCATCCTTTTGAGTTCCTGATGTTTCTCTCTTGTTTTTATGTGTTTATTTTTTATTTTTTGCCGTTTGGTTCGTGACCCTTGGGGATTGTGTGACAAGGGGTGGCACTTTCGTGACTTCTGCGGTGCTTTTTTGTGAACTTGTGGATCTGCCTCCCGGGAGCCTTTTGGCCATGGAGACCAGCTTCTGGGTCTCTGCCACACCAGAGTCCGTTTAGAGCAGGGGTCGGGAACCTTTTTGGATGAGAGAGCCATGAAATCCAAATATTGTAAAATGTATTTCCGTAAGAGCCATACAATATTTTTTTAACACTGAATACAATACGTGCATTTTTAAGTAGGACTAACATTTTTAGAGCATAATAAGTATTTTATTCCTTTTAATAACATTATTCTGAAGCTAACCAATAATAACTGAAATACTTCTTACCATTAATGCGACCCTTTTGTACCCCAAAGGACAGCTGGGGTTGGTTGAGCCACCCATAACCTTGAACAGGTGCGGTAGAAACGGATGGATGGTTTAAAATGCATGAGAATGTTTTATTATTTGAACGTTATTTTTAACACTGTCATTTCCAGCGGAATTATTCATTACTTATCGTGTTAAGTAATGTCAGCAAAGATTTATCTGAGAGCCAGATACAGTCTTCAAAAGAGCCACATCTGGCTCGCGAGCCATAGGTTCCCTACCCCTGGTTTAGAGAGACTGGAGGAGAGGAGATTGGGATGAATAGACAGGTCTGCGGAGGTGGTGCTGAGAGCCGGGACGGACACGCTTCATATTGTCTTGACTGAATGAGCAGGTATCGGACACCTCGGTCTCCTTGGACGTATCCTCGCTCATGCGGACTAGACACTGGCTGAGAGTGTGTGGGCGGCCGAGAGTGGAGTCGGCTCTCTTGGTTGCTTTGTTGGGTCTGCTCCTGTCTCTGGCCGTGCTCCCCCCACCCCAGCAGACGATGGCGTGGAACACTGTAGAGGCCACTAGAGTGTATATGTTTTAGGTTTTTTTGTTGTTTTACTTTTGTGGCTGTGTTTAGAAGTGGCTGGCTGCATCAGCTATGCTCTATTAATGCCTTTAATGTCAATCAATCATTTAATCATCCATCCATCCATTTTTCTACCGCTTATTCCCTTTTTGGATACTGTAGCTGCAATCGGGCGGAAGGCGGTGTACACCCTAGACAAGTTACCACCTCATCGCAGAGCCAACACAGATAGACAGACAACATTCACACACTAGGGCCAATTTAGTGTTGCCAATCAACCTATCCCCAGGTGCATGTCTTTGGAAGTGGGAGGAAGCCGGAGTACCCGGAGGGAACCCACGCATTCACGGGGAGAACATGCAAACTCCACCGTGAAGCCCATCATTTAATAAATCAATGTTTATTTATGTAGCCCTAAAACATAAGTGTCTCAAAGGGCTGCACAAGCCACAACAACATCCACGGCACAGAGCCTACATAAGGGCAAGGAAAAACTCACCCCAGTGAGACGTCGATGTTAATGACTATAAGAAACCTTGGAGACCCCCCTTTCCCCTCTAGGGGAGACCGAAAGCAATGGACGTCGAGTGTGCCTAACATAATATTGTTAAAGTCCAGTCCATAGTGGCTCTAACATACTGTATTAGTGAGAGTCCAGTCCATGGTGGATCTAACATAATAGTGAGAGTCCAGTCCATAGTGGGGCCAGCAGGAGACCATTCCAAGAGGAGACGGGTCAGCAGCGCAGAGATGTCCCCAACCGATGCACAGGCGAGCGGTCCACCCCAGGGCCCGACTCTGGACAGCCAGCACTTCATCCATGGACATCGGACCTGTGTGTGTCCCCCCCCCTCCCAACAAGGAAGAGGGGGGCAGAGGAGAAAAGAAAAGGCTGAACAACTGGTCTAAAAAGGGGGTCTATTTAAAGGCTTGAGTATACAAATAAATAAATGGGTTGTACTTGTATAGCGCTATTCTACCTTCAAGGTACTCAACGCGCTTTGACACTATTTCCACATTCACCCATTCACACACACATTCACACACTGATGGAGGGAGCTGCCATGCAAGGCGCCAACATGAGAATGTTTTATTATTTGAACGTTATTTTTAACACTGTCATTTCCAGCGGAATTATTCATTACTTATCGTGTTAAGTAATGTCAGCAAAGATTTATCTGAGAGCCAGATACAGTCTTCAAAAGAGCCACATCTGGCTCGCGAGCACCCAACCAGCACCCATCAGGAGCAAGGGTGAAGTGTCTTGCTCAGGACACAACGGACATGACGAGGATGGTATTAGGTGGGATTTGAACCAGGGACCCTCGGTTTGTGCACGGCCACTCTACTACTGCGCCACGCCGTCGCTAAATGAGTTTTAATATGTGACTTGAATGCTTCTACTGAGGTAGTGAAGTGAAGTGAAATATATTTATATAGTAGTGACTCAAAGCGCCTTGCATAGTGAAACCCAATATCTAAGTTACATTTAAACCAGTGTGGGTGGCACTGGGAGCAGGTGGGTAAAGTGTCTTGCCCAAGGACACAACGGCAGTGACTAGGATGGCGGAAGCGGGAATCGAACCTGCAACCCTCAAATTGCTGGCACGGCCGCTCTACCAACCGAGCTATGCCGCACCTCTTAGCATCTCTTACTGTTACCGGGAGGAAATTCCATAGTACTGGAGCCCAAATAGAAAACTAATGTCCTTTGTGTTCTTTGATGATTCCCTCTTACACATATGTTTGTGTGCTGTAGCTATGATTTTTTTTTTATACCAGTTTCTCACCTTTTTTGTCAGGGGCGCCGGAAGTTGGCAGAGCCGTCAGCGATCCTGTTCTGTCTCCCGGTAATGTTTGTCTGCTCTTGAATGGGATTGTGCTGAAAATATTAAATCTCTATTAAAGTATTTTCTGATTCTGATTCTGAAAAAGCCTGCCATTTCTGCATGTTGGGGTTTGGCACAAACACTTCCTGACAGTTTCCATAAGAAACAATGTTTAAAGTTCCAGCCTTGACAAAAGTCTATGTTTTAGTAAAGGTTTGTGTACTTTAAACACAAAATACATTGCTATACAGCAGTGGTTCTCAAATTGGGGTACGCGTACCTCTGGGGGTACTTGAAGGTATGCCAAGGGGTACGTGAGATTTAAAAAAAAAATATTCTAAAAATAGCAACAATTAAAAAATCCTTTATAAATATATTTATTGAATGATACTTCAACAAAATATGAATATGTTAATATGTAAGTTCATAAACTGTGAAAAGAAATACAACAATGCAATATTCAGTGTTGACAGCTGGATTTTTTTGGGGACATGTTCCATAAATATTGATGTTAAATATTTCTTTTTTTGTGAAGAAATGTTTAGAATTATGTTCATGAATCCAGATGGATCTCTATTACAATCCCCAAAGAGGGCACTTTAAGTTGATAATTACTTCTATGTGTAGAAATCTTGATTTATAATCGAATCACTTGTTTATTTTTCAACAAGTTTTTCGTTATTCTTATATCTTTTGTTCCAAATAGTTCAAGAGAGACCACTAAAAATGAGCAATTTTTTGCACTGTTATACAATTTAATGAATCAGAAACTGATGACATAGTGCTGTATTTTACTTCTTTATCTCTCTTTTTTTCCAACTAAAAATGCTTTGCTCTGATTAGGGGGTACCTGAATTAAAAAAATGTTCACAGGGGGTACATCACTGAAAAAAGGTTGAGAACCACTGCTATACAATACTGGATATCAAACAAACGTACTTTAAGAAGAGGTGATGGATCAAATTTCTCTTTGTTAACAAACCAAAACAATAAACTGCTGTCCCCTGAAGGCACTGCTCTGCCATCATGTACACACACACAGAAGTCCCTTGGTGTCCTCAGAAACAATCAGAAATCAAAATTATCCAATACTTTACCACCATAATGCTACAATAATAAACATTTAAAAAGGTAAAATCCACTTACATTAACATTGGCAAAGGAAGAGCTGACAAGAAAGGGGCAGACAGGGATCGTGGTGAGGGGCCGTGTATGTCTGTACCTGAAAGAGGTGCCACTGAACGAATGGTAGCTCTTCTCCGCTGTGAAATAAGTCTGCTTTAGCATCTTTTTCCAGAAAATTGTGGTATCATCACATTTAAAACTTGCTCTGGCAAAGAGCCTGCTTTGTTGATCCTTCCATACATGTGAGCGCCATTGATGTACCAGCAATATAAAGGATTCCCTCCTTCTTTTATTGCTGGTCTGTTGTCCTTCTGGGACTCCTCTTGAGTGAGCAAAATAGACAACCTGTCAAAAGGTGACAAAACACAGAAAAGGACGCACGCTGAAGAGCGTAAAAGTGACTATTAGTGTACTGCGCAGCGAGTGACATGGATGGCGCTTCCTCTCCAAGGAGGCTGCACCCTGCTTTTTGCCTGCAGGCGGGACACACAATGAATGCATGAGACGTCTGTATACAAAGACATGGTTCAATCACAAAGGCAGATTTGGGTCGATCTAAAAATTCGTAAATCAAAAAGTTTTGAATTATAGAGGGGTCCATACATTTTTGGGATCTTTAAGATGGAAACTGTAGCTGACATCATGATGTGCAGTGATGTTTTCAAATGACCGTTAAAGGCCTACTAAAGGCGGTTTAGCTCGGTTGGTAGAGTGGCCGTGCCAGCAACTTGAGGGTTGCAGGTTCGATGCCCGCTTCTGCCAACCTAGTCACTGCCGTTGTGTCCTTGGGCAAGACACTTTACCCACCTGCTTCCAGTGCCACCCACACTGGTTTGAATGTAACTTGGATATTGGGTTTCACGATGTAAAGCGCTTTGAGTCACTAGCGAAAAAGCGCTATATAAATATAATTCACTTCACTTCACTACTGAAACCCACTACTACCGACCACGCAGTCTGATAGTTTATATATCAATGATGAAATATTAACATTGCAACAAATGCCAATACGGCCGGTTTAGTTTACTAAATTACAATGTTTAATTTCCCGCGGAGTTTCTGGTTGAAAACGTCGCGGAATGATGACACGTATGATGACGCGTTTGTGACGTTACTGGTTGGAGGGGACATATTAGCGCAGCACCACACACGGCTAAAAGTAGTCTCTTTTCATCGCATAATTACAGTAATTTGGACATCTGTGTTGCTGAATCTTTTGCAATTTGTTCAATTAATAATGGAGACTATAAAGAATAATTCTGTTGGTGGAAAGCGGTGGATTGCAGCTGCCTTTAGCACCGAAACACAGCCTCTGTTTCTTTGTTTGTTGTGAGGCTTTAACACAGGGCGGTCAAGGGAACATGTTTCTCTACGCCAACCAGCAAGTTTTTGGATGAAAAATTGTGATATTAAGTCAGCTCTTACCGGAGACTTTAGTGGATTATGCGACTTCCTCCTGCAGCTCAAAAAGGCTGCTGTGATCTTGGCTCCTCCATTGGCTTTTCTGAGAGACACTGGCATTCACCGCAGCCATCCGACTTTCAGGTATGACTTTACAATCTCACTAAAACACTAGTAAAACTATAAGCAGATAAGGGATCTTCCAGAATTATCCTAGTAAATGTGTCTAATTACATCCTGAAACTGTCCCATTGCCGCCACCTGGAGCCGTCGTTTTTTTTTTTTGTTTTTTTTGTGCTTTTGTCTAACTTTACTCATCCACAAATCTTTCACCCTCGCTCAAATTAATGGCGAAATTGTCGCCTTCTCAGTCCGAATGGCTCTTGCTGTTGGAGGCAGACATTATAAACAAATTGAGAATGTGAGGAGCCCTACAACCCGTGACATCATGCACACACCGTCTGCTACTTCCGGTAAAGGCAAGGCTTTTTTATTAGCGACCAAAAGTTGCAAACTTTATCGTCGATGTTCTCTACTAAATCCTTTAGGAAAAATATCGCAATATCGCGAAATGATCAAATACGACACATATAATGGACCTTCTATCCCCGTTTCAATGAAAAAATCTCATTTCAGTAGGCTTTTAAGTCTTCAAATATACAAAGTATTTAAATGGTTGCAATCTGGGCTTTTGCATGATATACTAGTTACTATAGTAATCTAAGTCACAGCAGCTCAGACAAGGCACCAAGCAGTGTGGGTGGGGAGCGTTTCCATAGATTGTTTCCAGAGCGGCCAGCCTGAAATGCGGGTGTCAGGGACAGATGCGGAAGGAGAGTTTTACTACAATGTTCTGAAGCTTAGTGATATATCAGATGTATCAGATTGTAGGTGGGTTTTAATGTTTTACCCTTTACGTTCATGTTTCGCTGTGTTTGTTGCAAATTTGTTGCGTTTCGCTTGATTGTAAAGTATGTTGATGGAGAGGGGGTGTGACGTTCATATGTTGTCACTATTCAGTGTTTTATCGTTCACAGTTAACATTGTAAATCCCACATTCTCGATTTTTATGTACATTATGGGTGTATCCATCCATCCATCCATTTTCTACCGCTTATTCCCTTTTGGGTTCGCGGGGGGCGCTGGCGCCTATCTCAGCTACAATCGGGCGGAAGGCAGGGTACACCCTGGACAAGTCGCCACCTCATCATTCAGTAAAAAAATCTAAAATTCCATTCTGTTTTGTAAGGCGGTCTGTCCATACTTGCCAACCCTCCCGGATTTTCTGGCAAACTCCTGAAATTCAGCGCCTCTCCTGAAAACCTCCCGGGACAAATTTTCTCCCGAAAATCTCCCGAAATTCAGGCGGAGCTAGAGGCAATACTGCCATCTACTGTACATAGAATATAATGTAAATATATTCTACATATAAGTGCAGTCAAGGAACATGCATTAGGTAGTCTGTTCTGAAGCCCACAGCAAAGAAACTTAACTTCATCACGTCGCCTGGTTATTGACTCCAACCCAATACATTACATCGTTGACGAGCAAAATGAAGAAATACGCTTGCAAGTTCCAGAACGATTGGAAACAAGAATTTCAGTTAATCCGGGAGAATTCGAAGGGGAATGGGTATGCAGTCATGAACAGTCAGAGAAGCATGAAGCATCCGCAGCGCAGCATCGTTCACAACCCAGTATTATGGCCCACCTCGCAAAATGGAGACCCGATGGTGTATCTTATGCTGAGACAAAGATGGCTATGCTGATAGCTGGAAGCAACATCCAGTTCTTAAGTGCGATGTCTACAACAAATTTGTGAAAGATGTTCCCGGATTCGGAGATCGCTTGCTAATACGCAAATGGCAAAACAAAGGTTACTCAAATAGTAAAAGATAAGTGTTGTTTTATTTTTTTTAGTAACCAGCAAGTACAGTACAGTTAGTAGAACAACCGTGTTTTTATTACTGTGTATTTGTTAGGTACCGTCTGAAATTCAAAACTATTTCTTTTATATATATATATATATATATACATATATATATATAGCTAGAATTCACTGAAAGTCAAGTATTTCATACATATATATTTTTTAATATATGTATATATATATATAAAAAAAAATATATATATATATATATATATATTTGAAATACTCGAGTTGGTGAATTATACGCCACCCCTCTTAACCACACCCCCGCCCCAACCACGCCTCAGCCCCACCCCCAACACACCCCCCACCTCCCGAAATTGGAGGTCTCAAGGTTGGCAACTATGGGTCTGTCATAACATTTTTAGCATTTAATCAGACATTATTGTGAAGTTTTGTATTACTGTTCCTAAAAACAGATATACCGGCCCCAAGACACTTTTCTTTTTCTCTAAATTTGGCCCCCTGAGTCAAAATAATTGCCCAGGCCTGACCTATAGCGTCCACCTGACTGACATTTTACTATCAATTTATCCTTATGTATTTTTTGCATTTAACAATGAATCTGGCAGTCATTTCCCATAATATCAATTAGTTTTCAAAATAAACAGGTAACTAACTGTGCTTGGAGGGCCCCATTTACATCGCCAGACTCGATATGTCGCCCCTTGGTGGGACTTCATCGACAGGACTGAAGCCCATTTCCCCGCATAAACAGTGTGAGTAAAGGAATATAAAACTATTATATAGTACCAAATATGATTCATTACTATGATTCAATACCAGTACCATATAACCATAACCCATAGTAATGATTTCTGTAATGATGTAAGTCCATACAAAACATGTGGAAAAGAAGCAGGTTAATCATAAACACAATCCAAAACAAACATCAATCCTTACAGTAAAGTTCACCGACCTAAAAAAATGTCTTCATGCTCCAAATCTGGCTTTACAAATTGTTTGTTGCAAAAGATATTGATTGCATGCCCAATTTGAAGTTCTGCTACAATACCTGTAGCGCCCCTGCCTGCTTATCTGACACCAAATGTCGCACATTTTATGCACTCTCATCCGTCAACCTATTTAGTCAGGCTGTCTGTGAGGTGGCATGCCGGGTGCATTTTCAAACATAGAAGTAGAAAAAGTACTTATAGGAGATCAAATTTCACATGCATGAGCAAATCCTCTTCATCTACAACTAATGTTGCCAGTTCAGCCCGAGGCTAAAACCCCGCAAATCGTGCCCAAGCCAAACTATCACGGTGTGAGCACACATACTGAGGCGCCTGTCGCCAGTAAAGTCGCTCTGGCTGCTTCTGACTCTGATTCTTGGCATGTTTTCTCGACTCCAGCTCGATCTGGCACAGGAAGCTTAGCTAACAAGCTAACCGGGAGAGGTGTAAAAGCCTACCTGCTGGCTCCACATCATACGCTTTGAAGTAAAAGGCAGAACAGCTCAGCTTTCTATTAGCCCCCCTGACTGCCCTCCACTCACTTATATTCGGAGGATTAACAATTCCATCATACGAATAATTAATACTGACTGAAAACGGAAAATAAAGGGAACACATCACACACCGAAAATCTTTTTCAGTATTTTTTTTTTTTTTTCATAAACTGAAGTTGTGAACAAAATTAGGTAGAAGGACAATTACAGCAAACCCATAACATTAACCCAGGGGTCCTCAACCCGCGGCTCCTTTTAGCATTTTTAAAAAAAGGATTGAAAATGGAAAAAAGATAGGGGGAAAATACGAATTAACGCAACGGTTTGTTTACATGTAAAATCTTCCACTCCTTCCTTGTCTCATTTTGTCCACCAAAAGTTTCATGCTGTGCGTGAATGCACAAAGGTGAACTTTGTTGATGTTATTGACTTGTTGGTGTGAGACTAGGTAGGTGTAGCGATGCCGGATTTGTTCTTCCGTGGATGCGTCGGGCAAGAACACAGTGAATGGTAAGAAAATAAAGATTTGAATAACTAATAAAACAGGCTAGAACAAAAATACTGGTGCTAGGCAGATAAGGAAAACAAATGGCGCTGGCATGGGAGCTAGGGAAATGAACAGAAACGCTACACCTGGCACGAAGGCACAAAAAAGGCAAAACAAAAGCTCCTAGCATGAGAGCTAGGGAAAAACTAGGCGTAGCGTGAAAACTAGCAATGAGAAAAACAATGAATAGCAGTCGTCACTTGTTGCGTGTAAGCAAATTAGGAACCGAGGATGAAATAACAAAAGGGGCAGGCTTAAATAAGGCATTCATCAAGAGGACAGGTGTGCGTGGAAAACAAGGGGCAGGTGAAAACTAATGAGCAACCATGGTAACAGACTAAACACAGGAAATAAGGAGGTCAAACTACAAAATGTGATATAAAAAAGGAACAAAGCAACAATATGGTATGATCCGGGCATCGGATCATAACAGTTGGCGTGCTAATAAGGCATATTTTGTCAGTGCTAATGCATGCTAACATGCTATTTAGGCTAACTGTATGTACATATTGCTTATGGCATATTTGAGCTCATTTTATATTGTATCCTCTTTGTATATAATTTAGTTTTGCATGTCTCATGACACGTTATCGGTATGTAATATTGGCTGCATTTCAGACAGCTGTTTGTGTGCCACGTTGTTCCAGACGACAGCAATCGTTACCTAGCTTGCCAAAGACTGTAGTAAATCTATTAAAAGAAGACATCCTGCCTTTTCCTTTAACTTGATAACACACATCTATACCATTAAATGCCAGTAAATTCCAGGAGTTATCTCACCTTCTGAGTATAGCTTCTCATTTACTAATGGTTTATAATGTTGTAAAAATGTGTAGAATAAATGTTACAGGTTAAGATTTCTGTCAACGAAGATCCGATTTAGCCTGCGACCCACAGCCATTTTGATAGTAGGCTAATATAGGTAATATAGACACTTACGACATGTGTTGCCTTCATTAAAACACTTATATAAAACTTATATTTTTTGCGGTTCCAGACATATTAGTTTTTTGTATTTTTGGTCCAATATAGCGGCTCTATCTACATTTTTGGTAGCCAACCCCTGCACCAAGTCATTGAGGACTGGTTACATCATTTTACTCAAAAACAAAGTGAAAACAATCTATTGCATGCTGATCCCACCCCAGTGAATGTCCTCAAGATAACTTGAAACGTGGCTTGGTACTGTAGTGTGTATGACCTCTATGTTCCTGTGTGCACTCATCCATCCATCCATTTTCTACCCGCTTATTCCCTTTTGGGGTCGCGGGGGGTGCTGGCGCCTATCTCAGCTCAATAAATGGTAAATTGGTTATACTTGTATAGCGCTTTTCTACCTTCAAGGTACTCAAAGCGCTTGGACACTATTTCCACATTCACCCATTCACACACACCCTCACACACTGATGGTGGGAGCTGCCATGCAAGGCCCTAACCACGACCCATCAGGAGCAAGGGTGAAGTGTCTTGCTCAAGGACACAACGGCTATGACGAGGTTGGTAAAAGCTGGGGATCGAACCAGGAACCCTCAATACAACATCTGGGCATGTCCCTGGTGAGACAGATGTATTTGTCGTCTCCAGAGGGTAGAGTAAGACTAAATTGTACTCGTGTAAGAGTACCTTTTACTTTAGAGTAATACTCCAATAAAACAACTACAAATATTTGAGTAAGAGTAGGTAGTCACTGCAAAAAAATATTCAAGTACTGAGTAACTGGGGAGTATATTTCTGATTTATTTAGCCTTTAAATAGACTCCCTTTTTAGACCAGTTGATCTGCCGTTTCTTTTCTTTTTCTTCTATGTCCCACTCTCCTTTGTGGAGGGAGTCCGGTCCGATCCGGTGGCCATGTACTGCTCGCCTGTGTATCGGCTGGGGACATCTCTGCGCTGCTGATCCGCCTCCGCTTGGGATGGTTTCCTGCTGGCTCCGCTGTGAACGGGACTCTCGCTGCTGTGTTGGATCCGCTTTGGACTGGACTCTCGCGACTGTGTTGTATCCATTATGGATTGAACTTTCACAGTATCATGTTAGACCCGCTCGACATCCATTGCTTTCCTCCTCTCCAAGGTTCTCATAGTCATCATTGTCACCGACGTCCCACTGGGTCATTATTGTCACCGATGTCCCACTGGGTGTGAGTTTTCCTTGCCCTTATGTGGGCCTACCGAGGATGTCGTAGTGGTTTGTGCAGCCCTTTGAGACACTAGTGATTTAGGGCTATATAAGTAAACATTGATTGATTGATTTATTTACCAGCTATTTTTCAATGATACTTACAACCGTATAGTTGGTGTGTGTGTGTGTTCGGCATGTACAACAAAATATGCACATTTTACAATCACTTATGATGTTATACATGTCTAATGATAGAATATGCACAGCTAAAACGTAAGCAAGATGTTTTCTCGAGGCTGAAACATGAAGTTTTCTACTGACACAGATGACAGCGAATAATATGGCTGTTTTTTCTTTATTGCCTGACTGCTGACAGTTGACTGCGAGTCGCTGTTGTTTACCTCATTGCTGCGATGTGAAAATGTCCTTTTTTCTAAAGTGCGGTTGGACTATCAATATTTTCACGTGCAGTTAAGTGACCGCCAGACTCTGTGTGATTGGTGATATGGAGTCATATGTCGCAAGTACTTAATTAGGATTGATGAAATGTGTGATGTTATGTTACATTTAGACAGAAACAAAATGTAGTAATTTCACTGGAAGAATTGTCCAACACAGTATATATATATATATATATGTGTGTGTATTTTTATATATATATGTAAACATGTGTATGTATACTGTATATGTATACATACACATATATATATATATATATATATTTGCAAGCAGTAATCAATTTCACTGAGAGAATTGTGCAACACAGTATATATGAAGCGTTCATACGCAAAAACCGATTAACGCCATTTTGATAAAGTTTAGCCCAGCCTCGGTAATATATAGTCCGCCACTTCTGTTGTGGTATACCAAAATCAATTTGTTTGCAAATGCGGACAAATGCCGCTTTTAACGTCATTTAATGTCTTTAATGTCCTCTGTGTTCTTTGATGTTTGATGTTTCCCTCTTACACACATGGAAGAGGGATGTGTACTATGGCTATGAGTTGTTGTTTTCCCTTGGCCTCAGTCTGCACCCCCACTCCAGGGCCTAGGCTAAGACCGATTTTTTATTTTTTTATTTTATTTTAATCTTCTATTTTTTTCTTCCCCCCCCCCTTGTTTACCTGTATGTCATCTTTTTTGTAAGGGGCGCTGGAAGCCGGCAGACCCGTCAGCGATCCTGTTCTGTCTCCCTGTAATGTTTGTCTGATCTTGAATGGGATTGTGCTGAGAATTGTAATTTTCCTGAAGGAACTCTCCTGACGCATGAATAATTTGGAAGCTTCTCCTGTGAACACTGTTAAGCCAGCGAAAAAAACTGACGTGTTGAAGTTATTATTTGATGTTGGCGCTAGCACGCGTGTCCGTGAGTTTTACACCGCTGCGTTAAACGATGTTGTCGAGCATGGAGCATAGCGATGATGAGTGAGCTGTTATCTGCACAGGAGTGTTTTTGATAGGCAAACCAGGTTGAGCATTTGTGGTTGTTTTATTATTAAAACATTGTCTTCATTGCAACACTGTTTTTTTTTGTTTTTTCATTTTGTGCTGAAAAGCACAAGGTAAATATGTGAGGTCACAGTTCCAAAAAAGCATGTCCGGTTAGCAAGTACGAAAAAACAATGTTCGCAGGGACAGCTAGATTTATACGTACCGAGGGATCGAAACTGTTAAATAATGAAGTAAAGAAATGTGAACAGTTGTTACGTTGAAATGTGGCTTTCGATAAATTTCACGTTCTGTTTTTCTCTCTATCTTTATCTTGAATATTATGCGAAATAACGACCGCAAAGAAAACGATTTTGGAGATATCTGTTTTTGCGACATATCATAATTTGGATATATCTGCTTTTGACGTAAAACCACATCAAACACTCTTACTTGAAAGCCATTCATTACATCAGCATTTCTTAAAAGTTTAGGCTTTCATGACTTGCTTATGTTGATATTAAATAAACCATTGTACGCTTGTACATGTACCGGCAACACCAGCAGGCAGAAAATCGTTAATATACAGAATCGGTCAAAATGGATTTATCTGCTTTTGCATATGAACTCTTCATATATATATATATACATATATATATATATATATATATATATATATATATATATATATAAATATACATTAGGGCTGCCAATCTTTGGCTGTCCCACGATTCGATTCAATATCGATTATTGGGGTCACAATTCGATAATATATCGATTTTTTCGATTCAACGCTATTTTTGATTCAAAAACGATATTTTTCCGATTCAAAACAATTCTGTATTCATTCAATACATAGGATTTCAGCAGGATCTACCCCAGTCTGCTGACATGCTAGCAGAGTAGTAGATTTAAAAAAAAAAAAAGCTTTTATAATTATAAAGGACAATGTTTTATCAACTGATTGCAATAATCTAAATTTATTTTTACTATTAAACAAACCAAAAATATGACTTATTTCATCTTTGTGAAAACATTGGACACAGTGTGTTGTCAAGCTTATGAGATGCGATGCAAGTGTAAGCCACTGTGACACTATTGTTCTTTTTTAATTTTTTATAAATGTTTAATGATAATGTCAGTGAGGGATTTTTAATCACTGCTATGCTGAAATTATAACTAATATTGATACTGTTGTTGATGATATTCATTTTTGTTTCACTACTTTTGGTTTTGTTCTGTGTCGTGTTTGTGTCTCCTCTCAATTGCTCTGTTTATTGCAGTTCTGAGTGTTGCTGGGTCAGGTTTGGTTTTGGAATTGGATTGCATTGTTATGGTATTGCTGTGTATTGTTTTGTTGAATTGATTAAAAAAAAAAATAATAAAAAAATAAATAAAAAATATATATATTTTTTTAATGATAATCGATTCTGAATCGGACAACGTGAGAATCGCGATTCGTATTCAATCCGATTTTTTCCCACACCCCTAATATATATATATATATATATATATATATATATATATATATATATATATATATATATATATATATATATATATATACTGTATATATATATATATATATATATATATATATATTTGCAAGCAGTAATCAATAGATTAAAATTTTTATAGAAATCAGAAAAAAATTCCTTGTAACGAAGTAAAAGTAGTGTTTCTTTTATACAAAAATACTCAATTAAAAGTAAAGTAAAAGTATGAAAAGTACAATTTATCCAAAAGGGTTACCATATTTTCCAGATTACAAGGCGCTCTGGTATATAAATCACATCTACTAAATTTTAGAAAAACATTTTTCCCATATACGGTATTAGTCGGACTGGAATATAAGCCGCATATGTATACGTTTTGAAATCAGTTATTTACACAGATTTTCCAAATGTTTATTTACATACACTATTTTTTCCCAAATGGTGTCTGTAACATAGCAGTACAACGGCTGATCAAACAAAACATACGTCATTGTCATGGACCCACTCTAACTGGAACAATATAAAAAGAATGCCATTGTAACTTAATAAAACTAACATAAACACTTGTAAACATGTTAGCATATTAGCTAATGCTACCGATGCTAGCTTCATTATATTACAATAACACATACAAATATGCACGAAAACACTCCTGCAGACCTCACACGTGGGACGGTCTAGTAAGTAAGAATTGTTTTAGTTATATTGTAAAACTTACAAATGTTCTTCGACGTAATTAAGAATACGAGTAGAAACGCTATGGACGATCACGCTTGCACTTCCGGTTAAAAATTTTAAACCGCAGGGAACATTCATCCTGTAGTACCTGCAGCGAGCAAACTCGTCCAAAAGATGGTACCACGGCACAAACAATAACACCATTTCAGTGTATTTGCATGTGTTCGATTAGAACTATTTGCGTTATGGTTGCCAACAAAGAAAATCCATAAATCAAAGTACAAACATACTTCAAATATAATACCCACCTCTTTCAGAACTGGATCAGAACATCACCAGTCAGCTCCTGGACAGTCTGTGATGTGACGTACTGTAGTACCACTGGATTGCAATGATACATGAAGTCCAAAATGCGCTCCATTGCATCCAGGTCAGGGGAACAGCTGTTCTATAGCCTCAATACCTTGATCATCCAGGAAATGCAGACACACCGTTTGAGGCCAGGTGATGTCACGCACCAGAAGGAAGCCAGGGTCCGCTGCCAACGCATATGGTCTGACAACGGGTGCGGAGGGATTACCTGGTCTGTGCAGCCCTCCATGGATATGACTCTCCCATCAATGCTAGCCCACCAAACATCACGGTCATCTGGAGGATGTTGGGGGAAGGAGAAAACTCTCTACAACATCCCCAAACTCTAACGTGTCACATGTTCTCTTTGAAAACCTGCTCTCATCTTTAAAGAGAAAAGGATAAACCGCCAACTCTGGTGTTTATTGGGAAAAAAGCAAGAGAGCTTACTGTATTTTCTGGACCATAGGGTGCACCGGATTATAGGGCGCATCAAAGGAGTCATATTGTTATGATTGTTTTCTAAATTGAAAACACTTTCTTGAGGTCTACATAACTAGTCTAATAACTAAAATTCCTTGGGTGAATAATGTAAACTCACTACACCGGTATGTTTTAGGGCTTTAACGACAAGAGTACTGACAGATATAAGTCAGAACTTTACACTACTTTATATTAGAAATGCAACAGCGGAGGATTAAAGTCACACAACAATAAGATATAGGAAAAATAAGAGGATTATTGACTCACGGTTACGCGCATTTTTTCAGTACTTATACAGACCCCAAATGCAGATCAGCAGGTATCAAGAGGGAAGAAAAGTTACTTTTGCATATTATTGCGAAATAAAACGCCAGATAATATGTCTTACCTTATACACACACCATAATAATACTTGCATGTTTAATGCAATCCTTCAAGCGGTGCGACTTCATAGCTTACCAAAGTGGTAGTAAAACATGTTGATATATTTCTGAGCGCCGTGTGTAATGTTCTACTGTATATTTTCAATGCAATATTTGAAATGTTGGTGTTGTGTACTTGAGACATTTTGCAATCATAGTGCTGTCTACACGTATCTCTTATGTTTGACTGCCATCTACTGGTCAGACTTATCATTACACCATTAACTAATAAAATAGCTTCAAGGTGATTAAAGGGGAACATTATCACAATTTCAAAAGGGTTAAAAAGAATAAAAAAAATCAGTTCCCGGTGCCTAGTTGTATTTTTTTTCAAAATTTCACCGGTCCCCGAATATCCCTAGAAAAAGCTTTAAAGTGCTTGATTTTCGCTATTTGCGATGTGACTATCCATTTCCCTGTGACGTCATACAGTGCTGCCAATGTAAACAACATGACGGTTACCACAGCAAGATATAGTGACATTAGCTCGGATTCAGGCTCGGATTTCAGCGGCTTAAGCGATTCAACAGATTACGCATGTATTGAAACAGATGGTTGGTGTATGAAAGTATTGAAGAAGAAACTGAAGCTACTGAGCGAATAGGTATTGACGCTATTCATAGCCATAGCATGGCCGAATAGCTGCGTTAGCATCGCTGGTAAAATGTCCGGACCAAACGTTTAGGACTTTCGCATCTTTTGACACTGGAGCAACTCAAATCCGTCGATTGGTAAGTGTTTTTCGCATTAAATGTGTGTGGAAGGAAACGTAATATAGTTGCAAATGCATCTGCAGGTTATCCATACATCTCAGTGCCATGTCTGCTTTAGCACCGCCGGTAAATAGCATGTTAGCATCGATTAGCGTAGCATATTAGCATCGATTAGCATTGCATGTTAGCATCGATTAGCTGGCAGTCAACATCAACAAAACTCACCTTTGTGAATTTGTTGACTTTATAGTTGCAAATGTATCTGCAAGTTATCCATACATCTCTGTGCCATGTCTGTCATCGCCGGTAAAATGTGGAGACACTTTGGCACATTCAATGGGGGTCTGGCGGCAGACACTTTCGCATCTTCGGGCCAGTGGTGCAACTTGAATCCCTCCCTGTTAGTGTTGTTACACCCTCCGACAACACGCCGACGAGGCATGATGTTTCCAAAGTTCCAAAAAATTGTCGAAAAAACGGCAAATAACAGAGCTGAGACCCGGTGTTTGCAATGTGTTGAAAATGAAAATGGCGGCTGTATTACTTCGGAGACGTCACATTCTGACGTCATCGCAAAAAGAGCGATAAACAGAAAGGCGTTTAATTCGCCAAAATTCACCCATTTAGAGTTCGGAAATCGGTTGAAAAAATATACGGTCTTTTTTCTGCACCATCAAGGTATATATTGACGCTTACATAGGTTTGGTGAAAATGTTCCCCTTTGAGCTCAATTAAACACATTTCTTACATAGGTTTAAGGCGCACTGTCGAGTTTTGAGAGAAAAAAAAAGGATTTTAGTACGACTTATAGTCCGGAAAATACCGTGCTTTTCAATGTCAAACATTCATGCCACCCTCATCGTCTGTTTTTAATAGTTTGGGCATTGAGAAATGGGATATAGCGTAATTTATGGACTGTAGAGCACACCTGAATATCAGTTGCACCCACTTAATTGTTTGATAAATGTTTTTGTACACGGCTATGAGGGGCAGGTATACACATTGAACCATTAAATATTAACACAGACGCTGTCTTTAAACTCCTCCTCCTTTACGCTAGGATCGTTTTCTCTGGTGTCTGCGTTGAGGGGCTAGGGGGTTGCTTCGTTGGGTGTTTTCTTAGACTTTGTTTTGCTTTTTGACGTTTATCTTGAGGCTGATCATCTCTGGGCTTTTGCCTTTTTAACTTAGGTGTGTAGCGGCCCAGACTTTTTGGATTTTTGTTCCGGGAGATGTCTCTATTTCCTTTTTTGACGGCTTTGTCGATAAACCTTTGGCGTTGAGGCTGCGTCTTGTGCATTTCGTTTTGTCTTTGCCAGGATCAGGGTAGTTGCATAACTGGCTAAATGACTGACTGAATGATTGTTTAGGCACGTTTCTTTTAATGTTCTCCAAGGTTTCTCATAGTCAGCATTGTCACTGGCGTCCCACTGGATGTGAATTCTCCCTGCCCACTAGGTGTGAGTTTTCCTTGTCCTTTTGTGGGTTCTTCCGAGGATGTTGTAGTCGTAATGATTTGTGCAGTCCTTTGAGACATTTGTGATTTTGGGGCTATATAAATAAACATTGATTGATTGATTGAATGTAAAAAATTTAATTGACCGTTCGACAACTTACTTGGCCTGATGTGACGAGGCTAAATGTTTTGGTGGCAAGTGAAGCTTTATAAAAACTAAAAAAAAAAAATAAAGCGTTGGATTCAAAGCATGGTAAAAAATTATGGTAGTTTTCCTCTAGTTAGGTAGTTGTCTTCTAAAGACCCTCCTGCACATCTCCTGTTGCACTGGGCACACATGTCAGCGTTTGCATTTAAAAATGTAAGAAAGTACGTAAAAATAAGGGATTTTAATCACAAATTGCCATTGAATCAATAAAATAACATATCCTGAATGGAACTCAAACCCATACCCATTGAATAACGCCAAGTGTCACTGACCAATGCACAATCCACTCTGACATTGATCGATATACATTTTTAAATATAAGGCTTCTTTGCAATTATATGTCTCCTATTCTCAAGATACTCACAGAAAGTTTGGATTTGTTGGCAGAGATGTCTTTTCCGTCATCTTCTCCGCCTGGGCCTGTTGATTTGATTGAATCACGTAACGTGCATATTGCAGCGCTGCTTTCACGAGCCCGCCCCCAGGTTTTGCAGAGGCTTGAGTCAAGCAGACCTGATCCCTGCAGTAGCAGAAGTACTGGTGGTATTTTATTTTTTTTCCGTGGAGAGCAAAATCGGAAAAAAAAAAAATACTGGTAAAGAAAGACAAACAATGTATTTCCCTGCAAATTGGGCAGGTTGACAGGTATGGTACTAGCCTGTCTGCGGTATCTTCTCCACGTTCTTGCCACTGTACTGGCAGGCATAACAAACTACAACAAAAAATAAAGTGTGGGATTCAAACCGTTGTAAAAAAGTTGTGGCTTATAGTCCGTAAATTACGGTAGTTTTCCTTTGGTTGGGTAGTTGTCTTCTAAAGACACTCCTGCACATTTCCTGTTGCACCGGGCATACCTGTCAGCATTTGCATTTCAAAATGTGAGAAAGTAGGTAAAAATAAGGAATTTTCATCACAAATCACCATTAAATTAATACAATAACATGTCCTGAATGGAATTCAATAATCCATTGAATAACGCCAAGTGTCACTGACCAATGCACAATCCAATCCGACATAGCCAGTTTATAGGTTTAATATAAGGATTCTTTGGATGAATAAATCTCCCGTCCAAAGGCAAAACCCAGTAACTCAATTTTGGTCAAGACTGAGCTAATATTAATTTTGAAGTTCCTAGGTCAGGGGTCGGGAACCTTTGTGGCCGAGAGAGCCATGAAAGCCAAATATTTTAAAATGTATTTCCGTGAGAGCCTTAAAATATTTTTTAACACTGAATACAATTAAATGCATGCATTTGTAAGTAAGACTAACATTTTTAGAGAATAATAAGTATTTTATTCTTTTTAATAACGTTGTTATTGGGGCGGTACATCTTGGATGGTAGAGTGGCCGTGCCAGCAACTTGAGGGTTCCAGGTTCAATCCCCGCTTCCGCCATCCTAGTCACTGCCGTTGTGTCCTTGGGCAAGACACTTTACCCACCTGCTCCCAGTGCCACCCACATTGGTTTAAGTGTAACTTAGATATTGGGTTTCACTATGTTAAGCGCTTTGAGTCACTAGAGAAAAAGTGCTATATATACTGTATATAATTCACTTCACAATATAATTCACTTATTGTAAAGCTAACCAATAATAAATATAATACTTCTTACCATTAATGCGACTTCTTGAACAGGTGCGATAGAAATTAGATGGTTGGATTAAAATGCATGAGAATGTCTTATCTTTTGAACGTTATTTTTAACACTGTGATTATCAGTGGAATTATTCATTACTTATGTTAAGCAATGCCAGCTAGGATTTATCTGAGAGCCAGATGCAGTCATCAAAAGAGCCACATCTGGCTCTAGAGCCATAGGTTCCCTACCCCTGTCCTAGGTGATTTGCTTTACATTAGTGTATGCGATATCGTAATTTGTTCCGTAAGTAAGCTGTTACGCGCATGGCAGGACCTAGCAACTACCACATAACCGCGTAGATACAACAGAAAAACCTAGTATCTCAAGGGACCAATCGGAGCTTCTTTGTCAGTCGCCTTATTGTCTTTAATGAGACATTTGCACGAATGGGGGGCCGACGGTCAACCTGATTATGTGATATTATCGCACGAGGGGATATTTGGAAGATTGGCCCAGGACGTTGCAAGCACCTTCATTAAATGTATTGTTCTTGATTCTTCCCCTTGCATACTCTTTTGGGCGTATAACTGTGGAGGTCAAAATAAAAACTGGACGCTGTACACGGCTCTTGCCCAATGTGCAAGCGCAGAATGGGGCCCACCCGAGATTGTGATAAAATATCTGGAGAAAGGGCACACGTTGATGCGTGCAGATTCAATCCATGGCTCAATCGGCAAGAAAATTAAAGCTCAAGAAAAAATATTTGACTTTGTAAATCTTTGTAAGACAGCATCAAGATAGATTGGTTTTCCTTTGTTTTCTCAAAATCAGCTAGAAGCGAGTTACTAGGTTTTGCCTTTGGACAGGAGAAGTCCCCTATTTCTCAATGTACTCACACAAAATTTGGATTTGTTGGCAGGGATGTCTTTTCCGTCATCTTCTCCGTCTGGGGCTGTTGATTTGATTGAATCACGTAACATGCATATTGCAGCGCTGCTTTCACGACCCTGCCCCCAGGTTTTACAGAGGCTTGAGTCAAGCGGACCTGATCCCTACAGTAGCAGAAGTACTGGTGATATATACATTTTTTTTTCTGTGGGGAGCAAAATCCTGAAAAAAAACAAACAGTACTGGGAAGATGGCGGTAAAAAAGGATAAACAATGTATTTCCCTGCAAACTTGGCAGGTTGACAGGTATGGTACTGGCCTGTCTCCAGTATCTCCTCCATGTTCTTGCCACTGTACTGGCAGGGATAACAAACTATAACAAAAAATAAAGTGTGGGATTCAAAGCATTGTAAAAAAGTTGTGGCTTATAGTCCGTAAATTACGGTTGTTTTCCTTTGGTTAGGTAGTTGTCTTCTAAAGACACTCCTGCACATCTCCTGTTGCACTGGGCATACCTGTCAGCATTTGCATTTTAAAATGTGAGAAAGTAGGTAAAAATAAGGAATTTTCATCACAAATAGTCATTAAATTAATACAATAACATGTCTTGATTGGAATTCAATAATCCATTGAATAACGCCAAGTGTCACTGACCAATGCACAATCCAATCCGACATAGCCAGTTTATAGGTTTAATATAAGGATTCTTTGGATGAATAAGTCTCCTATTTCTCAATATACTCGCACAAAATTTGGATTTGTTGGCAGAGATGTCTTTTCCGTCATCTTCTCCGTCTGGGGCTGTTGATTTGATTGAATCACGTAACATGCATATTGCAGCGCTGCTTTCACGACCCTGCCCCCAGGTTTTACAGAGGCTTGAGTCAAGCGGACCTGATCCCTACAGTAGCAGAAGTACTGGTGATATGTATATATATTTTTTTCTGTGGGGAGCAAAATCCCGAAAAAAAACAAACAGTACTGGGAAGATGGCAGCAAAGAAGGACAAACAATGTATTTCTCTGCAAACTGGGCAGGTTGACAGGTATGGTACTGGCCTGTCTCCAGTATTTCCTCCACGTTCTTGCCATTGTACTGGCAGGCATAACAAACCTTTTGGCCACTTGAAAACCCTTACTTCAGGGGTGCCCATTACGTCAATCGCGATCGACTGGTCGATCTCGGAGGGTGTGTCAGTCGATCTCAAGCCAGGCATTAAAAAATAGACATAAAAATGAGCAATCATCAATCATACCAAGACTTCACTTTCGGCAGTTGTTTGACATTCTCGGCACCCGAGGATCTTGTGAGATGACGCTGGCTGCTGCGAGCTCATATTTAAGAAAAAAATCACTAACAGGGCGGACGCAGAGAAACACATGTTATTTCTAGAGACTCCGTACCTACTGTCAAAACTCTAAAGACCGACTGCACAGTTCCTGCCTTCACCATAAAAGACCTGTTTCATCCTGCCTGTGCTAACAAAATAAGAGTCTCAGAAAGCTAGCGTGCACAATTTGATTGATTGATTGATTGATACTTTTATTAGTAGATTGCACAGTACAGTACATATTCCGTACAATTGACCACTAAATGGTAACACCCGAAAGAGTTTTTCAACTTGTTTAAGTCGGGGTCCACGTTAATTAATTCATGGTACAAATATATACTATCAACATAATACAGTCATCACACAAGTTAATCATCATAGTATGTACATTGAATTATTTACATATTTACATTATTTACAATCCGGGGGCTGGGATGAGGAGCTTTGGTTGATATCAGAACTTCAGTCATCAACAATTGCATCAACAGAGAAATGTGGACATTGAAACAGTGTAGGTCTTATTTAGTAGGATATGTACAGCCAGCAGAGAACATAGTGAGTTCAGATAGCATAAGAACAAGTATATACATTAGAAGTACATTTGAGTTGTTTATAATCCAGGGAGATGGGATGTGAATGGAGGAGGGTATTAGTAAAGTGTTGAAGTTGCCTGGAGGTGTTGTTTTAGGGCGGTTTTGGGGCATTGGGCGGACGCTCAACTTACTTTTATGCCTGTTGGGAGTGCATTCCACATTGATGTGGCATAGACAGAGAATGAGTTAAGACCTTTGTCAGATCGAAATCTGGGTTTAACGTGGTTTGTGGAGCTCCCCCTGGTGTTGTGGTTATGGCGGTCATTTACGTTAAGGAAGCAGTTTGACATATACTTCGGTATCAAGGAGGTGTAGCGGATTTTATAGACTAGGCTCAGTGCAAGTTGTTTTACTCTGTCCTCCACCCTGAGCCAGCCCACTTTGGAGAAGTGGGTTGGATTGAGGTGTGATCTGGGGTGGAGGTCTAAAAGTAACCGGATTAGCTTATTCTGGGATGTTTGGAGTCTAGATTTGAGAAAGCTACGGAGTTTGATGCCAATGTATTTCTCCCCCGCCCTCAGCAACCGCTTTCTCACTTGCTTGCCCACCCGCACAGTCACTGACGTCACTCACCTGCTGCCAGACATTAAAGGGCCACACACATATGCTACTCTCATAACAAAGTGTTTAAAAACGAGTATGCAAGTTGGACAAATGAGATGCCAAATCCAACCACTTTCATGTGGTATTGGACAGAAAGGAGGACTTTTTTTTTCCTCCATTTGAAAATGCGGACGTTATCAGCACCACTGTCTAATTCCAATCAATGCAAGTCATCAGAATCAAATACACCAACTTATATTCTTGTCTTCATGAAAGAAAGGAATCTATGTGTGTTAAACATGCTTTTTATTATCATTAAACACCATTAACTTGTTAACAAAAATGTCTCTTTCATAAATACATAAATATAAATTATAAATAGGAATGAGGTAGATCTCCTCGACTTGGTCAATTGAAAAGTAGCTCGCCTGCAGAAAAAGTGTGAGCGACCCTGCCTTACTTGATAGAGGTTGCTTTCTAATTGCCTCTCCTTTCCACCCATTGTCTGATCATTTTACACAGCAACAAGAGCAATTGATTTCAAATTCTCACTGCTCCCTAACTGGACAGGCCTGTACATTGGAAGTGTAACGGAGTCTGAGTTACACTGTGATTATGTTATGTTCCCTGCAGTTTATTACTGATATGCATATTTAAGTGTTTGTATTGCCATCAGTTGTTTGGATGTGGTTACTTCAGATTCAAAAGTGAATCTGAATGTCCAGGCTTGGAATGTTTTGTAGCTCCAGAGTACATTTAAATATTAATATGTTGCCATCCAACTCTGATATAGGATGAGACATGGCACAATATTTAAAAATGTTTGCCTCACTGAATCACAAAGCCATGGGGCACTGCAGAAAATGTTGACTGTTTGGAGCTGCTTAGCACTGTTCCATAAAAGAGGATGACTCTTTGGAGTTCTGTGCTAACAGTTCTTTTGGTTCTGGGAGTCTGGTTTGAGCAGGATCCATTCAAACAATGTTAGAAAATGACCTCTTTTTTTTTTTGTCTGAATGCAAGCTACGAATGACAGAACAGTGTAGCGGCTGTAATTTTACTGAAGGCGGAGGCTGTCAACCTTCCTATGTGGGGGTGGTGGCAGCAGGGGCAGGGGCGGGGGGAGGTATTCTGACAGATGGGGTGAACTCAGAGAGGGTCATATCACAGAAAGGACAAAATACTGGGATGAACTTGAAAACTTAGATTTTTCTCTCAAAGTTTTGGAACTGTGATTCGGCGGTGCTTCTGTGCAGATGACTGCTACAGTGTGCGTGTTTGTGTGGGTGTGCATATTTTCTGATGTCTATTCATGCACGGGTGTTTCATCAGATGTATCATCATGGGACAACAATATTGCTCTGCATTCTCCTCTCTAAAACAGCAGACTCATTTCTCATTTTAGGAAGTACTAGCTGTTGTCAAAAACAAACTATCTTTGAATCTCGGTATGACTAAAATAATGCTATTTGGTAACAGTAGAAGAGAAAGTCAGACACAAATACAGATGGATGGAGTAAATTTTGAAAGGGTAAAAAAAAAAAACATTTTTGGGTGTAACAATAGATCATACTTGCCAACCCTCCCGGATTTTCCCGGTAGAATCCCGAAATTCAGCGCTTCTTCCAAAAACCTCCAGGGACAAATTTTCTCCTGAGAATTTCCCGAAATTCAGGCGGAGCTGGAGGCCACGCCCACTCCAGCTCCATGCGGACCTGAGTGACGTGTATTAAGAGCGTGTCTGCCCAATGACGTTATAACTGTAGAATGATCGAGGGCGAGTTCTTGGTTTCTTATGTGGGTTTATTGTTAGGCAGTTTCATTAACGTCCTCCCAGCGCGGTAAAAAAAAAAAAAACAACAGCAGTCCTTTTTTGTCTACCGTAAAGCAGTTCGTCTGCCAAATAGCAATGTTTTGACACTCTTAAACAAGACAATACTGCCATCTAGTGTAGATGCATATGGTTAGAAAAACAAGGATGGACAATTCAACCCTCAACTCAACAATGAGTAGATGAGTGTTATGTGTGTGTAAATGTGTAAATAAATGAACACTGAAATTCAAGTATTTATTATATATATATATATAAATATATATTGCTAGAATTCAATGAAAGTCAAGTATTTCATATATATATATATATATATATATATATTTGAAATATATATATATATATTTTTTTTTTGAAATACTTGACTTGTATTTCATATATATATATATATATATATATATATATATATATATATATATATTTGAAATACTTGACTCGGTGAATCTATGAATCGAGCGGTAAATATACTCATCCCCTCTTAACCACCACCGTATTTTTCGGACTATAAGTCGCAGTTTTTTTCATAGTTTGGCCGGGGGTGCGACAAATACTCTGGAGCGACTCATGTGTGAAATTATTAACATATTACCGTAAAATATCAAATTATATTTTTTAGCTCATTCGCGGAAAAGACGCAGAAAATGTCAGTAATCGTCACACACACGTCAACCAATAAGAATTTGGCGGGGGAGGGTCATGGCAGAAGTGCATTGTGGGTCATGGAATGCTAACTGCTATATGCTATATGCTACTGCCGTAGCTATTAAAATGGATCATTTCATCGTTGGCGGTATCTTTTAAAAACTGAGAAGGGCTGAACAAAAATGGCACCGAAAGGGAAATCATGTACTGCAGATTACACAACATCAAATAATATTATTTTTCTAATTCGCGGAAGAAACGCAGAATATGTCAGTAATCGTCTCACACAGGTGAACCAATAAAAATTTTTCGGGGGAGGGTCATGGCAGAAGTGCATTGTGGGTCATGGAATGCTAACTGCTTTATGCTATATGCTACTGCCGTAGCTTTTAAAATGGATCATTTCATTTTTGGCGGTAACTTATAAAAACTAATAAGGGCTGAACAAAAATTGGACCGAAAAGGAAATCATGTACTGCAGATTACAAGCTGGACGTAGTGAAATATGCAGCAGAAAACGACAGGAGGAAGCGGCGCATACCTTTGGAGTTGGCAGAGTTGTTTAGAAGCGACATCAAGGAAGAAGATTTCATAGGATTTATCGATTAGGAGTGACAGATTGTTTGGTAAACGTATAGCATGTTCTATATGTTATAGTTATTTGAATGACTCTTACCATAATATGTTACGTTAACATACCAGGCACCTTCTCAGTTGGTTATGTATGCGTCATATAACGTACACTTATTCAGCCTGTTGTTCACTATTCTTTATTTATTTTAAATTGCCTTTCAAATGTCTATTCTTGCTGTTGGATTATTTCAAATAAATTTCCCCCAAAAATACGACTTACACTCCAGTGTGACGTATAAATGTTTTTTTCCTTCTTTATTATGCATTTTTGGCCGGTGCGACGTATACTCCGGTGCGATTTATAATCCGAAAAATACGGTACAAACTTTGCAACATATTAAGGTTAGCTCATTATTATTGGTTTTACTTGATGGCCCTTATCTTAACACATAAGACGGTGTTTTATGACTGCAATTTTATTTTGAATGCTTAACTTTCCTGACACAAGATATAATAATCTGATTTGTCTGAGTGATGCCAGGTTGCAATTACCTGGGTTTTTTAATAAAAAGTTACATTGTGGAATACACTCTGTCGACTGTGACCAATTCACTGAAATGTAAAACTAACTTTTTTTTTGGTATATCAATCAATCAATCATCAATCAATGTTTACTTATATAGCCCTAAATCACTAGTAGCACTTTTCAGAGTATTCAAAGACGCTTTACAGCAGTGGTTCACCAACCTTTTAGTATCCGCGGCCCAGTCAACGCTTAATAATTTGTCCCGCGGCCCGGGTGGGGGGTGGGGGGAATCCATTTTTTATTTTTTTATTTTTGTTTTCTTTGTCATGAAAAAGGGACGTTTTTGTCATGAAAAAGGGAGGTTTTGGTGGTTGGTGCATTAATTGTAAGTGTATATTGTGTTTTTTATGTTGATTTAATAAAAATAATAAAATAAAAAAAATAAAAAAATAAAAATTAATTAAAAAAAAAATATTTTGTGGCCCGTTACCAATCAGGCCAGGTACTGGGCCGCGGCCCGGTGGTTGTGGACCACCACTTTACAGGATAACAATTTCAATATAAAACCGTTCCAAGTATTAATACATAATACAGGAAATATAAAAGCAGTACATAGTGTCAGGGCGTGGACTTTGGGGTGTTTGTTTTCCCAAGATGCAAGTATAGTTGGAGGTAAATACATGATTTCATTTTAACTCTCACAATAGGTACAAAACTAAAGGCGCGCACAATGGCGGAGAACAAACTTGACTAATGAAACAAAAACTAGCGCTTGGGCAAAAAAACTATGAACATGAAACAAATAAACACTTACTGAATACACAAAATCACGTGGCAAGAAACGAGCAGTACTAAAACTATGGCAGCATGACAATGGCATGAGTAGTAAGGATATCAGATAGCATGGGTGTCCAGGAGGTAATGTCTCCAGGCCGACTGCCTGGCAACCGCAAGCTTAAATAATACCGACCTGATTAGTGACGGGTGCGCGAGTGCAAAACCTGACACAGGTGAAACTAATGAGTAGTCATGGAAAGAAAACAAACAAGAGTGCACAACCAGGAACTAAAAAGAGTCCAAAAAACAAACAGCACATGGCCAAACAAAAACATGATCAACAGACATGACACATACTGTAGAAGTTACATACATTCTCATGGTGAAGTGAAGTTAATTATATTTATATAGCACTTTTTCTCAAAGTGACTCAAAGCGCTTTACATAGTGAAACCCAATATCCAAGTTACATTTTTTTAAACCAGTGTGGGTGGCACTGGGAGCAGGTGGGTAAAGTGTCTTGCCCAAGGACACAACGGCAGTGACTAGGATGGCAGAAGTGGGGATCGAACCTCCAACCCTCAAGTTGCTGGCACGGCTGCTCTACCAACCGAGCTATACCGACCCCATGGTTGAAATCATCATCAATCAATAACATTTGATTGCTGTAGTCCTTAATCAAAAGTGCCTAAAAGGAATTAACAAACTCACAATGAGATCCCCTAATCTAAACCCGCAAAGAAAAACTAAAAGAAAAAAAACCCAGATAGGAAAAAGGCAATCTTCAGGGATGACCGGCTGCAATGGCTGTAAAGTGGATACAATTATTGAATTGTTAAATTACATACTTAAATAAGTCAGTTGTTAAATAAGTGGTAGTACAGTCCATCGGGAAACTAGTAGATAGTCCTGGGGGGATGTCTGTCTTCTACCAGGCTCATCCAGTGTACAGTAGCTGTGCAGAGTGGTCCAAAAAGTGATCCATCTCAGGTCTTAATTCTGGTCAGCTAACACCTTCTCTAGACTGCTACATCTCCAGAAATTACTTGTGGTCACCTGGTACCTTCTCCGGGAAAGAGGAGACAGAGCAGAAAAGCGGCAGATCAACTGGTCTAAAAAGGGTTCTATTTAAAGGCTAGAGTACATGAATTATTTTTAAGACGGGACTTGATTGCTTCTACTGTGGCACATTAGCATCTCTAACATTTCCAGAGTATTGGAGCCCGAGTGAAAAAAGCTCTCGAGCAGGTGATCAAACTCATTTTAGCTCAGGGGCCGCATGGAGGAAAATTTGTGCACATGCGCGTCGGACTATTGAAAATCGTGGCATTAAAGCAAAAAAATAAAGACAACTACAGATTGTTTTCGTTGTCGTATTTTGGCCCAAAAATAGAACAAACACATTCTGTATATATTAAAATTAAAAAAAAGAACAGCAGCGGTAAAGATCCATGAAGGAAAGAAGAAAGTGAATGAATGTTTATAACTGAATATATTCAAATATGCATAACAATTTGTTTTCTTTTGTATTATTTTTTTAATGAATTAAGAAACATTTATGAAAGCCTTTATCCAAAGCAATATAGAATGTGAGATATAACTGAATATGCATATCAATCAATCAATGTTTATTTATATAGCCCTAAATCACAAATGTCTCAAAGGACTGTACAAACCATTACGACTACGACATCCTCGGAAGAACCCACATATATTCATCATTTGTTTTCAAAACGGTTACAAAAAGTGGAACCCCAAAAATGTACCCATTTTTATGACTTGATGGGGTTCCTGGGACCCCGTTTTGGAAATTCCTAGCGCCAACACTGATGGAGTACTGTTGTGTGCAAAACAGCAGGCGGCCATGGCCTACGGGCCGGTTTTCTAATACCTAATACTTAATTTCTAATATCATACCGGAGGCCATCGATAATTCTTTCGCGGGGTGGATCTGGGCCTCGACTTTGACACCCCTGCTCTGGAGTTTATGAGTCAATGTGTTTGACAATCATAAACTTTCTTTTATGTCTAACACAATACACGTCGTTTACCATCGCTTTTGTTGTTAGGAACTGTTGCAGAGCCATTTATAGTGATGTTTTTTTTTGTTGCTAAATGAGGGACGATGAGAGATTATCATCACACGTCCACATCTGAACAAGGAAATGAGGACGTGTGTAGGGATGCAGTTGAGGTGCAAGTCTGAGTACTTCTATAAGTGGGCATATGAAAAACGATGGATGCACATGCTATATATCTATAAAAAAATGCTTTGGCATGTTGGGCCCCTGGAGCCTGGTGAGACTAAATCAAACTGGACAAAGGACTCCCAAGGAAATACAAGAAGCTCTTGATGATGTTAAGAAAATGCATTGCACTGTTACGCTGGACAGATTTAAGTACATTGCCTTGAGGCGAATTGCCACAAAATGACGGATCTCTTAAGTATTTACATCTGCCAATCATGTAATATGAATGGACCACTCAACTCTGTAATGAATTATTTGGTTAAACCGCAAATACTGTAATTCCAACAGTCAAGGAAAGCTCTATTTTCAACTTATAACTGTGATGTATTAATTTTTTTTAATAGAAGCCTCTCTCTGAAAAGGCTGAACCAGCTTCTACTTGACTGCTGTAGAGTGTCTAAAGCACCTCTTAACCATCTGTTGGAAACGTACAGTGTGTGATATTTTCATTGAAACCACTTGAAAGTATATGCCTCAAATTATATATGTGAGCAAAAGGAGGACTCCTTGTTAATAAGATGTAACTAGAAGGAATTACTGATTAGTCTTTTTGGAAGCACTGGCCAAAAACTTGGCATTAACATTTTATCCCAGTCTTTCAAGCATCCATCCATCCATCCATTTTCTACCGCTTATTCCTTTTGGGGTCGCGGGGGGCGCTGGTGCCTATCTCAGCTACAATCGGGCGGCCAACACAGATAGACAGACAACATTCACACTCACATTTACACACACTAGGGGCAATTTAGTGTTGCCAATCAACCTATCAATCAATCAATCAATCAATGTTTACTTATATAGCCCTAAATCAATAGTGTCTCAAAGGGCTGCACAAACCACCACGACATCCTCGGTAGGCCCACATAAGGGCAGGGAAAACTCACACCCAGTGGGACATCGGTGACAATAATGACTATGAGAACCTTGGAGAGGAGGAAAGCAATGGATGTCGAGCGGGTCTAACATGATACTGTGAAAGTTCAATCCACAATGGATCCAACACAGTTGCGAGAGTCCAGTCCAAAGCGGATCCAACACAGCAGCGAGA
The DNA here is from genome assembly GCF_033978795.1 of Nerophis ophidion. Taxonomy (NCBI): domain Eukaryota; kingdom Metazoa; phylum Chordata; class Actinopteri; order Syngnathiformes; family Syngnathidae; genus Nerophis; species Nerophis ophidion. The sequence goes on along the minus strand of NC_084615.1, from coordinate 69,957,506 downwards.
GTCCCGTTCACAGCGGAGCCAGCAGGAAACCATCCCAAGCGGAGGCGGATCAGCAGCGCAGAGATGTCCCCAGCCGATACACAGGTAAGCAGTACATGGCCACCGGATCGGACCGGACCCCCTCCACAAGGGAGAGTGGGACATAGAAGAAAAAGAAAAGAAATGGCAGGTCAACTGGTCTAAAAAGGGAGTCTATAGCCCGCAGACTTTTTTTGGGCTTTGGGAATCACTAATAAGCCGGAGTCCTTTGAACGCAGATTTCTTGCCGGGACATATGGTACAATACAATCGGCAAGATAGGATGGAGCTAGACCGTGTAGTATTTTATACGTAAGTAGTAAAACCTTAAAGTCACATCTTAAGTGCACAGGAAGCCAGTGCAGGTGAGCCAGTACAGGCGTAATGTGATCAAACTTTCTTGTTCTTGTCAAAAGTCTAGCAGCCGCATTTTGTACCAACTGTAATCTTTTAATGCTAGACATGGGGAGACCCGAAAATAATACATTACAGTAGTCGAGGCTATCCCCAGGTGCAAGTCTTTGGAAGTGGAAGGAAGCCGGAGGACATGCTAACTTCACACAGAAAGATCCCGAGCCTGGGATTGAACCCAGGACTACTCAGGACCTTCGTATTGTGAGGCAGACGCACTAACCCCTCTACCACCGTATGGCCCTTCTTCAAGCATTGCTCATCTAAATGGGAAATGGGTTATTCTTGTATCGCGCTTTTCTACCTTCAAGGTACTCGAAGCGCTTTGACACTATTTCCACATTCACACACACATTCACACACTGATGGCGGTATCTGCCATGCAATGCCCTAACTACAACCTATCAGGAGCAAGGGTGAAGTGTCTTGCTCAAGGACATAACGGATGTGACGAGGTTGGTAGAAGGTGGGGATTCAACCAAGAACCCTCAGGTTGCTGGCATGGCCACTCTCCCAACCGCGCCATGCCACCCCATCTGAAGTACATAACAATAAAACTTACAGAAGTCCCCAAATTTGAACAAGGCTAAAAATGTAAAAAGTCATTTGCACCCACAGGAATCAATCAAGGAATCGTTAGCCACATTTGCAATTGGAATTGAAACATTGGGAACCGGTTGTCTTAATGACTGTTTTTATTAGTTTCTCATATCCAAGTAAAATATTTAAAAATATGTTCCTTTGACGGGCTTCACGGTGGCCGAGGGGTTAGTGCGTCTGCCTCACAATACAAAGGTCCTGCAGTTCTGGGTTCAAATCCAGGCTCGGGATCTTTCTGTGTGGAGTTTGCATGTTCTCCCCGTGAATGCGTGGGTTTCCTCCGGGTACTCCGGCTTCCTCCCACTTCCAAAGACATGCACCTGGGGATAGGTTGATTGGCAACACTAAATTGGCCCTAGTGTGTGAATGTGAGTGTGAATGTTGTCTGTCTATTTGTGTTGGCCCTGCGATGAGGTGGCGACTTGTCCAGGGTGTACCCCGCCTTCCGCCCGATTGTAGCTGAGATAGGCGCCAGCGCCCCCCGCGACCCCAAGAAGGGAATAAGCGGTAGGAAATGGATGGGATGGATGGATGTTCCTTTGACATTCTGACAATAAATGTTGCGATCCGCTGCTCGGATCGTTATATGTTGTAGTTTTGATTATTTTCTGTATCACATTTTGGTAGTTTGACTCCTTAGTTCCTGTTTTTAGTCTGTTTCCATAGTTACGTATTATTGTCACCTGCCGCTGTTTCAAGACGCACACCTGTTCTGTTAATCACCATCCTATATAAGCCAGCCTTTTCTGTTCAGTCTTTCTGTGATCCTAGTTTGCTTTCATGCAACCGTGACGACTAGTATGTATTTTCTCGTTAGCTTTCACGCTATTCATATATATTTTCGCTAGCTTTCACGCTACGCCTTTGTTTTTATTCTAGTTCTCACGCTAATGATTTGTTTTTCCCTGTTGTGTGCCTTTGTGCCAAGTTGTTAGTATTTCTGTTCGTTTTCCTAGCTCCCACGCTAGCTCCCTTTGTTTGCCTTTTCTGCTTAGCTCCAGTATTTTTGTTGTTTTTGTTACTTAAATAAATTCATTATATCTTACCTTTGCTGTGTTCATGTCGACACATCCTCCGAGGAACAAATCCAGCAACAATATGCCACACAGTCGTAATAATAAAATTGGATTTGAATCAACCTATGTTTTTTTTTAAGCTAGTTTAAATTATCGAAGCAAGAAATGTATTGTGATTAATCACAATTCATCAAAATTCAAAATTATGATTATTCTGATTTTAAAAAAGTATATTACATTAATAGTTTTATATTAGATGTACCATAAAATTAATGTGATTCGAGCTTTGTTAAGGTCAAATAAGACCCTATGGTTTGAAGTGTCAAAATTGCACCTAACAGAGATGTCTTGTGATATATTTTAATATTAAAGTCAAAAACTGAAAATTTGTCCAACTTGGAATCCAATCAATATATTTTCTTGTTCAGATATGGAAAAAAAATGGATTACTTGAAATATAACTACAATGTTTAAGAGTAATATTAGATGATGAAATCAACTGGAAATCTCATGTAAACAATATACAACATAAGATAGCAAAACATATTTCCAACAATGAAATAAAGCAAAATTTGTTTTGGGACAAAAAAAAAAACCCAAAAAAACACTTCATATTATTTTAAGATCACTAGTGTTACCATATATCAGTTATTGTGCAGAAATATTGGGAAATAATTACAAAAGTACACTTCATTAATAACCGTGTGACAAAAATGATCAGTAAGAACAATACATAAACACTTTATTTATCCAAAACAAAATATTGAAATTCAAGGACTTGGTGCATTTTCAAATAGCTAAAATTATGCACAAAGCAAACTATAACTTGCCACACAAGAATGTACAAAATTCTTCTCAAAAAAAGAGGAGAAAAATACCCTAATTGAAAAGTCGGACTTAAAACACTCGTATGCACGTACAACACTTAAAACCTTTGGGATGTGGAATAAAATTCTGGAATGGATTACGCAACAATGTACTAAAATGATCCAGTTTAAGAGGCTGTTCAAACTAAAACTGTTTACAAAGCACAAGGAATAAGAAATTTGATAAACATTTGATCATTATTTAAAATGAGTTATTCATCTCATATGTGAATCGGACTTAAAATGCATTGTTTTAAACTGCGTTACAAATTGAGAATAAGTCATGAAATGAAAAGGGGTAGGATTAAATAAGATCTACTTCTTCCTACTCCTTTTCGGACATGTATTAAGAAATGAAAAGGTAATATGTAATGGAACATGCTGACATTGTATACATTTTCAAAATAAACAGAAACCTAATCTTGCGTACTTCCAGTCAGTATTGACTTTGTAATTTTGTGTTTATTCAAGATACAAAGAAGGGACGCCTTGAGTGTGTAGAATAATGTGACAATACACTCATATCTTGAGACAAGACGATATACGATAGTGTCAAAGTATTTAGTCAACAAATAATTAATAAAAAAAGAACAATTTGGGTCTAATCTCATTGAGATTTCCACATAAAAAGTGTCATAACTGGGCCTGGATTAAAATTGTTTCCTCGACGCAGAGGATGATTAGCACGGGCCAGGCGTGAGTGTGAGTACACATGTTATTTAGTACTATCACTAACAAAAAGCGCTCACAGTGGAGGTACAAAACTTGGCTACAAAATACAAACATGAAACAAAAACACTTGCTCGATTGGCATGAATAATAATGAACTATAAACAAAACTAGCACAATGGCATAAATACAAAAACTTACACGGCATGGAAGTATGGACCAGGGCATGAAGGAGGTGCAGCACGGGTAGCGTGTGTGCGTGTGCAGATCCCAGAATGAAGACAAGAAAAAGAGTGACTTTAGTAGCTATGATAATTACTGAAAACAGGTGTGAGGCTGAGGACAGGGACGTGACATGACAGGTGAAAAGTAATGAGTTGGCATGGAGACGAAAACAAACCAGGAAGTGCCAAGACAGAACTAAATGTCCAAGAAAACTAAACATAGCCTGACCAAAACCAAAACATAAACTTACAGGCGTGACAAAAAGGGGTAAAAATGATAGCGCACGCAAAGCTGGTCTACTAAACTCGTGCGCCAGAGGCGATTGCTCTAAGACTGCAAAATGTCAAAAAATAAGTGATTAAATATATAGTGTTGTATGTACATGTTATTGACTAAATATGCACCACAACACGCTCTTCTGTTCAGAATCAACTTCTTATCACTGGTAACAAGGTAGCTTTCCTCTCTCATTCCCGCAGCTTCACGGTGCTTTAAACATCGTAGACGCTGGCCGTCCACAGACTTCAATGGGGAAGCCAAACGAGACGAGTCATTGGATAAATGCTGGGCTTTGTCCCGCCCATCAGACGCTCAGCGTCTCTGGAGGATTGATTGATTGATGCTTTTATTAGTAGATTGCACAGTACAGTACATATTCCGTACAATTGACCACTAAATGGTAACACCCGAATAAGTTTTTCAACTTGTTTAAGTCGGGGTCCACGTTAATCAATTCATGGTACAAATATTTACTATCAACATAATACAGTCATCACACAAGTTAATCATCATAGTATATACATTGAATTATTTACATTATTTACAATCCGGGGGGTGGGATGAGGAGCTTTGGTTGATATCAGTACTTCAGTCATCAACAATTGCATCAACAGAGAAATGTGGACATTGAAACAGTGTAGGTCAGGGGTGGGCATTACGTCGATCGCGATCGACTGGTCGATCTCGGAGGGTGTGTCAGTCGATCTCAAGCCAGGCATTAAAAAATAGACATAAAAATGAGCAATCATCAATCATACCAAGACTTCACTTTCGTCAGTTGTTTGACATTCTCGGCACCCGAGGATCTTGTGAGATGACGCTGGCTGCTGCGAGCTCATATTTAAGAAAAAAATCACTAACAGGGCGGACGCAGAGAAACACATTTTATTTCTAGAGACTCCGTACCTACTGTCAAAACTCTAAAGACCGACTGCACAGTTCCTGTCTTCACCATAAAAGACCTGTTTCATCCTGCCTGTGCTAACAAAATAAGAGTCTCAGAAAGCTAGTGTGCACAAGCTAGCAAGCTACGGAGTTTGATGCCAATGTATTTCTCCCCCGCCCTCAGCGACCGCTTTCACACTTGCTTCCCCACCCGCACAGTCACTGACGTTACTCACCTGCTGCCAGACATTAAAGGGCCACACACATATGCTACTCTCATAACAAAGTTTTTAAAAACGAGTATGCAAGTTGGACAAATGAGATGCCAAATCCAACCACTTTCATGTGGTATTGGACAGAAAGGAGGACTTTTTTTTCCCTCCATTTGAAAATGCGGACGTTATCAGCACCACTGTCTAATTCCAATCAATGCAAGTCAACAGAATCAAATACACCAACTTATATTCTTGTCTTCATGAAAGAAAGGAATCTATGTGTGTTAAACATGCTTGTATTATCATTAAACACCATTAACTTGTTAACAAAAATGTCTCTTTCATAAATAAATAAATATAAATTATAAATAGGAATGAGGTGGATCTCCTCGACTTGGTCAATTGAAAAGTAGCTCACCTGCAGAAAAAGTGTGAGCGCCCCTGGTGTAGGTCTTATTTAGTAGGATATGTACAGCCAGCAGAGAACATAGTGAGTTCAGATAGCATAAGAACAAGTATATACATTAGAAGTACATTTGAGTTGTTTATAATCCGGGGAGATGGGATGTGAATGGAGGAGGGTATTAGTAAAGTGTTGAAGTTGCCTGGAGGTGTTGTTTTAGAGCGGTTTTGGGTATTGGGCGGATGCTCAACTTCTGCATGACGATTGAATGACCTGTCTCAGGCTGATTCCCTTTTTGATTGACAGCGAAATGAGCGAATCAGCGATATTGCGTTGTAAACTTCTGTGGGAGCCATCCATCCATCATCTTCCGCTTATCCGAGGTCGGGTCGCGGGGGCAACAGCCTAAGCAGGGAAACCCAGACTTCCCTCTCCCCAGCCACTTCGTCTAGCTCTTCCCGGGGGATCCCGAGGCGTTCCCAGGCCAGCCGGGAGACATAGTCTTCCCAACGTGTCCTGGGTCTTCCCCGTGGCCTCCTACCAGTTGGACGTGCCCTAAACACCTCCCTAGGGAGGCGTTCCGGTGGCATCCTGACCAGATGCCCGAACCACCTCATCTGGCTCCTCTCGATGTGGAGGAGCAGCGGCTTTACTTTGAGTTCCTCCCGGATGGCAGAGCTTCTCACCCTATCTCTAAGGGAGAGCCCCGCCACACGGCGGAGGAAACTCATTTCGGCCGCTTGTACCCGTGATCTTATCCTTTCGGTCATGACCCAAAGCTCATGACCATAGGTGAGGATGGGAACGTAGATCGACCGGTAAATTGAGAGCTTTGCCTTCCGGCTCAGCTCCTTCTTCACCACAACGGATTGGTACAACGTCCGCATTACTGAAGACGCCGCACCGATCCGCCTGTCGATCTCACGATCCACTCTTCCCTCACTCGTGAACAAGACTCCTAGGTACTTGAACTCCTCCACTTGGGGCAGGGTCTCCTCCCCAACCCGGAGATGGCACTCCACCCTTTTCCGGGCGAGAACCATGGACTCGGACTTGGAGGTGCTGATTCTCATTCCGGTCGCTTCACACTCGGCTGCGAACCGATCCAGCGAGAGCTGAAGATCCCGGTCAGATGAAGCCATCAGGACCACATCATCTGCAAAAAGCAGAGACCTAATCCTGCGGTTACCAAACCGGAACCCCTCAACGCCTTGACTGCGCCTAGAAATTCTGTCCATAAAAGTTATGAACAGAATCGGTGACAAAGGACAGCCTTGGCGGAGTCCAACCCTCACTGGAAATGTGTTCGACTTACTGCCGGCAATGCGAACCAAGCTCTGGCACTGATCGTACAGGGAACGGACCGCCACAATAAGACAGTCCGATACCCCATACTCTCTGAGCACTCCCCACAGGACTTCCCGAGGGACACGGTCGAAGGCCTTCTCCAAGTCCACAAAGCACATATAGACTGGTTGGGCAAACTCCCATGCACCCTCAATAACCCTGCCGAGAGTATAGAGCTGGTCCACAGTTCTGCGACCAGGACGAAAACCACACTTTTCTTCCTGAATCCGAGGTTCGACTATCCGACGTAGCCTCCTCTCCAGTACACCTGAATAAACCTTACCGGGAAGGCTGAGGAGTGTGATCCCACGATAGTTGGAACACACCCTCCTGTCCCCCTTCTTAAAGAGAGGAACCACCACCCCGGTCTGCCAATCCAGAGGCACCGCACCCGATGTCCACGCGATGCTGCAAAGTCTTGTCAACCAAGACAGCCCCACAGCATCCAGAGCCTTAAGGAACTCCGGGCGGATCTCATCCACCCCTGGAGCCTTACCACCGAGGAGCTTTTTAACTACCTCAGCGACCTCAGCCCCAGAAATAGGAGAGTCCACCACAGATTCCCCAGGCACTGCTTCCTCATAGGAAGACGTGTTGGTGGGATTGAGGAGGTCTTCGAAGTATTCCTTCCACCTATCCACAACATCCGCAGTCGAGGTCAGCAGAACACCATCCGCACCATACACGGTGTTGATAGTGCACTGCTTCCCCTTCCTGAGGCGGCGGACGGTGGTCCAGAATCGCTTCGAAGCCGTCCGGAAGTCGTTTTCCATGGCTTCCCCGAACTCTTCCCATGTCCGAGTTTTTGCCTCCGCGACCGCTGAAGCTGCACACCGCTTGGCCTGTCGGTACCTGTCCACTGCCTCCGGAGTCCTATGAGCCAAAAGGACCCGATAGGACTCCTTCTTCAGCTTGACGGCATCCCTCACCGCTGGTGTCCACCAAGGGGTTTTAGAATTGCCGCCCCGACAGGCACCAACTACCTTGCGGCCACAGCTCCGATCTGCCGCCTCGACAATAGAGGTGCGGAACATGGTCCACTCGGACTCAATGTCCAGCACCTCCCTCGTGACATGTTCAAAGTTCTTCCGGAGGTGGGAATTGAAACTTTGTCTGACAGGAGACTCTGCCAGACGTTCCCAGCAGACCCTCACAATGCGTTTGGGCCTCCCAGGTCTGTCCGGCATCCTCCCCCACCATCGCAGCCAACTCACCACCAGGTGGTGATCGGTAGAAAGCTCCGCCCCTCTCTTCACCCGAGTGTCCAAAACATGAGGCCGCAAATCCGATGACACAACTACAAAGTCGATCATGGAACTGCGGCCTAGGGTGTCCTGGTGCCAAGTGCACATATGGACACCCTTATGTTTGAACATGGTGTTTGTTATCGACAAACTGTGACGAGCACAAAAGTCCAATAACAAAACACCACTCGGGTTCTGATCCGGGCGGCCATTCTTCCCAATCACGCCTCTCCAGGTTTCACTGTCGTTACCAACGTGAGCGTTGAAGTCTCCCAGTAGGACAAGGGAATCACCCGGGGGAGCACTTTCCAGTACTCCCTCGAGTGTTCCCAAAAAGGGTGGGTACTCTGAACTGCTGTTTGGTGCATAAGCACAAACAACAGTCAGGACCCGTCCCCCCACCCGAAGGCGGAGGGAGGCTACCCTTTCGTCCACCGGGTTGAACTCCAACGTACAGGCTTTGAGCCGGGGGGAAACAAGAATTGCCACCCCAGCCCGTCGCCTCTCACTGCCGGCAACGCCAGAGTGGAAGAGGGTCCAATCCCTCTCGAGAGAAGTGGTTCCAGAGCCCTTGCTGTGCGTCGAAGTGAGTCCGACTATATCCAGCCGGAATTTCTCGACTTCGCGCACTAGCTCAGGCTCTTTCCCCCCCAGTGACGTGACGTTCCACGTCCCAAGAGCTAGCTTCTGTAGCTGAGGATCGGACCGCCAAGTGCCCTGCCTTCGGCTGTCGCCCAGCTCACAATGCACCCGACCTTTATGGCCCCTGCTATGGGTGGTGAGCCCATTGGAGGGGTGACCCACGTTGCCTCTTCGGGCTGTGCCCGGCCGGGCCCCATGGGTACAGGCTCGGCCACCAGGCGCTTGCCATCGTGCCCCACCTCCGGGCCTGGCTCCAGAGGGGGGCCCCGGTGACCCGCGTCCGGGCGAGGGAAATCTGGGTCCATGGTTTATCATCTTCATAAAGGTCTTCGAGCTGCTCTTTGTCTGATCCCTCACCTAGAACCTGTTTGCCTTGGGAGACCCTACCAGGGGGCTTTATGCCCCCGGACAACATAGCTCCTAGGATCATTGGGACACGCAAACTCCTCTACCACGATAAGGTTGCAGCTCAGAGAGGAGACTTCTTCTTCTGTGGGAGCATTTTTCAATATTTATTCTGTTGTTCTGAGTTGAACCGGAGACTTTCCTGATCCTCTTAGCGACATTTTCTTTGTTAAAAACGCCTAACGACAAATAGAGCTTCTATTTTTGGTGGGGTTTTTTTGTGTTTGGAGACTGACTTCATTTACTCTGCAGTTTCTGTCCCTACCGAGCAGCGGGTGCTGCTGAGCCCCTCCACCGTCTCAATGCACTCATGTCGCACTAACCAGTCCCAGCTAGGTAGCAAGCTGCACATAATGGCGGTTAATTTGAATGGTTTTTTTTTGTTTTTGTTTTAAATGAACAACAAACATTTCTAATCCACACAGACGTACAAACTATTGTCATTGGTGGCAAAGATTGCAGCTACATCTGCAGGTGTAGAAAGGAGCTTCTCCTGTTTAAAGTGGCTCCAGTCTTACACCCGCACCATGGGCCAAGGCCGTTTAAGCAGCCTACCTCTGCTGGTCAGAGTGAGCACTTGCAAATCCCTGGATTTGTATAATTATGAAAATCATAAATTGTATTTATATACATATTATATATTATTGTCTTTCTAAAACAATGTTTGCTCTTCTTTCTTATATTTACTAAAGATAAATGATTTAAAAAGCTTTTTAATCTGGTTTATGTTGGTGCTGTGTTTTATTTCATCCTTTAAACAGTTCCATATTTTAACCCCTGCTATTGTTATACTCATTTGTTTCTGCGTTGTTCTACAATATTGGATCTTAAAAAGTAGTTCTCCTCTTAAATTATAATTCCCTTCCCTCTGTAAAAATCTTCTCTGTAACCCTGTTGGAAGTAAATCTTTACTTGCTTTATAAATCATTTGGGCAGTCTTGAGTTGGATGAGATCTGGTAGTTATAATCAAATGTTTTTATAAATAATCCATTAGTGTGTTCTCGGGTTCCTGTGTTATGTATCAGTCTGATGGGCCTTTTTTGCATTATGAATAGTGGTTGGATGTTCGTCCTGTATGTATTTCCCCAAACTTCTAGACAGTAACTCAAATATGGTAAAACAAGTGTACAATAAAGAGTGTATAATGTTTTTTGATTAAGAATGTGCCTTGTTTTACCCAGGACAGCAATACTTCTCGCCAACTTCCCTTTGATGTATGTAATGTGTGACAGGTGATATGTGTTAATCTAATCATCTGTTGTCTTTAGGAGTGAGCGGCCGGCTGCAGGTGGAAGAGGAAGTTTGGAGAGAGACTGGAAAGTCCTGGAAGAAAACATAGTATTTGATGTTTGTGTTGAAAAACCTGTTGTCAAATATGTACGCTTGTGTACTTTGACGTGCATACTTGTATGTGTGGAACTGCAAGACAGCGACTTCCACAAGAGCGCAATCCATTTAGTGTATCTGAGCTTTTGTATACGCAAGAAATATCAGAACACCCGCAATACTGAGAGGATGCAATAGGAATATCATCGTCTAGTGCATGGGTGTCAAACTCCAGCCCGCTGTTACTGGCCAACCCTTTCGATTTTCCCGGGAGTCTCCCGAAGTTCAGTGCCCCTCCCGAATTTCATCCCGGACGACAATATTTGGGGTGGGCTTTAAAGGTACTGCCTTTGGCGTTCTCTACAACCTGTCTCCACGTCCGCTTTTCCTCTCTACAAACAGAGTGCCGGCCCAGTCACATAATATATGCGACTTACACACACACACACAAGTCAATGCAAGGCATACTTGGTCAACAGCCATACAGGTCACACTGAGGAGTGGCCGTATAAATAACTTTAACACTGTTACAAATATGCGCCACAATGTGAACCCACACCAAACAAGAATGACACATTTCAGGAGAACATCCGCACCGTAACACAACATAAACACAACAGAACAAATACCCAGAACGCCTTGCAGCACTAACTCTTTCGGGATGCTACAATATACAGCCCCCGCTATCACCAAACCCCGTCCACATAAACCCCACCGCCGAAAAGAGGCATTCAATTTTTATTTAAATTTTATTTGATATGCCATTGATATTTTTTAAGTATTATTATTATTTGAAACTCGATTTTGCATGTCACTATAAAGTTATTTAAACCTTGCTTGTTCAATATTCAATGCAAAACTTTTTTGGGTCCCTATTAAAAGGTTAATTTGTTCAACCTCGGCCCGCGGCTTTGTTCGGTTTTAAATTTTGGCCCAATCTGTATTTGAGTTTGACACCCCTGGTCTAGTGCTTGCGATGTGATTTTGCAAGCCTGGAACTGTTCTGCGGCCGCTATTTTGTGTCTGTTATGTAGACCAGCTGCAGGTCTTTTAGCTATGGAAAAAATATTCATATCATGACCGTCCGTCCATCCATTTTCCTACCGCTTATTCCCTATGGGGTCACGGGTGGCGCTGTTGCCTATCTCAGCTACAATCGGGTGGAAGGCGGAGTGTACCCTCGACAAGTCGCCACCTCATTGCAGGGCCAACACAGATAGACAGACAACTTTCACACTCACATTCAAACACGAGGGCCAATTTAGTGTTGCCAATCAACCTATCCCAAGGTGCATATATTTGGAAGTGGAAGGAAGCCGAAGAACCCGGAGGGAACCCACGCAGTCACAGGGAGAACATGCAAACTCCACACAGAAAGATCCCGAGCCCGGGATTGAACCCAGGACTATTTAGGACCTTCGTTTTGTGAAGCAAACGCACTAACCCCTCTACCACCGTGTTATGCTGATGACACCCAACTCTACATGCCCCTAAAGCTGACCAACATGCCGGATTGTAGTCAGCTGGAGGCGTGTCTTAATGAAATTAAACAATGGATGTCCGCTAACTTTTTGCAACTCAACGCCAAAAAAACGGAAATGCTGATTATCGGTCCTGCTAGACACCGAACTCTATTTAATAATACAACTCTAACATTTGACAACCAAACAATTAAACAAGGCGACACGGTAAAGAATCTGGGTATTATCTTCGACCCAACTCTCTCATTTGAGTCACACATCAAAAGCGTTACTAAAACGGCCTTCTTTCATCTCCGCAATATCGCTAAAATTCGCTCCATTCTGTCCACTAAAGACGCTGAGATCATTATCCATGCGTTTGTTACGTCTCGCCTCGACTACTGTAACGTATTATTTTCGGGTCTCCCCATGTCTAGCATTAAAAGATTACAGTTGGTACAAAATGCGGCTGCTAGACTTTTGACAAGAACAAGAAAGTTTGATCACATTACGCCTGTACTGGCTCACCTGCACTGGCTTCCTGTGCACTTAAGATGTGACTTTAAGGTTTTACTACTTACGTATAAAATACTACACGGTCTAGCTCCATCCTATCTTGCCGATTGTATTGTACCATATGTCCCGGCAAGAAATCTGCGTTCAAAGGACTCCGGCTTATTAGTGATCCCCAAAGCCCAAAAAAAGTCTGCGGGCTGTAGAGCTTTTTCATTTCGGGCTCCAGTACTCTGGAATACCCTCCCGGTAACAGTTCGCGTTGCCACCTCAGTAGAAGCATTTAAGTCTCACCTTAAAACTCATTTGTATACTCTAGCCTTTAAATAGACTCCCTTTTTAGACCAGTTGATCTGCCGTTTCTTTTCTTTTTCTTCTATGTCCCACTCTCCTTTGTGGAGGGAGTCCGGTCCGATCCGGTGGCCATGTACTGCTCGCCTGTGTATCGGCTGGGGACATCTCTGCGCTGCTGATCAGCCTGCGCTTGGGATGGTTTCCTGCTGGCTCCGCTGTGAACGGGAGTCTCGCTGCTGTGTTGGATCCGCTTTGGACTGGACTCTCGCGACTGTGTTGGATCCATTATGGATTGATCTTTCACAGTATCATGTTCTCATATGTTCTCATAGTCATCAGTATCATCAGTATCACAGCATCATGTTCTCATAGTCATCATTGTCACCGACGTCCCACTGGGTGTGAGTTTTCCTTGCCCGAGGATGTCGTAGTGGTTTGTGCAGCCCTTTGAGACACTAGTGATCTAGGGCTATATAAGTAAACATTGATTGATTGATTGATTGAATCCCCATTATATAACCGCTTTGTGATAAATATTGTATGCCATGCATTCATGAAGGGAATTACAGCTATATTATAATATTGTATACATATAATTAAAATGTTATTTATCCTGGTAATACAATGTTTAAGATTAAATAAACATTTTTAAATGAAAACATCCATCCAGCCATTTTCTACCGCTTATTCCCTTTGGGGTCACGGGGGACGCTGGTGCCTGTATCAGCTACAATCAGGCGGGCGGGGTAAACCCTGGACAAGTCGCCACCTCATTACAGGGCCAACACAGATAGACAGACAACACTCACACTCACACACTTGGGGCAATTTTAGTGTTGCCAATCAACCTATCCCCAGCTGCATGTCTTTGGAGGTGGGAAGAAGCCGTAGTACCCAGAGGGAACACACGCAGTCACGGGGAGGACATGCAAACTCCACACAGAAAGATACCAAGCCCGGGATTGAACCCAGGACTACTCAGGATCTTCGTATTGTGAGGCAGACACACTAACCCCTATCCCACACTGCTGCCCCCACGCAGCATCATGTGATGCATTTATTTTTCCCCGTGAAGGTATTTGTGTAAACGAGGACACTACATGGGAAATCTCTTGTACCCGAATCTCAACAAAGGATGCCGTTTCAAAGGTTCTTTGTGACGCATAATTTAAGGCCGACACTCTCGTCTCCCATACCAGAAAGGGGTGCAGTGGTAACCTGAAAATAATATCCCCGTACTTGTGTCTGAGCGCTGCATCATTTAGGTGTAGGCAGGCAAATCCACGCTATGACAAAATAATCTGTCTCCGCAGAGCAGCCGGGATCCTCCTCCGCTCTATTCACCAGTTGATCCTCATTGTGGGAGTCTGCCACGTTACCTTTTTGCCGGGATTCAGTTATGATTTAAAAAAAAACGTCTTATTTGACTAACTATGCTGGAATATTATTAGAATATAATGCGTGTTACTACAGAGTAGCAAAACCCACAAATAAAGCCCTGTAAGCCATACCATGGCATCATATTACCAACCCTGTGTTTTTTTGTCTATGTAATCATTCCTTTGTTCTTCTTGTAGAAAAATATAAAGTCTAACTACATCCGTCGAAGTTAATGCGCCAACGATAGATAACAAGTTTCCTTTAACATGACTGTGAATGACTCTCACAGTCATGCGGGTTCCAGGGACCACCAAGGAAGGACATGACTTTGAGCAGTGTTGACTTTCTTTATTTTCTAATAAGTAAAGTATTTTTTGGGTTTCTTTTCAGTCGCTCGCGTCGTCTGCCTCTCGCTCTCGCTCTCTTCTCATGCGCTTCGTTTGTTCTGTCGTTGTTTCTCCACCTCTCTCCTCGACGTTCACGGCTGCTGCCCTTTTAAACAGTGCGAGAAGATTCATTAATCCTATTCAACTTCATCTGCTTCAACTTCTTCAACTTCTTATTATTCTTCATCTTCTTATTCAACTTCTTCTTCTTCAACTTCTTCTTTGTCCCCCACACCTTGTCCGCCAGCACCTGCAGGAGCTGGCATTGTTGCCGGCTGCTTGCTGCGAGGCCAGCCAGTCCGCCTACGAGAGCCCACAGGGGATTGTCCTCCCCCGCCGCCTCCGGTAGTCCAGCCAGGTCGGGCGCCAAATGTGAACGACTCTCACCATTGTGCGGGTTCCCAGGACCACCAAGGAAGAACATGATTTTGAGCAGTGTTGACTTTCTTTATTTTTTAATAAGAAAAGTATTTTTCGGGTTTCTTTTCAGTCGCTTGTGTTGTCTGCCTCTCGCTCTCGCTGTCTTCCGGGTTGTATGCGCTTCGTCTCATTCCGTCGTTGTTTATCCCCCTCTCTCCCCGACATTCACGGCTGCCGTCCTTTTAAAAAGTGCGAGAGGATTCATTTATCCTATACAGGTGCGTGATCTACGCACCTGATCTCGATTGTGGTGTCGCTCCCGGCACGCCCCGCCTCGCCACTTGCTCGCCATCACCGCCTCTTCGCTGCCATCTTGGGCCGGGATCCGGTGTGCCCTGCCTCTCTGTCGGACTGTCGGCTCCGCCTCTTCACAGTCCTCCATCGCCAGACGAAAGCCGGGCTTCTGACCGGCTGAGCCTATTCCCCCCTCCTTTTCTTGAGGGGGTGGGAAATGACTGTCACAGCCACCTGTGTCCCCAGTCTTCTCTTCATTTTTCTCTTGTTCTTTTTCTTACTCTTCATTATCTTCCATTTCATCTTTGTCTTTTTCTTCGTCTTTGTCTTTTTCTTCTGTATCATTTTCTTGAACTTCTTGAACTTCTTCTTCTTCAACTTCTTCTGTATCATTTATTTTGCACTTCTTCAACCTCTCCTGTATTATTTTCTTGCACTTCTTTTTCTTCTTCAACTTTTTCTCCTTCTTCAACTTCTTCTTCTTTCAGTGAATTCTAGGTATATATATTTATTTTATTGTAAATAAAATAAATAGTTGAATTTCAGACGGAACCTATCAAATACACAGTAATAAAAACACAGTTGTTCTACTAACTGTACTGTGCTTGCTGGTTACTAAAAAAAAAAAAAAACCTTACCTTTCACTATTTGAGTAACCTTTGTCCTGCCATTTATTTCTTCATTTTGGTCATCGACGGTGTAATATATTGGGTTGGAGTCAATAACCAGGCGAGGTGATGAAGTTGCGTCTCTTTACTGTGGGCTTCAGAACAGACTCCCTCACTTGCCTTCAGGTGCCCAACACCACGTAAATCGTTGGCCAATCAAAAAGCAACCCCATAACGCTATAGCCGACATTCACCAGGAGATGGCAACAGACGACATAGAATCACTTTAATACAGACGGCGTTACAATAGCTGTAACTTCCTCGTTCTTCTGCTTCGTCTCCTTGTGTGTGCAGTTTTTTTATTAAAATCCGTAGATGTTGTAACGTGATTGGGCAGGCAAGCTGTTTATATAACAGAAAAGCAGACGTGAAAACAGGCTGTCCCCACTCAGGTCCGCAAGGAGCTGGAGGGGGCGCGGCCTCCAGCTCCGGCTGAATTTCGGGAGATTTTCGGGAGAAAATTTCTTCCGGGAGGCGCTGAATTTCGAGAGTCTCCCGGAAAATCCGGGAGGGTTGGCAATTGTGTTATTTAGGCTTGCTTTTCTGTGCCCACATTAGAGCAAAACATGTCTGCGCCGGTAGATAGTTTGTCCTTCTCTAACATTTTCTCGGTCGACATGGTAAGCCCCCAAAACAATTCTAAAAGCAAACTATAACTTGCTTCCAAAGAATGTACAACAATTCTTCTCAACGAAAGTGGAGATATATATATTTTGGGTAGCAGGTTATAGTTTGTTCTGTGCATAAATAACACTATTTTGTGGAATTTTAGTATTTTCAATTCAATAAAAAAAGGGTTTGAATGTTCTTTATATCCAACAATATGTATTGTTCTAACTGATCTTTTTTTTTATAACCCGGTTAATGAATGAAGATTCAGATATGGTAACACTCACGAGCAGTAAAGCATATTTAGTGATTTTTTTGTCCAATACATCTATCCATCTCATCCATTTTCTACTCCTTGTCCAAATAACTTGATTTGCTCCAAATTGGAGCAAATCAATGACTTGCAGTTCAGTAAAACATTTTAAAAAAAACATTCCTGGATGACATTCTAACAACAAAATAGCATTTGTGTCCAAATATTGGGGCATTTTCTAAAACAAATAACTTGACAGCCCTAATATATACATATATATATTTGTATATATTTACATACATACATATATATCATAATAGTAGAAAGAAGGATTAGGAAAGGAGGATTAGATTAAAGGATTAGAAAGAAAGGTATAAAGACTGGATTAGATGCCAGGTGGAAAATGTCTTGTTTATGTGTGTGCGCATTTGCGTTTGTGTGTGTGAGTGAGTGTGCACGTGTGCCTGTTTGTGTTAAACTGTTGAAAAATCACATTTATTTAACAAACATTTGCATGAATCAAACAATTTGCCCAGTTACATGTTGCGTGTACATTTAGTGATGTTTACTTATTAACCCCCCCAAAAAAACATATATTTTTGATTAATCATAATTAATTATGAGGTAACAATGGGCAATGCAATTAATCATGGTTAAATATTGCAAATAGTTTAATTATTTGACAGCTATAATAAATACCCCACCCCCACACACACATGTATTTATATGCACTATATTGCCAAATGTATTTGGCCACCTGCCTTGACTCACATATGAACTTGAAGTGCCATCCCATTCTTAATACATAGCATTCAATATGATGTCGGTCCAAATTTTGCAGCTATTACAGCTGCAAATTTTCTGGGAAGGCTTTCCACAAGGTTGCGATTGTGTTTATAGTAATTTTCCAGCATTCTTCCAAAAGCGCACTGGTGAGGTCACACACTGATGTTGGTCGAGAAGGCCTGGCTTTCAGTCTCTGTTCTAATTCATCCCAAAGGTGTTTTCTATCGGGTTCAGGTTAGGACTCTGTGCAGGCCAGTCAAATTCATCCACACATGACTCTGTCATCCATGTATTTATGGACCTTGCTTTGTGCACTGGTGCACAGTCATTTTGGAAGAGAAAGGGGCCCGCTCCAAACTGTTCCCACAAGGTTTGGAGCATGAAATTGTCCAAAATGTTTCATTATCCTGGATCATTCAAAGTTGCTTTTACTGGAACTAAGGGGCCAAGCCCAACTCCGGAAATACAACACCACACCATAATTCCTCCCCACCAATTCCACACCCAGCACAAATGTCACGTTCTCCTGGCAACCTCCAAACCCAGACTCATCCATCCGATTGCCAGATGGAAAAGCGTTATTCGTCACTCCAGAGAACACGTCTCCACTGCTTTAGAGTCCAATGGCGACGTGCTTTGCACCACTGCATCCGACGCTTAGTATTGGACTTGGTGATGTATGGCTTAGACAAAGCTGCACGGCCATGGAAACCCATTCCATGAAGCTCTCTGCGTACTGTACGTGGGCTAATTGGAAGGTCACATGAAGCTTAGAGCTCTGTAGCAACTGACTGTGCAGAAAGTCCATGCACTATGCGCTTCAGCATCCACTGACCCCTCTCTTGCCACTTCGTAGCTGAGTTGCTGTTGTTCCCAAACTCTTCCATTTTCTTAATAATTAAGCTGACAGTTGACTTAGTTGACACCTGTGGCCGAGCCAAGTGATTAGGACACCTGATTCTGATCATTTGAATGGGTGGCCAAATACCTTTGGCAATATAGTGTATATATAATTTGATTTATTTATTGCGCTTGTGCATGTGTTTTTTTGCCTGTAAAAGAATGTTGTGTCATTTTTTTTTTTTTTTTTAAATAAAAGCTTAATGTTTAGTAAACATTTGCATTACTGAGAAAACATGTCCATCCCCATGTTGGGTTTGCATTTTAATAGGATACTATTTTGAAAGTTAAAACTCTTCTTGTTATGATCCGATGCCCGGATCATTCCATATTCTTGTTTTTGTTCCATTTTGGTATCACATTCTGCTGTTTGGACTTTCTTATTTCCTGTTTGCTTTGTCACCACGGTAGCTTGAATGAATGAATGGTTTATTTTGAGCCATGCAAACAAAGCAAGAAAATGACATAAAATACAAAAGAAATATATAAATACATTATTTTTACACCTACATTGAAAACATTACATGTGACTAATCTTTTGTAGATGTCAAGATTGGCTCAAAAGGGAGTGGGAAGAAGTAAACGTATTAGGTCCCACCCCCATACATATACAATATATATATATACAATATATAATACAATAGTATATATAATATAATTCAATTCAGTGGTTGCTGCGTAGATGCTATATATTATCTATATATAATACATTTAAATTCACACACACTTACATATATACATATGTACACACACATATATACACAACACACACATATATACACACACATATATACAATTTATATATACATATATATACATATATATATATATATATACATATACATACATACAATACATACATATACACACATAATCACATACGTACACACATGCATATACCAAAAATACATACATATCCATCACACACACACACACACACACAACACACACACACACCTATATAAATACTATATATATGATGGTATATATAATATACACTAATCACATACGTACACACATGCATATACCCAAAATACACACATAAACACAACATTATTAATATTGCTACTACGGATAATTTGATCAAAAACTCCCTAAAACAGCCCACTACCTATAATATAGGTTTTTTAAACATAAGATCATTGTCTCCCAAAACGTTATTAGTTAATGATATTATCAGAGACAACAATCTTAACGTCATCGGTCTCAGCGAAACCTGGCTTAAACCAAACGACTTTTTTGCGCTAAATGAGGCATGTCCTCCTAACTTTACACATGCGCATATTGCCCGTCCGCTTAAAAGGGGTGGGGGGGTCGCACTAATATACAACGAAAACTTTAACCTTAGTCCTAACATAAATAATAAATATAAATCGTTTGAGGTGCTTACTATGAAGTCTGTCACACCGCTGCCTCTACACCTGGCTGTTATCTACCGCCCCCCAGGGCCCTATTCGGACTTTATCAATGAATTCTCAGAGTTCGTTGCTGATCTAGTTACACACGCCGATAATATAATCATAATGGGGGACTTTAATATCCATATGAATACCCCATCGGACCCACCGTGCGTAGCGCTCCAGACTGTAATTGATAGCTGTGGTCTCACACAAATAATAAATTAACCCACGCATCGCAACAGTAATACGATAGACCTAGTGCTTGTCAGGGGTATCACAGTCTCCAAAGTTACGATACTCCCGTATACTAAAGTATTGTCCGATCATTACCTTATAAAATTCGAGGTTCAGACGCATGTTCGTCAAACTAATAATAATAATAACTGCTATAGCAGCCGCAACATTAATACGGCCACAACGACAACTCTTGCTGACCTACTGCCCTCGGTTATGGTACCATTCCCAAAGTATGTGGGCTCTATTGATGACCTCACTAACAACTTTAACGACACCCTCCGCGAAACCATTGATAGCATAGCACCGCTAAAGTTAAAAAAGGCTCCAAAAAAGCGTACCCCGTGGTTTACAGAAGAAACTAGAGCTCAGAAATTATTATGTAGAACGCTGGAACGCAAACGGCGCACGACTAAACTTGAGGTGCACCATCAAGCACGGAGTGATGGTTTAATAACTTATAAACGCATGCTTACCTTAGCTAAAGCTAAATATTACTCAAATCTCATCCACCGTAATAAAAACGATCCTAAATTTTTGTTTAGTACGGTAGCATCGCTAACCCAACAAGGGACCCCTTCCAGTAGCTCAACCCACTCAGCTGATGACTTTATGCAATTCTTTAGTAAGAAAATTGAAGTCATTAGAAAGGAGATTAAAGACAATGCGTCCCAGCTACAACGGGGTTCTATTAACACTGACACGATGGTATATACGGCGGATACTGCCCTCCAAAATAGTTTCTCTCGTTTTGAGGAAATAACATTAGAGGAATTGTTACAACGTGTAAATGGAATAAAACAGACAACATGCTTACTTGACCCTCTTCCTGGGAAACTGATCAAGGAGCTCTTTGTATTATTAGGTCCATCAGTGCTAAATATTATAAACTTATCACTCTCCTCGGGCACTGTTCCCCTAGCATTCAAAAAAGCGGTTATTCATCCTCTTCTTAAAAGACCTAACCTCGATCCTGACCTCATGGTAAACTACTGACCAGTGTCTCACCTTCCCTTTATTTCAAAAATCCTTGAAATAATTGTTGCGGAGCAGTTAAATGAACACTTAGCGTCTAACAATCTATGTGAAACCTTTCAATCCGGTTTCAGAGCAAATCACTCCACGGAGTCAGCCCTCGCAAAAATGACTAATGATCTATTGCTAACGATGGATTCTGATGCGTCATCTATGTTGCTGCTCCTCGATCTTAGCGCTGCTTTCGATACCGTCGATCATAATATTTTATTAGAACGTATCAAAACACGAATTGGTATGTCAGACTTAGCCCTGTCTTGGTTTAACTCTTATCTTACTGATAGGATGCAGTGTGTCTCCCATAACAATGTGACCTCGGACTACGTTAAGGTAACGTGTGGAGTTCGCCAGGGTTCGGTCCTTGGCCCTGCACTCTTCAGCATCTACATGCTGCCGCTAGGTGACATCATACGCAAATACGGTGTTAGCTTTCACTGTTATGCTGATGACACCCAACTCTACATGCCCCTAAAGCTGACCAACACGCCGGATTGTAGTCAGCTGGAGGCGTGTCTTAATGAAATTAAACAATGGATGTCCGCTAACTTTTTGCAACTCAACGCCAAAAAAACGGAAATGCTGATTATCGGTCCTGCTAGACACCGAACTGTATTTAATAATACAACTCTAACATTTGACAACCAAACAATTAAACAAGGCGACACGGTAAAGAATCTGGGTATTATCTTCGACCCAACTCTCTCCTTTGAGGCACACATTAAAAGCGTTACTAAAACGGCCTTCTTTCATCTCCGTAATATCGCTAAAATTCGCTCCATTCTGTCCACTAAAGACGCTGAGATCATTATCCATGCGTTTGTTACGTCTCGCCTCGACTACTGTAACGTATTATTTTCGGGTCTCCCCATGTCTAGCATGAAAAGATTACAGTTGGTACAAAATGCGGCTGCTAGACTTTTGACAAGAACAAGAAAGTTTGATCACATTACGCCTGTACTGGCTCACCTGCACTGGCTTCCTGTGCACTTAAGATGTGACTTTAAGGTTTTACTACTTACGTATAAAATACTACACGGTCTAGCTCCATCCTATCTTGCCGATTGTATTGCACCATATGTCCCGGCAAGAAATCTGCGTTCAAAGGACTCCGGCTTGTTAGTGATTCCCAAAGCCCAAAAAAAGTCTGCGGGCTATAGAGCGTTTTCCGTTCGGGCTCCAGTACTCTGGAATGCCCTCCCGGTAACAGTTCGAGATGCCACCTCAGTAGAAGCATTTAAGTCTCACCTTAAAACTCATTTGTATACTCTAGCCTTTAAATAGACTCCCTTTTTAGACCAGTTGATCTGCTGTTTCTTTTCTTTTTCTTCTATGTCCCACTCTCCCCTGTGGAGGGGGTCCGGTCCGATCCGGTGGCCATGTACTGCTTGCCTGTGTATCGGCTGGGGACATCTCTGCGCTGCTGATCCGCCTCCGCTTGGGATGGTTTCCTGCTGGCTCCGCTGTGAACGGGACTCTCGCTGCTGTGTTGGATCCGCTTTGGACTGGACTCTCGCGACTGTGTTGGATCCATTGTGGATTGAACTTTCACAGTATCATGTTAGACCCGCTCGACATCCATTGCTTTCCTCCTCTCTAAGGTTCTCATAGTCATTATTGTCACCGATGTCCCACTGGGTGTGAGTTTTCCTTGCCCTTATGTGGGCCTACCGAGG
Source organism: Nerophis ophidion (assembly GCF_033978795.1). Classification (NCBI taxonomy): domain Eukaryota; kingdom Metazoa; phylum Chordata; class Actinopteri; order Syngnathiformes; family Syngnathidae; genus Nerophis; species Nerophis ophidion. Next base: position 69,934,709 of record NC_084615.1, on the reverse strand, counting down.
ATGTCGTGGTGGTTTGTGCAGCCCTTTGAGACACTAGTGATTTAAGGCTATATAAGTAAACATTGATTGATTGATTGATTGATCCATCACACACACACACACACACACACACACACACACACACACACACACACACTCACACACATACACACCTATATAAATACTATATATATGATGGTATATATAATATACACTAATCACGCACACACACACACAACACACACACCTATATAAATACTATATATATGATGGTATATATAATATACACTAATCACATACGTACACATATGCATATACCCAAAATACACACATATCCATCACACGCACACACACACACACACACACACATCTATATAAACACACACACACACACACCTATATAAATACACACACACACCTATATAAATACTATATATATGATGGTATATATAATATACACTAATCACACACACACACACACACACACACACACCTATATAAATACACACACACACACCTATATAAATACTATATATATGATGGTATATATAATATACACTAATCACATACGTACACACATGCATATACCCAAAATACACACATATCCATCACACACACACACACACACACACACACACACACACACCTATATAAATACACACACACACCTATATAAATACTATATATATGATGGTATATATAATATACACTAATCACACACACACACACACACACACACACACCTATATAAATACACACACACACACCTATATAAATACTATATATATGATGGTATATATAATATACACTAATCACATACGTACACACATGCGTATACCCAAAATACACACATATCCATCACACACACACACACACACACACACACACACTTATATAAATACTATATATATAATGGTATATATAATATATACTTTTGTCTAAACATTATTAACAGTTTATGGCGCCTATGGGAACAAACTTTCATTTTGACTGTGATATTAGTGGTCAATAGTGGATCTGTGGCTGTGGAGCTACTGCCCCTGATCAACAGGACCTGAGGACCACTCTTGCTATGTGTCCTATGCTACGCATTAAAAGAGACGAGGGGAGCCCCCTGCCAGAGGAGTTATCCACAAACATAAGATCCCCCACTCGCCTGACCTGTACTCCAGATAGTGTACCCAAATCCCTTTTCTTAGTTTCCATCGGCACCAATTCTTTAGTCAGAATTCATATTTGTTTTATTAGCTTATTAGTTCACCTGCCCCTTACTTTCTACTCACACCTCAGATCCGAATTTGCTCATAGGCTACAAGTGACAACAGCTATATATGCTATTACTCGCCAGCTCTCCCGCTACGCTTTATTTTAGTCCTAGCTTTCAAGCTAGTTGTTTTGTTTTCCCTTTTTGTGCCTTTGTGCCAAGTATTAGTGTATTTGTTTGTTTTCCTAGCTTCCATGGTTGCCTTTTCTGTCTAGCACAAGTACTTTTGTTCCTAGCCTTTTTATTAGTCTAATAAATACTTTATTTCTTACCTTTCGCTGTGTTCTTGCCCGACGCATCCACGGAGGAACAAATCCGGCATCGCAATGCCACACAAGTCTCACAATTTTATGTGATTAATCACAAACAATAATGATCTAGCTATGGACAATGGATCAAAATGTAATTAATTTGGGAGCCATTATTTTATCATTACTACTCAGAAAAGTACTTCCTTTTCTTCTCCAAAAGCGCCGCACAGATTGTTCAATGTATGAGATGCAATAGGATATGGTGAGGCTGGTAAGTGTAAATAAAACGTAAAGGTTAATGACAATACTGACTTTATTCTTATTATTATTATTGAGCCATAGAAACAAAAACTGTTGGGTGCACAATCACATTAGTGTGAGGGTTTTGAAGCAATTAGAAACACATATGGAATATCCAAACTGCTTAACAGGTTGTTAATTACAAGAATCATTTTTCACATTTAAAAATGATCCTCATCAGTGGAAATGAGATCACAGACGGTTCAAACAACCCCACTTTTACATCTAATCCTCAAAAAAAAGCATGCAGAAAGGAGCCCGGTGCAATTTGAACTTGGAGAAGTGGTTTAAAATTAATTATCTGTGTGTTATAGGGGCATGAAGCCATCATCTATGAAAGTGATATGATATAATTCAGTCATTAGGAAATGGCCGCCTCATGCAACCCTATCTCCTTGGTGTGCCCCCTTAGCGATATTTCCCCCAGTCAAGGTCATGGCTGTCAGCCATCAAGCGGCCATCACTCATTTCCTGCCTAAGTAAAAAATATGAGGGCTAATCATTAATTACCATCACTTGACACGGCCTGCGTTTTATTATCATTTGTGACACGGGATGAATCAATAATGTTTTTAATGAAATAAATAAGAGTTATGGAGGTGTGGCTCGCATAAAAGCACATCAAACTGCAAAGTGGGCTCCCTTTTATCCTCAGGCGGGGCAATTGAATATGATTTGCTCAATCTCTGGTAGCGTTCTGCTGTTCTTTCATTTAATCCCTGGAGTGCAGATGTTGTCAACTCGATTACAACTCCTGGCACTAAGGCATACACTTGGCACGCTGACATTTTTGGGAGATAAAATATCTATGTACTTGAGAAGGCGCTTTAAGCCTGAAGCTCAAACAAGATGAAATGGCCTGCAATAGCAAAGGGAATCTGCAAATGATATAAAACAATGGCTGCCATGATTAAACATAGGGATCCATTTCGTGAATCTGATCAAAGTGGATATAATCAACAGGAACTAGTCTGGAAAAGTGTGTCATTAATTTTTCACCTTACATTTTACATTTGAGCAGCCATTTTATATTTTAGGCGGGCACCATTTAGAGGTACGTCAAATAATCGCTTAATTAAATATTCAGACACAGTGTTACTGTTCAAAATGTGTGTAATGTTACAGTGGCCAAAAATATTAAATATACTTGTTGAGTAAAACCCTTGCCTTGTTTTTAATGACTATTTAGACCTACTATGCTACTGTATTTTAATATTGGTCATTATCAATCAATCAATCAATCAATGATTATTTATATAGCCCTAAATCACTATTGTCTCAAAGGGCTGCACAAACCACAACACAAACCACTACGACATCCTCGGTAGGCCCACATAAGGGCAAGGGAAACTCACACCCAGTGGGACGTCGGTGACAATGATGACTATGAGAAACCTTGGAGAGGACCGCATATGTGGGCAACCCCCTTCACCCCCCACCAAAAAAAAAAACAATCTTGAATATGACTTACTTTAGTTCCCTCCGGGTACTTCAGCTTCCTCCCACTTCCAAAGACATGCACCTGGGGATAGGTTGATTGGCAACACTAAATGGTCCCTAGTGTGTGAATGTGAGTGTGAATGTTGTCTGTCTATCTGTGTTGGCTCTGCGATGAGGTGGCGACTTGTCCAGGGTGTAAAACGCCCTCCGCCCAATTGTAGCTGAAATAGGCACCAGCGCCCCCCGCGACCCCAAAGGGGATAAGTGGTAGAACAATGGATGGATAGATGACTTACTTTACAGTAGTTGGTGTAAAGATTGGAAAGCAGTATAGAACTAAAAGAGGTGTGAATGCTCTAATGCTGAAGTTGAACTGAAATGCTGACAGAATGTAGTATGAATGTAATAATGGTTTGAATATTGGAATGGTTTAAATGTTGAACATTTTGAATTTCCAGGAAAACCGGAATTCGGTTTGCAACTTGGGAAAGTGTTAGTTTGAATGTCCAGGATAAGTGGAATGTGTTGATGTTGGAATGGTTTGAGTAGTTAGGAAAATCCAGGAATTGTGCATCTTGGTAAAATTGTAATGTTTGGAGGAGGAGTATAGACGGCACAGACCACAAAGGGGCGTAGAAGCTCTATGTTTTATTATATATACATACACTATATATATACATATATAATACCAACCATCCATTCATCCTTCCATCCATTTTCTCCCGCTTGTCCCTTTCGGGGTTGCGAGGGCTGCCGGAGCCCATCTCAGCTGCATTTGGGCGGAAGGTGGGGGATACCCTGGTCAAGTCGACACCTCATCGCAGGGCCAAAACAGATAGACGGACAACATTCACACTCACATACTAGCCAATAACATCAAATACACTATAAATCAACTATAGAATGGAGTGTGACCAAAATCCAACAGAGTGTATGTGTGTTTGACTATGTGTATGAATTAACTGCTGACTGTTACCGTAGTGTTGGGCAAGAGGCAAGTCCAACAGGGCAAGGCAGGCTCGTGATCCGAGAGACAGGCAGTAAGTCAAGGACTAAGCAGGGCATAGGAGCGGGAGGTGGGGCGAGACGCACAGCTCAATGACGCGGGATCGAAGTTAGACTGCTGAGAGGACGACAAGGAAGACAAGGGACTAATCAAACACGGGAAAAAAAAACACGGAGAGCAAAGAGCAAGGTTGCATACAGCTAAGATCGCTTATGGTGCAGGAACAGATGGTTACGTTCTGGCCAGGAACGCAGGTCTGCATTGGTTTAAGAAGCCCAGGAAGATCATCACTAACAGGTGTACCGATTGCAGATTGACTGCAGCTTCCGGTTGCAGCAGGAGTGACGCGTGCAGGAGTTGAGCGGCCGTGGGTGTTTCTCGAGGTACGCTCCGAGGGGCTCAATGAAGAATGTGCATGCCATTGCGCCCGTTCCGTGACACAAATGTCCCATTCATATCAGTGGGAACAACCTGGAAATTTGAGAATTTTGAGAAAAGAGGGATTTTGGGGGAAAATCATTAGGAACATCAATGTCTTAAATGAGCTGTATTGGTTGGTGTAGGAATTGTTTAAATCAGTCAAGAAATGTTGAAATAGTAATTTGTTGAATTAAAAAATGGTACAACATAATTACTGGAATTTCGGGAACACCAAAAAGTTTTCCATTTAAAAAAAACACTTAGTTTTTTTGTCCTAATTAAAAGGAATGTCTGGACGAAAAACGGTAGAAATGCGTTAAAAATGTGGAAGGATTAGTCGCCAGAAAAAAAGGGTGTTAGTGGGGCTTTGTAATACCAGGAATTCTGGAAAATCCTGGAAGTTTTTGGAACTTGAAAAAACAGTAGTTTTAAGTTGCAGGATGGTGAAATGTGTTGAAGGTAGAATGGTATGAATCGGTTGAAAAATATGGAAATGGTGGAGGTTTGAAAAAGGGCCAATTCATTCTGAATGGGAAAAATGTCTTGGAAAAACCGTGAATTCTGGAAAATCTGGGAATTTTTTAAGGTAAAGCCCGCAATCTTCGAATAGGCTGAACAGTTTGAAAATAGAACCGTTTGAATCCGATGAAAAATGTGGACGGTAGAACGCGCCAAAGTGGAGAAGAAGAAAAATAACTTTGGAGCATTCACACAATAAAAACCATACATATTCTTAGATTAGATTAGATTAGATTAGATTAGATTAGATTAGATAGTACTTTATTTATTCCGTCAGAAAAGTTCCTTCAGGAAAATTACAATTTTCAGCACAATCCCATTCAAGATCAGACAAACATTACAGGGAGACAGAACAGGATCGCTGACGGGTCTGCCGGCTTCCAGCGCCCCTTACAAAAAAAGATGAGATACAGGTAAACAAGGAGGGGAGAAAAAAATAGAAGATTAAAATAAAATAAAAAAATCGGTCTTAGCCTGGGCCCTGGAGAGGGGGTGCAGACTGAGGCCAAGGGAACAAAACAACAACTCATAGCCATAGCACACATCCCTCTTACATGTGTGTAAGAGGGAAACATCAAACATCAAAGAACACAGAGGACATTAAAGACATTAAAGCAGCAGATACAAGCAGACACTTCTACATACAGCTATGAATAAAAAGTAAAAGAAACATATCCACTGTGGTGGCCTCTGCGGTGTTCCACGCCATCGTCCGCTGGGGTGGAGGGAGGATGGCCAGAGACAGGAGCAGACCCAACAAAGCAACCAAGACAGCCGACTCCACTCTCGGCCAGTGTCCAGTCCGCATGGATGAGCGAGGATACATCCAAGGAGACTGAGGTGTCCGACACCTGCTCACCCAGCCAAGACACCGTGAAGCCTCTCCGTCCCAGCGCTCAGTGCCAGCTCCGCAGCCCTGTCCCCTCATCCGCATCTCCTCCAGTCCCTCCAAAGCGACTCCGGTGTGGCAGAGACCCAGCAGCTGGTCTCCATGCCCAAAAGGCTCCCGGGAGGCAGATCCAGAAGTCCACAAAAAAAGCACCACAGAGGTCACAAAAGTGCCACCCCTTGTCACACAGTCCCAAAGGGTCCCGGACCAAAAGGCAAAAAAATATAATAACACATGAAAACAAGAGGGAAACACAAAAGGATGATACAAGAGCACAGAGTTCCTGCCTACAGCAGCCACTACAGGAACCACCCGCCCTACCTGCAGGGAGCCCAGCGATGGAGATGGAAAAACCAGCAATTGCCCTGTCAAATTCTCCCCCTCAGGGAGGAAAACAAATTAAAATAGGAATAATAAAATATTAAATAAATAAATAATAATAATAATAATAATAAAAGTAATAATAATAGTGATTTTTAAAATGACAGATTTAAGAATACAGCCTATACTTACAGGTCATTGAGCGCGGTCCTCGTCCATCTTCTCCTGCGTGCCGAAACTGCTGAAGTCGTCATTTTTGACACGCGTCTGTCGTGCCTTTCGGGGTGGTCCTTTCCTTTTCTGATGGCGGGTTTGAACACCTTCGATTTTGGGGCTGCACCTGTGCATTTTGATGTTTCTTCTCCATGATGAGGGTGAGTCACTAATGCATTAAATGGCTGACTGAATGGTTGTGTGAGTATGTTTGATTTAATATGAACAGTTTTATTGGTCCACCGTGACCAATTCGGTAGTTTCATTGGTCTGATGTAACAAGGGGAAATTTATTAGCGGCACGTGAAGCTGGCGAACACCGAATCAATAATACATTATATCATTTTATACACTTATGGTCAGTAAATTATGACAATCAGATTAATCACCCATTTATTTATTTTTAATTATGTTTACTTACCATTTGCAACCACTGTATCTGGAATATGCCGATGTTCACTGTATTATCTTAACATTAAGATAAATAACGGGTCACATCTCCATACTTAGACTTAGACAAACTTTGATAATCCACAAGGGAAAATTGTTCTACATAGCATAGTATGTGTTTATTAACCTTCGTCTTGTGTTAGGGTCGGCACTGACCCGTTTTAGTTTTTAAATGCATAAAAACACCACATACATTAATTTTTTTTCATCAAAGCTGTTTGACTTTGTCAGGAACCTCTTTGTCAACAAAATAAAACATTTAAATTTTTTTTCACTAAATTATAAAATGCTCTGGTAGAAATTATGCCCTTGGTGTTGTTAGGGTCGGTTTCGACCCGGTTATAAAAACAAGAGGATAAAGCAATGATAAGAGCCAAAACTGAACACACTGACAGCCAGCTCCTCTCCCAATCATGTGAGCTTTAGTGGATTCTCATTTTACCTTGTTATCCTGTACAAAAACAAACAAAAGACGGACACTAAAAGTGTCACTTTTTGCCACTCTGATTTTGTTTTTGGAACTAGTAATCTATTTCTCTTGGTTTCATTTGCTTGATTGGTTGTTTGTTTGATGTTGGATTTCTGTTGCTGAAGAAAATACTTTTTAGCCTTTTTCTTGAAGTAAATATATATGGGTTGAAATTGACCCGTAACACCATAGATGTTACTATAGTTAAAATTCTTAAAATGAAAAAATAAACAAAACACATTTATTTAAGAGATGTGTTCTAATACCCCTTAGTAATAGTTAGGTAACACAACAACCTTTTTTTATTTATATGATTCTCTTGAGGTTCGTTTTACCATTTTTAAAAATTGAAATCGAGGGGTATACTGACAGAATAAGGCCCAATGGCCCAAAGCAAAAATATTAAAACCAATATTTTCAAGGATAAGGAAGCCTAACAAGGTAACCAAGAGATGAGAAACAAATTGGATGATAGGTAATTGTTTTTAGTGTATTTTACAGCTGATTTAAGACATGGGTCAAAACCGACCCGTTAACATAAGAGATGGTAACAGAAAGCTAACACAAGAGGAAGGTTAACAACTCCAAATGAAATTAAAATTTAAATCAAGCTAAAACACACCAAATACCAATATATAAATGATAAATGATAAATGGGTTGTACTTGTATAGCGCTTTTCTACCTTCAAGGTACTCAAAGCGCTTTGACACTACTTCCACATTTACCCATTCACACACACATTGATGGAGGGAGCTGCCATGCAAGGCGCTAACCAGCACCCATCAGGAGCAAGGGTGAAGTGTTTTGCTCAGGACACAACGGACATGACGAGGTTGGTGCTAGGTGGGGATTGAACCAGGGACCCTCGGGTTGCGCACGGCCACTCTCCCACTGTGCCAAACCGTCAGATTAGGTTTTAGACTTTTAATCTTGTTTTCTTTTGTGTATTATTTCCTGTCTGACTCTTATTTGGTAATTTCCCTCTACTGTTGTTCACCATCGGCAGCAGCTTTGCTTTGATCAGCACTATTTAAGTTGAAATGTAGGGTATACTTGTTGGGTCACTGCATGCGTTTTCTGCTGTGATTCGTGTGTTTTGCTCCATGTTGTCGTAGTTATATTGGATTGTTTGGACTCTTGCTTGATGCTTGTTGTTACATCGCCATATGTTTTGGGGTATTTTTGCTTTCTGTACACCTTGTTGTCCTCTGCTCAAAAAACCTAACCTCGATCAAACTACCGGTCGTTGTCCCACCTTCCCTTTATCTCGAAAATCCCCGAAAAATTGTAATTGGTACCGACGGAAATTGGTGAGTGCCTGTAAATGTACCAATTTCAGTACTCTACCTACTTACAGCTTTAGTGAAACTGAAACTCTTTGTTGCAAATCACTTTTTTGAACTTTATACTGTTATTTTTGCAACAAATTATGTATAAGGCCAACTGGCTCATCTTGTCTGTCTGCTAAGCTTTCGACAACATCATAACATATACTTGGTTTGTCATGATATGCATGTGTTAATGATGTCATAAATTTAATAAACTACAAATCCCAAAACCAGTAAAGTTGGCTTTGATTGATTGATTGAAACTTTTATTAGTAGGTTGCACAGCACAGTACATATTCTGTACAATTGACCACTAAATGGTAACACCCAGATAAGTTTTTCAACTTCTTCAAGTCGGGGTTCAGGCTAATCAATTCATGGTAAATTCATGGCCTGTTGTGTAAATCGTAACTAGTGAAGTGAAGTGAATTATATTTATACAGCGCTTTTCTCGAGTGACTCAAAGTGCTTTACATAGTGAAACCCAATATCAAAGTTACATTTAAACCAGTGTGGGTGGCACTGGGAGCAGGTGGGTAAAGTGCTTTGCCCAAGGACACAACTGCAGTGACTAAGATGGCGGAAGCTGGAATCGAACCTGCAACCCTCAAGTTGCTGGCACGGCCACTATACCAACCGAGCTATACCGCCCCAAAAAACAGAATGTGATTTGCAAATCTTTTTCAACTTATATTCAACTGAATAGATTGCAAAAACTAAATATTTAATGATTGAACTGAGAACCGTTTTTTTTTTGTGCAAATAATCATTAACTTAGAATTTAATTGCAGCAACACATTACAAAAAAGTTGGCACAGGGGCATTGTTACCACTGTGTTACATGGCCTTTCCTTTGAACAACACTCAGTAAACGTTAAAACGTTAAAACAACTCTTAGAAGTACAATTTATTCCAAAAGTAACTCAAGTAGATGTAACGGAGTAAATGTAGCGCATTACTACCCACCTCTGATGATAACATTGCTTGGAGGGCAACATACAGTATGTTGCTCCAAAACCAGTATGGACCATTCAGCATTAATGGTGCCTTGACAGATGTGTAAGTTACCCATGCCTTGGGCACTAATACACCCCCATACCACCACAGATTCTGACTTTTGAACTTTGCGCCTATAACAATCCTGATGAATCTTATCGTGTTTGGTCCAGGTGACACGACATCCAAAGTTTCCAATTTGAACAATTTGAAATGTGTACTCGTCAGACCACAGAACAGTTTTCCACTTTGCATCAGTCCATCATAGAACAGCTCGGGTCCAGCGAAGACCGTAGTGTTTCTAAGTGTTGTTGATAAATGGCTTTTGCTTTGCATAGTAAAGATTTAACTTTCACTTACAGATGTAGCGACAAACTGCAGTTACTGAGAGTGGTTTTCTGAAGTGTTCCTGAGCCCATGTGGTGATATCCCTTACACACTGATGTCGCTTTTTGATGCAGTACCGCCTGAGGTATCAAAGGTCCGTAATATCATCACTTACCTGCAGTCATTTCTCCAGATTCTCTGAACGTTTTGATGATTTTACGGACCGTAGATGGTAAAATCACAAAATTCCTTGCAATAGCTTGTTGAGAAAAGTTGTCCTCAAACTGTTGGACAATTTGCTCACGCATTTGTTCACAAAGTGGTGACTTTGGCACCATCCTTGTTTGTGAATGACTGAGCATTTCATGGAAGCTGCTTTTATACCCAATCATGGCACCCAAATTAATGGTGCCTTCACAGATGTGTAAGTTACCCATGCCTTAGGCACTAATACACCCCCGTACCACCACAGATTCTGACTTTTGAACTTTGCGCCTATAACAACCCTAATGAATCTTGTCGTGTTTGGTCCAGGTGACACAACATCCAAAGTTTCCAATTTGAACAATTTGAAATGTGTACTCGTCAGACCACAGAACACTTTTCCACTTTGCATTAGTCCATCATAGAAGAGCTCGGGTCCAGCGAAGACGGTAGTGTTTCTGAGTGTTGTTGATAAATGGCTTTTGCTTTGCATGGTAAAGTTTTAAATTGCACTTACAGATGTAGCAATAAACTGCAGTTACTGAGAGTGGTTTTCTGAAGTGTTCCTGAGCCCATGTGGTGATATCCCTTACACACTGATGTCGCTTTTTGATGCAGTACCGCCTGAGGTATCGAAGGTCCGTAATATCATCACTTACCTGCAGTGATTTCTCCAGATTCTCTGAACTTTTTGATGATTTTACGGACCGTAGATGGTGAAATCACTAAATTCCTTGCAATAGCTTGTTGAGAAAAGTTGTCCTCAAACTGTTGGACGATTTGCTCACGCATTTGTTCACAAAGTGGTGACTTTCGCACCATCCTTGTTTGTGAATGACTGAGCATTTCATGGAAGCTGCTTTTATACCCAATCATGGCACCCAAATTAATGGTGCCTTCACAGATGTGTAAGTTACCCATGCCTTGGGCACTAATACACCCCCATACCATCACAGATGCTGCCTTTTGAACTTTGCGCCTATAACAACCCTAATGAATCTTGTCGTGTTTGGTCCAGTTGACACAACATCCAAAGTTTCCAATTTGAACAATTTGAAATGTGTACTCGTCAGACCACAGAACACTTTTCCACTTTGCATTAGTCCATCATAGAAGAGCTCGGGTCCAGCGAAGACCGTAGTGTTTCTAAGTGTTGTTGATAAATGGCTTTTGCTTTGCATGATAAAGATTTAACTTGCACTTACAGATGTAGCGACAAACTGCAGTTACTGAGAGTGGTTTTCTGAAGTGTTCCTGAGCCCATGTGGTGATATCCCTTACACACTGATGTCGCTTTTTGATGCAGTACCGCCTGAGGTATCAAAGGTCCGTAATATCATTGCTTACCTGCAGTAATTTCTCCAGATTATCTGAACCTTTTGATGATTTTACGGAACGTAGATGGTGAAATCACAAATTTCCTTGCAATAGCTTGTTAAGAAATGCTGTCCTCAAACTGTTGGACAATTTGCTCACGCATTTGTTCACAAAGTGGTGACCTTCACACCATCCTTGTTTGTGAATGACTGAGCATTTCATGGAAGCTGCTTTTATACCCAATCATGACACCCACCTGTTCCCAATGAGACTGTTCACCTGTGGGATGCTCCAAATAAGTGTTTGATGAGCATTCCTCAACTTAATCACCTTTCCCAACTTCCTTATCACGTGTTGCTGGCATCAAATTCTATAGTTAAGGATTATTTGCAAAAAAAATAAATGTTTATGAGTTTGAACATCAAATATGTTGTCTTTGTAGCATATTCAACTGAATATGGGTTGAAAATTATTTGCAGATCATTGTATTCCGTTTATATTTACATCTAACACAATTTCCCAACTCATATGGAAACGGGGTTTGTATATATATATACATATATATATATATATATATATATATATATATATATATATATATATATATATATATATGTGGCAGAGGGGTTAGTGCGTCTGCTTCACAATACGAAGATCCTGCAGTCCTGGGTTCAAATCCAGGCACCGTATCTTTCTGTGTGGAGTTTGCATGTTCTCCCCGTGACTGCGTGGGTTCCCTCCGGGTACTCCGGCTTCCTCCCACTTCCAAAGACATGCAACTGGGGATAGGTTGATTGGCAACACTAAATTGGCCCTAGTGTGTGAATGTGAGTGTGAATGTTGTCTGTCTGTCTGTGTTGGGCCTGCGATGAGGTGGCGACTTGTCCAGGGTGTACCCCGCCTTCCGCCCGATTGTAGCTGAGATAGGCGCCAGCGCCCCCCGAGACCCCAAAAGGGAATAAGCGGTAGAAAATGGAAGGATATATATATATATATATATCCTCAGTCTTTTTTGCCACTTGTGCCAGCTTTTTTGAAACACATTGCAGGTATCAAATTCCAAAGGAGCTAATATTTGCAAGAAAAATAACAACGTTTTCCCGTTCGAACGTTAAGTCTATTGTCTTTGCAGTCTATTCAATTGAATATAGGTTGAAAATGATTTGCTTATCATTGCATTCTGTTTTTATTTACGATTTACTCATCGTGCCAACTTCACTGGTTGTGGGGTTTGTAGTTATCACCTTTAACACGTTTTGTTTTCGACAGACCAAATCTGGATTTTGCCCATCAGCTGCAATTATACCCGCTTCAACGTGGAGACACAATGAATGAGAGATGTGTGGTCCAGCTACACTTAGTGCTTGTTGCCAATCCGTGTACGTTGTCACATGAGTGTGAAGAAGAGAGGAAGAGGAGTGATCTGGATCGAATGGCAGTCCAGAAAAAGAAGTGCCAGTCAGATAACAGGTCTGAGAATGATGAATGAGAAGAGAGGGGTGAGACAAAATGGGTGCCCACTAAAAGTCAAATAGTGGAAGAAGAGGGGGATGAACTTGAGAGATAGGTGTGTGAGAGAGAGAGCCGAGATGCGGTGATGAGAGAGTATTAGTGCGAGAAAAGAGAGGGAGGAAGAATGAGCTGTGATAGAGTCACAGAACAAAAGGAAAACCGAAAATGGTGAGGGAGGTCTGGGGGAATAAGAGGCGATGGAGGGCGACAGATGAGGGTAAGGTGCTGCAGTGCCCCCCGCAGGCTCGCATGGGTAGTAAACAAGGAGGCCCGGCAGACGGCCCCTCAGCAGTTTTTTGCGCATTGGCTGTGAAAATGAAAACATTACGCAAGGCAATGAATACCTGAACGTTTCCTAATAGACCGACTCCAATGAATGAAATGGCTGCCATTCATTTTCCGGCAGACTTGTTTTCCTCGCTGCATAAACTAATCAGAGTGTGTGAAAGCAACCGAAGGAGAGGAGGGAACTCGAAGAGCGGCATTTGACGGCGTGCGTTCATCGCAAACATTCGAACGTACCTCAGTGCTAAGTTATTAGATGTAAAAAAAAAATAAAAAAAAACCCTCCACAGCCCCAAGGTCAGTGAGCACATCACATCCTGCTTGTGTTACCATGAGAACAAGAGTCCCAGCCGTCTAATTCATATTCACAGTCACACGAATGTACATTTGCAATATCAATTAAATGTCATGTCTCCATTGTAGGCTGAAGGAAAAACAGCGATAAGGTGATTACGAAGCCACGGAAAAGCATCCGCGGGAGATTGTAAATTCATTTGGACTTGACTTGTTATAGATTTCTTTCAGGCTCACCTCCGAAAAAAACGTGTTCGACTCGTCCTCATAAAATGCACGTTTCGTTTTCTCAGGAACATGTCGGATGAGATGTCGAAAGGCCGGAAGAACTGATCGCGTTATGATAGGAATTAAGCTAAAAGCAAAGACGGGCAGAAAGTGCCCCTGATCTCGGTTTTTGTGTGGGAAGTGATAAATTGTTGAAAATGTCTAATGCGTAGCTAGAAATACAAAACTCATAGAATTTTTGGCGCGGTTTAAACGTGCACCAATTAACATGCACCTTTTTAGTATTTGGTATACAGTGGGGCAAAAAAGTATTTAGTCAGCCACCGATTGTGCAAGTTCTCCCACTTAAAATGATGACAGAGGTCTTTAATTTCATCATAGGTACACTTCAACTGTGGGAGACAGAATGTGAAAAAAAAATCCAGGAATTTACATTGTAGGAATTTTAAAGTTTTTATTTGTAAATTATGGTGGAAAATAAGTATTTGGTCAACCATTCAAAGCTCTCACTGATGGAAGGATGTTTTGGCTCAAAATCTCACGATACATGGCCCCATTCATTCTTTCCTTAACACGGATCAATTGTCTAGTCCCCTTAGCAGAAAAAACAGCCCCAAAGCATGATGTTTCCACCCCTATGCTTCACAGTAGGTATGGTGTTCTTGGGATGCAACTCAGTATTCTTCTTCCTCCGAACACGATGAGTTGAGTTTATACCAAAAAGTTCTATTTTGGTTTTATCTGACCACATGACATTCTCCCAATCTTCCGCTGTATCATCCATGTATCCACTTTAGTATAAACTCTACTCGTCGTGTTTGGAGGAAGAAGAATACTGAGTTGCATCCCAAGAACACCATACCCACTGTGAAGCATGGGGGTGGAAACATCATGCTTTGGGGCTGTTTTTCTGCTAAGGGGACAGGACGATTGATCCGTGTTAAGGAAAGAATGAATGGGGCCATGTATCGTAAGATTTTGAGCCAAAACCTCCTTCCATCAGTGAGAGAGAGCTTTGAATGGTTGACCAAATACTTATTTCCCACCATAATTTACATATAAATTCTTTAAAATTCCTACAATGTAAATTCCTGGATTTTTTTTTTCACTTTCTGTCTTTCACAGTTGAAGTGTACCTATGATGAACATTACAGAACTCTGTCATCATTTTAAGTGGGAGAACTTGCACAATCGGTGGCTGACTAAATACTTTTTTAGTACAGGGATACTAATAAATCATCTTCGGTACGATACCGCCTCTGAAAGGTACCGGTCCGTCCGGGGGGTAGGGTTGTTTACTAACAACAAGACATCATTGTGGAGCCGAAGCCGAGTTTCTTAACACTACTTTTCTTTTGTCGAGCACAAAGAAAAGAACATTTTAGTTAAATGTAAGTTGTTGTCATGACGTGGGGGTATATGCGGCTTACTGCAAGGATTGTTCTCCCAGGACGCAAACGGACTATTCCGGACCAGGCGTGAAGGTTGGAACGTATTTAATTGTTCACTATCAATAGGCACAAACAAAAGGGCGCACAAGGCGAATGCACAACTTTACATATCATACAAAAACTAACACATAAGCAGAAACTATGGACATGAAACAAAACTTGCTAACTGTGGCATGAATAAACAAAACTTACTTGGCAAAGTATGGATCTAAGGCATGAACAGAGCAAATACAGAGTAATGTCGCCAGGCCGACTAACTGGCAAAAACAGGCTTAAACGATAGTCTCTGATTAGAGCAGGTGCGTGATCCGAACACATGAGACAGGTGAAACCAATGAGTCGTCATGGTAACCAAACAAGGGAGCATAAACAGGAACTAAAAGAGTCCAAAACTAACAGAAAATAACAAACAACATGATCCAGACCACAGATCATGACATATGTGTCTTGGATCCAAGAGCCCATCTGCTGCCCAAAACAGCAGTTCAAATCTGCTGAAACAGCTACAACAACATGCTTCGAAAAAGCTAGTAAAGAGAGACACAGACTCCGATGCCAGTTCACCTCCACCTAAGGGTTTCAACGGAGTGAGATCTAGCCAGAACAACATTGATAGAGCCATTGCAGCGTATGTACTAGAAGACATGCAGGCTATTTCTACGGTGCAGTCACCCGCTTTCAGGCAGCTAATTAGCATGATAGCGGCCGTCAAACGGCAAACGGCACGAAAACATGTTCCAAGTTCCTGGACACAGTTGACAGTGAGTACATGAACATGGAAAGTGTGCTAAAGAAAACACTCCAAACTCTGCCTCTGCTCATCATTCGAACGTACAAAAACTCTATCAATAATCTTATATACTCTTTCATTCCATACTTCTAGAGTGTTTGATTATTATTTCATTCTAAATGTTTGGATTATAAAGTTCACAAACATAAAAAAGGATCCCAGTGGGCCCGGCCAATCTTTCATTATCTCTAAACTAAAACTGGAGAAATGTGTAGAGTGTTCTGGGCTTCAGTACAGTGTTGATGTCCTGAAGACATGATTTTATTTCACAATTCCTTGAGAGAAAAAAACGCCTGGTTAGGCTTTGTGTTTGTATAGTAGAATGTGTGCTGTATATAGTGACATGACATAGCTCGGTTGGTAGAGTGGCCGTGCCAGCAACTTGAGGGTTGCAGGTTCGATTCCCGCTTCCGCCATCATAGTCACTTCCGTTTGTCACGATTTGGAATTACAAGTGTGGCGAGGAACCCAAGGATGCAGACACACGAAAGGTGAGTAACACAGTCTCTTTACTCAGTAGAATGTACTTACAACTAAGGGTGCTCCAAAAAGGAGAGAACTAAGGACGAAGAAGCAAGAAGGTAAACTCAAAAAGGGCTTTGTGGCAAAAACAACAAAAGTTATCCAATCTGAACTAAAACTTGGGCTGGAGTTTGCAAGACGTGCAACTACAAACTAAGACACAGGCTGGATGGCACCAGGAGCAGTCAGGAACAAGCGTAGCAAAATGCAGGGGAGGTCTAGGAGTGAAGCCACAGGGTTGAATCGCCAAGTGCCATCCAGCTGCCAAATTGCAGGTTAAATATCCTCAATCAAAATTAGAAACAGCTGTGCACGTCTCGCAGCTCCACCCACGAGAGAGACGGGAACTGCAGGGGAAAGAGAACTGGAGTGAGGTCACAAGGTCAACTGCACCAACAAAGGAAACTGAATACAAACCACTAGGTGGCAGCAGGTGGTGACACCGTTGTGTCCTTGGGCAAGGCACTTTACCCACCTGCCCCCAGTGCCACTCACACTGGTTTAAATGTAACTTCGATATTGGGTTTCACTATGTAAAGCGCTTTGAGTCACTAGAGAAAAGCGCTATATAAATGTAATTCGTTTCACTTCATGTGTGCCTGACTTGGGTGAAGCCAGGTTTACAGTTATGTTGTGACATGTAGTTGTTATGCGCTTTGTTACTAATGTATGTTGTGTTGCAGCTATATAAAATGCGCTTTGTTACTAATGTATGTTGTGTTGCGGCTATATAAAATAGGTTTGTCAATTTGTTCTGGCCCGAAATAAATTGGCCCTTTGAAACATATCTTTGTCTTTGTGTGTTGTATGTAGACCACATTGCTGAGCAAAGTTCAGTGATGCAAATGCATGTCAAGTTGATCAACAGATTGTATTATTCTCCAGTGTAATAACAGTATTGAAATGAAGGCTAAAAAGGCATTAATGGGAGCCTTAAAAAAACAAAACTAAAAAAAAAAAATAATAGTTACTTTTCATAGTAAAGCATTACTTTTTGGTGTAAGTAACAGAGTTAGTAAAATAACTAGTAACGGTAACTAGTTACTGGTTTGCAGTAACTAGCCCAACACTGGTTATAAAAGATGTTTTGACTTGCAAAAACAAAATGTGTGGCGTTCCCATTTTCCACATTGTGATATGTGTAAACCTGGAAGAAAGTGAAGAGAACACATTTAATTGGTACTGCTATGATGCCATCAGCAAGTGAGTCATTGATCTTGACATCAACACAACTGTAAGGTAAATGTATTATTTGTTGCTATCGGTGTGGTGCCAAAAATTGATTTCTGCCGCTGTGCTGTGAGAGGATGTACCACTTTCGGTCTTCGTTTGTTCACGACTGATTACTACACGTAAGACACTTTTATTCGTCGTTATGGTAACGATATGTTTCTGAAATTATTAAAGCCTTAATTATGTCTGATAAATGACAGAGTTTGCCATTTCTTTGGTATTGATTAGATTGTAAATGACTGGTTTTGATCTGATGTGGATGTCCTAAAGCAGGGGTAGGGAACCTATGGCTCTAGAGCCAGATGTGGCTCTTTTGATGACTGCATCTGGCTCTCGGATAAATCTGAGCTGACATTGCGTAACATGATAAGTAATGAATAATTCCACTTGTAATCACAGTGTTAAAAATAATGTTCAAAACATAAAACATTCTCGTGCATTTTTAGTCCATCCATCCGTTTACTACCGCACCGGTTCAAGAAGTTGCGTTAAGAAGTTATTTATTTATTATTGGTTAGTGTGGGGCTTGTCCTCCTGGGGGTTCTTCAGACCACCAAGCACCGACATGAGAGCCCGTTTCAGGGTTACACTATTGTTTTATATTTCAATAAGTCTCTCAGTTGCTTCACAGCAATTGTATTTTTCTCTTTCGTTCTCGCTCGCGCTCTGGCTCCAGCCCCAACCCCGTCTCTCCTCCTGGCTGCTGCTTATAACAGAGCGACAGGTGATTAGATAACAAGGCTCAGGTGGGCCATCCACGCAGCTCTCGCTGATTTCAAGGCCGGTCCTGGCACACCCCAGTTCGCTGCAGGCCCGCGGGCCACGCCCCCTCCACAGTTAGGTTCAGAATAACAATGTTATTACAAGGAATAAGGGACCTATTATACTCTAGAAATGTTGGTCTTACTTAAACATGCACGCGTTTAGTTGTGTTCAGTGTTTAAAAAAATATTATATGGCTCTCACGGAAATACATTTTAAAATACTTGGCTTTTTGGCTCTCTCAGCCAAAAAGGTTCCTGACCCCTGTCCTAAAACCTCTGTCTTGTTTCGAAGCTACAATCAATAATAACTGATTTTTCTCCATGCACGTGAGAAATATCAATGCAATGTTTGGATGTATTCATTCAAAATAAGTTACATATGTGATATTTAATTACATCATGTACTGTTGAAGTAACCTTTAAAATGCTAATATTAACCCCAAACCACAACTGATTCAAAATTATATTCTAAAGTTGACACATTTTATCTGTGCATCTCCTTTTTCAAGTAATTTTTGCACGGATAAGATGAGTCAATATCGAAATATTACTTCCATTCAAATTGGCAACAAAGAACACATCAATTTAATGAATACATCCAAACACTTTATTAATATTTATCATGAGCATGAACAAAGAACAGTTATTTTTTGGTAGCTTCTAAAAAAGAAAGGGGATTTAGCACATCAGCAAAGGATCAACAGCAGTTATTTACAATTTCATTAATTCGATAAAAATGGCCAACTCTTAAATTTTTGGGACTTAATTTCATACACATATCCTTGTGATGACCATGAATGTAAAGTGCTTGTCTTACATGTAGTAATCAGTTGTGGACAAAGCCCCAGAAGTGCAGCGTAAATCCATTTTTGGCAGGGCCTCCCCAGAAAAAATTTAATGTCCACCCTTAATTGTTTTTCTTGAGCCGGGTCTGGTCAGTAGGATTCAACCTGTGGTTAATGTATTAGTGTTTTCGAAAAAAAAAATATGGAAAACTTACTCATAAGATTTGTGCCAGTATTATCTTCATTTCATAATGTCTCTTAGCTGCATGTTAGATTTATTATAGTCCAGCCAGATTCATGCCAGCTTGCATTCGGCCAGGACAATAAATTGTCCCACAATTTATTGCAGATAACGGAAATTATTGTCAGCATTATTTTAAGACCATATTAATGTAATGTTCAAGCATAGCAAGGTAATCAAAATGTATAATTAACCCCTTCAAAAGCAATAAACTTGTGTTTTTCATTGTACACCATTATGTCGCAGGGCCAAATAATCTGAATTATTTGCCGCTCGGGCTGCCGATAGTACCGGATGTAACTTTCTTTCTTTTTTTGGGGAATAGGACACATCTAAAAAAAATTAAAAAAAAATTCTGGGAACAGGAAGACACCAGGAGAGAAAGACAAAATATGCGAGTTTCTTCGAGAGGGTTAGACAAGTTTGAACTGCTGTAAATTCTCAACTTCAAACCACTACTTGTTTTCTACGCTTTGAACCGTGCGTCTTATTAAAATGGTGCGGCTAATTTACCGACTTTCAGCCACAATGAAAATAGTTTTTACAAAAAAACAAACAAACATGCAAACACACTGAAAGAGTGTGTTATTGTTTGTGCTATGATGCCATCATTTGGACCAATTCGCTCCGTTTGAGGGCCAAAGAGAAAATGTGCCAGAGGTCTGTGGGCCAAACAGTGATTTTAAGTGTACAGTTGCACAATAATGAAGTAGTTTCAATGCATTCCAACAATATCTATGGTAGTAAAGATCCTCACGTTTGATGGATGGCAACTTATTAGCTTTGCAGACATACCTTCTGTAATGACTGATTGGCATAGTAATGCCGGGTTTGTCCCTCCGTGGATGCGTCGACAAGAACACAGCAAATAGTAAGTTTAAATGATTTATTAAACTTAACAAAAGCAGGCTACGAACACAAATACTGGAGCTAACAGACAAAATAAACCAAGGGCGCTAGCATAAAAGCTAGGAATAGAAAACATAAAAACTAAGACTGGCACAAAGGCACACAAAAAAGGAAAAACAATTCATCAGCGTGAGAGCTGGAATAAAACAAAGGTTTAGCGTGAAAAGCTAGCGAGAATATACTTACATGAAGTCAGTCAATACTGTTGCTAAAAGGCAAATTTGAGTCCCAGAAAGAATGACGAAAAGGGACGGGCTTAAATAGGTGAGTAATCAAAAAGTGACAGGTGTGCAGAAACCGTGATTAGCAGGTGGGATCAATGAGGAACCATGGTGACTGACTAAACAGGAAGTAAGAGTGTAGAACAGTGATACAAAAACTGGAAGTATAAAACATATGTGGTGATCCAAGTAGCGGATCGCAACACCTTCAATGATTGTGTGAGCTTAATAGAGTAGGATTATGGTTTACAGCTTAACGTACATAATGACATTTGTACGTAGCACATGCACGCGCATTAGCTTTAGGTGTTGTTAGCTAATTGCAGCAGTTTGGATAGCAAGCGTTAACTGTCATTGAATGTATATTCTATCATAATAACAACATGACTGCAAATTGTTCATTGCTGCTCTTGGATTGCTTTTGAATGTGTGCATGCGCTCCCTGCGCGTACGTGTTGACAGTTTTGGGTGATTTTATGAGGTGGTTTCATTCGGACGGGTACATTTTTTTCATGACATAAACTTTGTAATTGTGAAAAATATAGTAAATTTTCAAACAAATATTTTCTGTTAAACCGCTAATGTTAACATAAACTAACCAGTGATGTTCTTGTTATATTTTTGTTTTAAAAAAAAGTTAGTGTAAAGAAGTTGCAAACAGCCCCTTTAATTCTTACTATACTTACTATTAAAAAGTTCTAAATAAATTGATGACGTGCAGATAAGTAAAATGTTTAAAAATATGCTTTGAAAATTGAGGTATTTTCTTAAGCAAATGTTAAATATGCTAGCTGTGGTGAACTGAATTTTCCTTGTTTTTTCTGTGTTGGTTTGCACGTCATGTTGACTCTCGCTCTCGCCCACAGTCTGGAGTGCAGCTGACGCTGGGCAATTTTGCACACCTGAACTTGATTAAAGGTGGCCTATTTAGTCTGGGTGCTGACGGTCTGTCAGTGCCGGAACTTTGTGTCCACTGCAAGTTTCAACTGGCAAGTGTCTTGGCCTCCTTCACACTAGGAGTCTTTCAAGTCTGTCTTGTGCGCCTCTCAGGTTTGCCTGTTATATCCTAGCCTTGTTTAGCGCCTTTAGTTAGCATTTTGTTTCTTTGTTTTACTTTGTTTTTGAAGTAAATTATCCTAGCTTCGTCTAGCGTCCTTATGTTTGTACTTTGTACCCCTGTTTGGTATTTTTCCCAGCCTGAATTGTTCCTAGCTTTGTCTAGCGCTTTCTGTTCTATTTTTGGTTGTTTGATATAGTTGTTCTTCATGGTGTGTTTTTGTATTTCCACCATCCCCTTTTGTTTTGGCTACGTCCCACTTCCACCAAAATAAAGGAAGAAAAACTTTACTAGAACCAAAATCCGTCTCTGCATCCTTGGGATCCACTCTCATATTTCATAACACAAGCAAGTAATAACCTCAAGAGTGTGATTAATCTGATTTAAAAAATAATCACTTGATAGCTCTAATGTATATGTATATATATATATGTATATATATATATATACATATATATATATATATATATATATATATATATATATATATATATATATATATGTATATGTATACTGTGTATATGTATATAATATGTATATATACTGTATATATATATACATAAATACATATATATACACTGTGTGTATATATACATATATACATATATATACTGTGTATGTATATATATATATATATATATATATATATATATATATATATATATATATATATATATATATATATATATATACATATATATATATATATATATATATATATATATATATATATATATATATATATATATATATATATATATATACATATATATATATATATATATATATATATGTGAGGTCAGGAAAAAAACAGAGCTAATGTATATTCCGCTCTACCCCGAAATAGAGCACTGTATAACGAATAAACCACAGACACCTTGACACATACATATATATATATATATATATATATATATATATATATATATATATATATATATTATATACATGATCTAGAGCTGTCAAGTGATTATATTTTTCAATCAGATTAATCACACTCATGAGGTTATTACTTGCTTGCATATTTAAAATTATAAATAATTTTCATATATATATACATATATATACATATATATGTACGTGTGGATTTTTATTTTTTTTTAAATCCAATTTTGTATAACAATCTATTTAAAAAATTAAAAATAAACGTTTTTAGGAACTCTCTATGCAACCAGAAGGAACTTTTCTAACCTGTAACGTGTTTTTAATAATACACCAAATAATTCATCCCTAGAATCGGTTTCCACCAAGAATCATGTTGACTTGAGAACATCGATTCTGAATCAAATCTTCACCTCAGGAACCGGAATCAGACTGAATCGGTCAATGCCCAAAGATTCACACCCCTTGTTCAATGTACAGTTGGTTAGTAAACAAACTTGTATTATGGGAAATGACAGCCGGATTCATTTTCAGGAGCAAGAAATACTTAAAGAGAACTTGTTATTAAAATGTTAGTCATCTTGATGGTATGGGTCCTTCAAAGAACTCATACAATTAGAACTGCATAGTGGTCGATGACCACAATGTACAAACACATTTTTATACTAGTTTGCATACTAAAATGAAGATTTAATACTTAAGTGAGCTCAAATTTAACGGTATTCTGTTTAAGAAAATGTCGCAGCTTGTATGCAGTTTGCAGGTATTTGTATCCTCTTTGATCTTTCATGGATACAAGAAATGAAGGTTACACATGGCAAAGAGTACATTCTGCCACATATGTCCAAAACTACATTGCTGCACTAATGTAGCCCAGTTCACATCTCCGACTCGGAGGTTCAGGTGTTCATTGGATAAACAGGCTGTGTCTATCTATAAATAGCCCCAAGCAAATGCCCATAATGGCCTTGGAGAGCTGGGGAAGCTTGCCTGGAATTTAGCATGTCCATATATAATAGAGAAGTCCCAGACCAGCCCTTGGGCTGAACTTGTGCTGGCTGTAGCATGGCAGGGCCCTGTATTGATCTGCAATCGCCTTGTGAAGGCATTGTTCAGCAAATAAAGAGCAGTGCCTAAATGGTCATACATTTATTCATACGTCTGATGAGCCAACAGAAGCAATAACAGAGGACATTTGACCAGGTCTATCTAGAAATTTGTAATGCATACTTGTTGCATTATACATGATGCTGTTGATTATCACTTTAACTTCTTCTATCATGTAGCCAGACTAAGATTGCTTCATTTTCCTGCAGCGTTATTGAAGAGAAAATGTAATGCAGCGAGGCAGCGTTTTGTTTTGTTTTTCTTGACATGATTGAGAAAAAAAACATTATTGCAATAAAATGTCCAGTTGATATTTTTTTTTTTGTCCTGTCCAGCTTCTCGGGCCAATCATATTGTTGATGGAGATGCTCATATCGGCTATACAAATGTACTCTACAAAAGAGAAGTGTAGGATACTTCTGTTGTTGCCTTATTTGTATTTGGCTTTACTACATGGATTTATATTATTGTTTGTGTCAGGCTTATCCCTGACAGTTTGACTATGTCTCAGTTTTTCCTCTGCATTTGTCTTTGTTTCCTGTCTTTAGTTCCTGTCAGCACTCTTATTTTGGTTCTGTTTCCTGTTTGTCTCCCTGAGTGCTGTGTCCCCTCAGCTGTGGCTGATTGGCACCTGGGCACACCTGGTGTCAATCAGCCAGCCGCTATTAAGACCTGGTTTCTCCTCCAGTCAGTGCTGGATTATTGTCGCTCCTACCAGTTGTTTGTCGCTAATACCTCTTGTCGTTCCTACCTGTCGTGTCGTTGTCAGTGCGGTAAGCTGTTCCTGCTGGTTCCTATAACTTTTTACAGTTCTCCTAGCTCCTTGTTTTTTAGTTTCCTGTTATTCCCAGTTTTCCAGTTTGTCCTCCTAGTTTTTGGTTTGTGTTTCTTCTTTATTTTTATATTTTTGGACATTTAATAATGTTTTCTTGCAAAATGCCTGCCGCCTTCTCTGCATCTGAGTTTTTGTCACAAACACAGCCTGACAGTTTCGTATGGGATGGTTAAGAGAAAACAATTGAAGGCAAAGGGGAAAATTGTGGGGACCAGAGGGGTGTAAGACGGAGGGACAAAAACATTAACAGCAAACACAACAATAGAAAAACATCAGCAAATAGGATATGTGGAAATGTAATAGTTAAAGTGATAGCAAAGAAGCAGTTAGTGAAATTAATAATACAGAAATGACAATGAAAATTATTACACTACAAATGGAGCAATACATATACCAATCGAAATAGCTCTATTAATAATGAATAATAACAATGATATACCTCTACTATCAACAATACAATTGTTCGAATCCAACAGTAAGATAACTTGTAATACAAAAGAAAGCAGATAAATGTAGGGGAAGAAAGAGAATCCAGTCATATTAACCTTGTAGATTGTTATAGTAACAAGAGATTAGGCTTTGTCAATGTGCCATGCGTTACCCAGTTTACCCTAGGGCAGGGGTCAGGAACCTTTTTGGCTGAGAGAGCCATGAAAGCCAAATATTTTAAAGTGTATTACCGTGAGAGCCATATAATATCTTTTAACACTGAATACAACTAAATGCGTGCATGTTTTAAGAAAGACCGACATTTTTAGAGTATAATAAGTCTTATTTTTTTTATAACATTTTTATTCTGAAGCTAACCACTATTGAATAAAATACTTCTTACTATTGATGCTACTTCTTATACAGGTGCGGTAGAAAATGGATGGATGGATTAAAATGCATGAGACTGTTTTATAAGTTGTACGTTATTTTTAACACTGATTACCAGCGGAATTATTTATTACTATCGTGTTAGGCAGGCCTGGGCAATTATTTTAACTCGGGGGCCAAATTTAGAAGAAAAAATGTGTCTGGGGGCCGGTATATCTGATTTTTAGGAACACTAATACAAAAACTCACAATAATGTCTGATTGAATGCTAAAAAAGTTATGAGAGACTCTCTTAAAAAACAGAATGGAATTTTACATTTTTTTCACTGAACAAGACACTCAGAATGTACATGAAAATAAAGAATGCGGGATTTACAATATTAACTATGAGCGATAAAACACTGAATATTGACAACACCACCTTTCGATCGACATGTTTTACAATCAAGCAAAACGCAACAAAAGTGCAACAAACACATCAAAATATGAAAGTGAGGGGAAAAAACGACACTTACAATCTGATATATCTGATATATATCACTAAGCTTTAGAACTTTGTTGTAAAAATGTATTCCGCATGTGTCCCTGACATCCATTGCTTTCCTCCTCTCCAAGGTTCTCATAGTCATCATTGTCACCGACGTCCCACTGGGTGTGAGTTTTCCTTGCCCTTATGAGGGCCAACCGAGGATGTCGTAGTGGTTTGTGCAGCCCTTTGAGACACTAGTGATTTAGGGCTATATAAGTAAACATTGATTGATTGATTGATTGACACCCGCATTGCAGGTTGACTGCTCTGGCAACACTCTGTGAAAACGCTCACCACCCACACTGCTTGGTGCCTCGTCAGAGCTGCCGTGACTTAGATTACCATGGTAACAAATTTGATTAGCATAATAACTAATTATATTACCATAGTAACTACTATATCATGCAAAAGAGCAGATTTCAACCATTGAATTACTTTGTATAGTTCAAAATTCACGGTCATTAGAAAACATCACTGCACATCATGATGGCAGCTACAAGTCAGCTACAGCTACAAGTCACAGGTGGAACAAATCCTCAGTGCTGAACTCCTCAATATTTGCACCTGGCTCGCTGACAACAAGCTATCCATACACATAGGTAAAACGGAATCCATCCTATTTGGGTCCCGTATCAAACTTAAGAAGGTCAGTGACTTCACTATAAAAGTCGTTTACATTGTTATCACCAGGAAGTATGAGATCACCTACCTAGGTTCCATTCTAGAGGCTAATCTTTCCTGTGATAAAATGGCAACCAAGGGGATCAAAAAGGTCAACCAAAGAACGAGATTCCTCTAAAGAATCTCCTCTCTGGTCAACAAAAGCACCTTGAGGATTCTAGCGGGAACTCTCATTCAACCCTTCTTCGATTACGCTTGCACCTCCTGGTACCCCAGCACCTCCAAAACCCTCAAATCTAGACTCCAAACATCCCAGAATAAGCTAGTCCGGTTACTTTTAGACCTCCACCCCAGATCACACCTCAAACCAACCCACTTCTCCAAAGTGGGCTGGCTCAGGGCGGAGGACAGAGTAAAACAACTTGCACTGAGCCTAGTCTATAAAATCCGCTACACCTCCTTGATACCGAA
The DNA here is from genome assembly GCF_033978795.1 of Nerophis ophidion. Taxonomy (NCBI): domain Eukaryota; kingdom Metazoa; phylum Chordata; class Actinopteri; order Syngnathiformes; family Syngnathidae; genus Nerophis; species Nerophis ophidion. The sequence continues at coordinate 69,907,459 of NC_084615.1, read as the reverse complement.
GTACATGTCAAATTACTTCCTTAACGTAAATGACCGCCATAACCACAACACCAGGGGGAGCTCCACAAACCACGTTAAACCCAGATTCCGATCTAACAAAGGTCTTAACTCATTCTCTTTCTATGCCACATCAATGTGGAATGGACTCCCAACAGGTATAAAAGTAAGTGCATCTCTATATTCCTTCAAAACCGCTTTAAAACAACACCTCCAGGCAACTTCAACACTTTACTAATACCCTCCTCCATTCACATCCCATCTCCCCGGATTACAAACAACTCAAATGTACTTCTATGTATATACTTGTTCTTATGCTATCTGAACTCACTATGTTCTCTGCTGGCTGTACATATCCTACTAAATAAGACCTACACTGTTTCAATGTCCACATTTCTCTGTTGATGCAATTGTTGATGACTGAAGTTCTGATATCAACCAAACCTCCTCATCCCACCCCCCGGATTGTAAATAATGTAAATAATTCAATGTACATGGTGATTAACTTGTGTGATGACTGTATTATGTTGATAGTATATATTTGTACCATGAATTGATTAACGTGGACCCCGACTTAAACAAGTTGAAAAACTTATTCGCGTGTTACCATTTAGTGGTCAATTGTACGGAATATGTACTGTACTGTGCAATCTACTAATAAAAGTATCAATCAATACAATTTCCATCTTGAAGATCCAAAAAAATTATTTGGGAATGTCCGGTGGGCCTGATTAAAAAAGCATAACGCATGTAATTTTCCCAGGTCTGGTGTTAAACAATGTCAGATGCAGTCATCAAAAGAGCCACATCTGGCTCTAGAGCCATGGGTTCCCTACCCCTGACCTAGGGTAACAACGTTGATATATGTTTGATGAAACATGATTATATGCATGAGTGTATGTGTATATGTACAGTATGTGTATGTTTGTACAGTGAATGTATACGTACAGTGTGTGTGTATGTGTGTGTCCAGTCGATCATTAGTAATAATGAGTGGGAAAATATATGGCGTTTCAAAGTAGGTGCTCCTTCAGAAGCCAATGATTAATGCTGCATATGTGACACCGGCGTGCCTGTGCGTCCCAGCTGTCGTCCTCCCAGCAAGGACTTGACAACAATAGCCCACCTGGACTCTGCCACCGTGGCTCAACGTAATGAAACGGCGCGTGCTGAGAAAATGCAGACATGTTAAATTCGGAGAGGATGCATTAAGGGTGAGAGATGAACAGGATGACAGGGGGGGCTGTGTGAGACAATAAAATCAAGGCCATCCAAGAAGCAAGATGGATTGATGAGTCCATTGAGTGGAGATGGCAGGCAGCCAGCTCGCACAGAGGTCAGTGCAGAAGGATATCTCTTGGAAGGAATGATGCATTTAAGAGGACCAAGGCTGCCAGGGTGGCCTCTGGAGCAGCCAGGGAAGGAGTAAGGGGGGATGGATGAGGAGGTGGGAAAAGAAGCTGCCATGTAGATGTCGCAGGGACATGAGCAATATTCAAAACAGAGAAAGGGTGAGTGAATTTGACAAAGGAACACCGCGGTGAAAAAGAGTGATAAGGTGGGAGCCAGGAGATAAAAGGCAACAGGTTGTGGAAACACGATGTGATGGACCAGGCTAATTTGAATTAAAGCACTGCAAAATTATGACAAATGATGTCCCATTATTCTGAAGACATGAATACGTAGCCGCCTTCTACGCACACTTCTCCTCTGCGACCGCCAGCAAACTGCTCGCCCGCTTTGATTAATCAAAGGGATCATTCAGTAAGTCAGACGCTCACACAAACACGGGAAATAAAGGGTTAGAAAGCCAGCCCGCGAAGATTAAAAAGACCACCCATCTGCCCCGTCGTGATTGGCTTTGATGGATCTGGCTAAGTGTCTTCTGACACCCCACCTGGCTAATTGAGTTAACTTCATAGCTGTAAGGTCCGCAATGAAATTTATGCGACCCATCTGCCTCACAACAAACAGGAGTGACAGAGATGAAGTGAGTCAGTCACAAGTTAACTTTTCCAAAGCCCTCAGCTCTATTCACTCTAATAGCATATCCCATCAAGACAACACTGTTATTGCGACACGTCTTTCTTTTAAATCCCTCCTTGACTTCCCAGCTTAGCCTCCGCAATGCAAAGACTTCATTAAGTCCAACAGCGTTATCTAATGAGACCCATGCAGAGTTTTATTGAATATGGGCCTTGGTAAAGGTGGAAAAGAATGCCACCGGTGGTGCACAGAACTCTGGAAAGGCAAATAACCCTAAACACTAGAGATGTCTGCGGTCACAACCGCGGATAAACCGCGGGTCGGGCGGGTGACATGACGAAAAAATGGATTTTGAATAGATTCGGACGGGTGGCGGTTGAACCAATTTCGGAAATATATATTGTAATAATCCCAGGAATGTAGGCTCATAAAACTTCTTCGTTTGTCCTGTCTTTATCCCACAAGATGTAATACAACCACACAACAGCTCTCATGTCTCTAACGCTTTTCCCGGGACAACTCGAACTCTCACTTCCTGTTGACAACGTCACTTCCCTATCTCTCCCGGAAGTCCCGCCCCCCAGCCAAAGTCATTGGCTAACACCCCCTAGCCAGCCGCTACATTATACATAGTTAAATGTTATGTTGGAGAGGTTCATTTAGCTTACGGACGTGTATTTATAAATGGTTGATTTATACAGGCTAGTAGGTAAAGTGTTGTACCTGACAATTCTTGATGGTACAATCCATATAACACGTCACAGACGACGTCACGCTAACATCACGTGACACCTCTGATGAAGGCTGCAGAAGCCAGGTAGCCCAAACTTGTCAGGTACAACACTTTACCTTACCAGCCTATATAAATCCACCATTTATAAATAGTTAAATGTTGTTACCCACATACGAAAAACAAGCAGCACTATTTGAAACAGTATGTGGGCATACTTTTATTTTGAAGTGTCTCGTTTGGTCTGTCGATGGATGTAAGGAAGCTACTTCCGGGTATGAGTACACTTTTTTTTTGATGTCATGAGAAGGGCGAAAGACTAAAAAGTGTCACAAGGACTTTAAACGTTTGGGCTATAAGAGCCAGAAGATCACAATTTTCTCCTAAAAGAAGCCTGCAGGCCAACGAGGTATTTGTTTGTCATTTGTTGGCATTTTATTTGGTAAAATGTTTGATCCACATGCTGTGCATGTTATTATTTTTACGTTTGCAACGTGCTTAATTTATTACAGTTTTCACGGTGAATTTGAAGGGAAAGTAAGCCTTCAAATAAAACAATTCAACAAAGCCATTGTGTCTGTGCTATTTGGAGGGAGTTACACTTTCTAACCTCACTAATGCCTTGCATCGTCTATATTAGATATATAACAACGGGCGGGTGTGGCTGGGTGTGGCTTTGATGAAATGTTGGTTCGGGTGCATTGCGGGTGGATGACGACTTTAGTGATGCGGTTGCGGGTGATATAATTGCATATCCGCGCAACTCTACTAAACACATTTAGCACATTTGACTGAATACTGGTTTTGTGCTCGGCAGTACTGTTCTACTCCAGTCCTTTGGGTGGCAGCAATGAATACAATGCTGGATGGTCTCCATTAAAGTACTTTCTGAAGTGCTGATATCAACCAAACCCTCCTCATCCCACCCCCCATGTTGTAAATAATGTAAATAATTCAATGTATATACTTTGGTGATTAACCTGTGTGATGACTGTATTATGCTGATAGTATATGTTTGTGCCATGAATTGATTTACGTGGACCCCGACTTAAACAAGTTGAAAAACATATTCGGGTGTTACCCTTTTATGGTCAAATGTACGGAATATGTACTGAACTGTGCAATCTACCAATAGAAGGTTCAATCAATCAATCAATCAATCAATCAATCAATTCTATTCTATTCTATTATATTCTTAACCCATAAACATACTGTATATATTTTGCATACTTTGTCAGCATTACCGCTATATTGGACGTGGCAAGAGAAGAACGGAGAAGATCCCATTTTTATTTTATTTTTTCCAAGAAGGCGCCACTGTAGTGGCTGCTGGTGGCAGGAGCTCTGTGCTCTTGTGTCATCATTCTGTGTTCCTGATGTTTCCCTCTTGTTTGCATATAATTTGTGTTCGTCTTTTGGTTCTGGACCCTTTGGGACTGTGTGACAAGGGGTGGCACTTTTGAGACTTCTGCAGTCCTTTTCTGTGATCTTCTGGATCTGCCTCCCGGGGAGGCTTTTGGCCATGGAGACCAGCTGCTGGGTCTCTGCCACACCAGAATCCGTTCGGAGAGACTGGAGGAGATGCCGATGAAGAGACCGGGCTGCGGAGCTGGCGCTGGACAAGCTTCATGTTGTCGTGGCTGAAAGAGCAGGTATTGAATACCTCGGTCTCCATGGACGTCCATGCGGACTGGACACTGGCCGAGAGTTGGTGGCCGGCCGAGGGTGGAGTCGTCTCTCTTGGTTGCTTTGTTGGGTCTGCTCCTTTCTCTGGCCATGCTTCCCCTACCCCAGCAGACGATGGCGTGGAACACCGCAGAGGCCAGCACAGTGTATATGGTTTTTTGATGTTGTTGTTGTTGTTTTACTTTTGTGGCTGTGTGTAGAAGTGGCTGGTTGCATCAGCTCTACTCTTTTAATGTCTTTAAAGGCCTACTGAAACCCACTACTACCGACCACGCAGTCTGATAGTTTATATATCAATGATGAAATATTAACATTGCAACACATGCCAATACGGCCGGTTTAGTTTACTAAATTAAAATTTTAAATTTCCCGCGAAGTGAAAACGTCGCGGAATGATGACGCTTATGTTGACTCGTGCTTGTGAAATTATTGGTTGGAGCGGACATTTTATCCCAGCCCCACTCACGGCTAAAAGTTGTCTGCTTTAAACACATAATCACACAGTAATTTGGACATCTGTGTTGCTGAATCTTTTGCAATGTGTTCAATTATTAATGGAGACTATAAAGAAAAAAAGCCAAACAAAACGTGCCAGGAATTCCACTGTTGTATTGTTTTTATTTTATTCATCAACACAACTTCACCCTTTCTTCTAATTCAAGGTCATCAAAACAATAAATTAGGGTCAAACCTAGCATTATGACTACAAATGGCCCAGTTTCTATTTTTGGGTTGCCGATTTCCAGAATAAAGTGAAACACAAGCTCTCTAGATTGAACAGCTCCAAAGAAGAGTCACAACCAAATGCTACTGCAGCACTGGTTTATGTCATAAGCTATTAGGGTTGTCCGATACCAATGCCTGAACAAATTTTTTTATTGGGACCACACGAAAATGTCATCGTTGGCTTCAATTTAACAGGAAATCTTACAGTACATTTAACATACAGTATGTTTGTTATTGAACTCAAAGAGCAATTTTACAAGATTGGAAATGAAATCCAAAAGCATTACACAAACTGGGCTTTTCTTATTGCGCTCAACAAACTATATACAAGCCTATATATAACATAGAGCAAGCCATAATCTAAGGTTAAACAATACTGTGGCTAAAAATGACCTTGAACTACCTTCCCTCTGTTGCTAGATATCTCGAGATGTATGTTGTAATATGTATATGTGCTTTGCTATGGAGATTTTTTCCCACTCCAGACTGGGCCCCCTTAAGAGCCCAGTCTAGATTGTATTTTTTTACTCATCCTTCCCCAGCGTTCACCTTTTTCCCATCTTTTATGGGGCGCCTTATGGCGACCCATCAGCATTCTTGTTCTGTAACCCTGTACACTGTTTGTCTAATCTTGAACAGGTTTGTGCTGAAAGCAAAGTTTCGTTGTACTTGTGCAATGACAATAAAGACCTATCTTATCCTATCGGACAGTTAAGGTTTGACATACATTGTTAAAAATAAAACATATTGTAGGAATTTGTTACAAAATTCGGTCATTTCACTTGCTATAGTTTACACTACGTTGGTAGTTTTATTGCCAGATGTGTGCGCGTCTATGTATCTGTATGGGCACAACAGAGGATCTATCCATCCATCCATTTCCTACCGTTTATTCCATTCGGGGTCACGGGGAGTCCTGGAACTTATCTCAGCTTCAATCGGACGGAAGGCGGGGTACACCTTGGAAAAGTCGCCCCCTCATCGCAGGGCCAACACAGATAGACGGACAACATTCACACTCACATTCACACACGAGGGCCAATTTAGTGTTGCCAATCAACCTATCCCCAGGTGCATGTCTTTGGAGGTGGGAGGAAGCCGGAGTACCCGGAGGGAACCCACGCAGTGAAGTGAAGTGAATTATATTTATATAGCGCTTTTCTCAAGAGACTCAAAGTGCTTTACATAGTGACACCCAATATCTAAGTTACATTTAAACCAGCTTGGCTGGCACTGGGAGCAGTTGGGTAAAGTGTCTTGCCCAAGGACTAGGATGGCGGAAGCGGGAATCGAACTTACAACCCTCAAGTTGCTGGCACGGCCACTCTACCAACCGAGCTATGCCGCCCCAAGCCCGGAGGACATGCAAACGCCGCAGAGGATAGATAGATAGCTGGATAGATAGATAGATAGATAGATAGATAGATAGATAGATAGATAGATAGATAGATAGATAGATAGATAGATAGATAGATAGATAGATGGATGGATAGAATGTAATTAAATTATTTGTCACTATTTAAACTCCTTGTAAAGGTTTGAATGTTTGTTAACTTTAGTTTGAGGCAAGGGTGGTAATACTAATCGCCAACTTTAGCAAGGCATGTTTAAACGCACGAGGTGAGGCGCTTCTGTGTTTTAAAGCTTCACCTTTATCATGAGTTTTGAATCCAATACCTCCATATTGTGCTTCACACACTTTATCAACTAATAGAATTGGTTGATAATAACACTCCCTACAACGGGGGGTTGTAGGGAGTGTTATTTTTATTGTATTTCATTATTTTTCTGTCATTTAAAAAAATATATATATATATTATTATTTTTTTGTATTTGTTTGTTTTATTTTGTTTTAAATCTATTTTTTTTTTTCGGGGGGGGGGGAGAGGAACAAAAAAAGTATCTGTTTTCTCAACACCTGTATTATTATTTCCATATCAAATTTATAAAAAAAAAATATTATTAAAGAATTACCGTTTTATGCCATTTTTACTCTCCACACTGTTTCTGCTTATCCGCAGCCTTGTGTGTGCGTGCTGACACACTATAGACCATTGACTCAACTCAGCAACATCACCGCCGCATGGCAGCTTGTGGATAAAAGAAAAAGTGCCAGTATTTTTCAACGGAGGTATAGTACCATTTTTAATTCATTAGTACCGGCATTCCGTACAACCTTATGATGCACAAATCAGTACATCCTCTTATGCTCTGGCAGTGTTGCTCGCAATATGACACCAAGACGCAAAGACTGAAGGCGGCGTGCAGGAAAAAATTCAATTCAAAAGGCACAAAGCGGGGATCACCAGCGTCGTCGAAGCAGTAGAGGACCACAGGTGAGTTAAAACCCTTACAAACACAAGGTGAAGGCTGTGTGGAACAAAGATGGTAAGCACAACACTCTCAATACCACACAATATACAATGAGCCAGCCTTGTCCTCATTCACAACCGGGGACTGCTGTGTCATTTGATTGTCAATCAGGGAATAGGTGAGGCAAACAGTGTTTGGACCAGTGGGGAAGAGATTAAACAGGAAAATAATACCCAATACATCCATCCATCCATTCATTTTCTACAGCTTATTCTCTTGGGGGTAGCCGGGGGCGCTGGTGCTTATCTCAGCTCCAATCGGGCGGAAGACGTTGTATACCCTGGACAAGTCGCCATCTCATCGCAGAATACCCAACACAGAAAATTAATAATAAAGTCCAAACTGTGGGATCATGACAACATTCGACAGTTTGTGAAGAGAAGTGGGAATCAACTCATTACATATTTAAGGCCTACTGAAATGAGAATTTCTTATAGAATGGACCTGCTATCCCCGTTTAAATATGTCATACTTGATCATTTCGCGATATTGCCATATTTTTGCTGAAAGGAGTTAGTAGAGAACATCGACGATAAAGTTCGCAACTTTTGGTCGCCATTAAAAAACCTTGCCTGTACCGCAAGTCGCAGACGATGACGTCACCGGTGTGAGGGCTCCTCACATCCTCACATTGTTTATAATGGGAGCCTCCAACAAAAAGAGCTATTCGGACCGAGAAAACGACAATTTCCCCATTGACTTGAGCGAGGATGAAAGATTCGTGGCTGTGGATATTGATAGTAAAGGACCAGAAAAATAAAATAAAATAAAAAGCGACTGCTCCAGGCGGCGGCAGTGTGAAAAAATAGGAAAAAGAAAAAAATAAATAAAGTAGAAAAAAAAAAGGCGATTGCATTGTGAGCGATTCAGATGTTTTTAGACACATTTACTAGGATAATTCTGGGAAATCCCTTATCTTTCTATTGTGTTGCTAGTGTTTTAGTGAAATTATATAGTACCTGATACTCGGAGGGGGCAGCAGCAGCACGACAGAAGTTCCGCTGATCTCCGGTAAGAGGCTACTTTTTACCATAATTTTCTCACCGAAACCTGCCGGTTGACATGTGGTCGGGATCCATGTTCGCTTGACCGCTCTGATCCATAGTGAAGCTTCACCCCCGGGAATTTTAAACAAGGAAACACCGTGTGTTTGTGTGGCTAAAGGCTAAAGCTTCCCACCTCCATCTTTCTACTTTGACTTCTTCATTATTAATTGAACAAATTGCAAAAGATTCAGCAACACAGATGTCCAGAATATTGTGTAATTGCACGATGAGAAGAGATGACTTTTAGCCGCTAGTGGTGCTGTTTTAATATGTCCCCTCCAACTCGAGACGTCACATCATTCCGCGACGTTTTCAACAAGAAACGAGGCGGGAAATTTGAAATTGTAATTTAGTAAACTAAACCGGCCGTATTGGCATGTGTTGCAATGTTAATATTTCATCATTGATATATAAACTATCAGACTGCATGGTCGGTAGTAGTGGGTTTCAGTAGGCCTTTAACACACCTACATAAGTGGTTGAACCTACTGGAAACTGTAAGGTTCAGGCAAGAAAGTCAAACAGATTGAACCCTCTATTGCACTAGTAGTTTTGTAAACATCAAGTGTAAATGTATGTTGTTTAGAAATGTCTGCAATTAACTAATCCCATACCACAACATCACTAGCTGCGTTTCCATTACCCCTAGAAATGCCCAAGACCTAAATATTGCAATAAAAAACTGGTTGTGGTGGGCGTGGCCTCCGCACCTGCGGGGAAGCGGGGTGTGGCAGGGCCGGCTTCGAGGTTGGCGACAGGTGAGTGGATGACAGCTGAAAGTGTTCATCTAATCACCTGTCGTTCTGTTAAAAGGCCGCAGTCGGGAGGCGGCGGGGGTTGAGTTTTGACAGACGACAATGCCGAAAGGCAGAGAGTGACAGTGCAGAAGGGAGACAATTGCTGTAAAGCAGAAAAAGATTATTGGAAAATAAATCGTGTTGAACTTTGTAAGCTTGTCATGTCAGTCCTTGGTGGTCCCGAGAACCCGGAAGCAGCAGACTTCCACACTGGTATTGGAAACATCCGTATTTTCGAAAAACTTCTAAATCGGCAAAACCTTTTTGCGGTCTCATGAGGGGATTTTTGAGACATTTCGATATTAAAGTTTTTTGTAAACGCATGATGGAAACACTTTTTTCGCATTTAGGGCACTTTAACAACTAACCGACGAGGGCGCCCTGCGGGACAAAGAGGGCAGACGGGTCGTCTTGATCTATCTTCGAATGGGTCGGCCGGGGTCGAGCGAGGCAGCACTGCCGTATCGGACCTTCTAATGCATGGGTGTCAAACTCTGGCCCGCGGGCCAAATTTGGCCCGCCGTGTAATTTAATTTGGCCCTTGAGGCAATATCAAATGAACATTACAGCTGGCCCGCCGTTACTACACAGCAGCGGTGCCGCTGTAACCAGGGGCGCCGCTAGGGATTTTGGGCCCCATGAAAATAATCTTTACAGGGCCCCCAACACATAATTTCATATAATTTCATCATCATAAGGGGCCTCTCTGTGCCCCCCTCCATCATGGGCCCCTAGAATCCGTTTCCTTTACCCCCCCTTTTTGGCGCCCCTAGCTGTAACACCGCAATTTCTCACACTTGCCAATCCTTCCGAAGTTCAGTGCCCCTCCCGAAAATCTCCCGGGGCAAGCAAGCATTCTCCCGATTTTCACCTGGACAACAATATTGAGGGCGTGCCTTAAAGGCACTGCCTTTAGCATTCTCTACAACCTGTCGTCATGTCCGCATTTCCTCCATACAAACAGCGTGCAGGCCCACTCGCATAATACATGCGACTATTACACACACATAAGTGAATGCAAGGCATAATTGGTCAACAGCCATACAGGTCACACTGAGGGTGGCCGTATAAACAACTTTAACACTGTTACAAATATGCGCCACACTGTGAACTCACACCAAACAAGAATGACAAACACATTTCTGGAGAACATCTGCACTGTAACATAACATAAACAAGGGTGATGGGTCAAATGCTGAGAATAATTTCGCCACATCTAGTGTGTGTGTGACAATCATTGGTACCTTAACTTTTCTATTCAATAAATCCATCAATCATGCTTTATTTATAAAGCGCTTTTCATAAATAAAATAAATGCAATGCAAAGTGCTTTACAAAGTTAAAAACAATACCCCGGTGGCCCCAATCCCCCATTATCACATATGTACGCACGGATACAGATAACAAACACAAACACACACACACAACGTACACACATGTGCAACTATATGTACGAACGATTGCCTGACTGAGTACGGAGGAGGCGTGTGAGAAAACACTATCAAAGGCGCCATCTGTATCAGGAGGTCATCAGACCATGGCCACCCGGACGCTGACCCAAAGCGCCCCCACAAGCACGGTCGATAACACCTGAGGCAGATGGCCCGTCTGAGGAATGTTGGAAAATAAAAATAACTAAACTTGTAAAATAGTAAGAATTATGAGTAGAGATAAATAATAAAATACAAGTAAGACATATCAAAATTAATAGAAAACAAATACAGTAAATAAATAATAAATACATACAACTAAACACAATCTTCCACAACAAGTAGGATAAAAAATAAAATACAAATTAGTTTAAAAAAAAAACTAATACCAGGTAAAAGCCAAATCAACAAGGTGAGTCTTAAGTCTGCTCTTAAAAACATGAACATTTGACGTCACGGAGCAGTGGCTGCAATATCTTACTCAAACTGGAGTCCCGCGGAACGAGAGTTTACGAGAATTACGGCTCATGACGCAAAACACCCTTTAATGGAAACACCTACAAGTTGTAAATATACTTCATTGAAACTTTTGAAATACTACTTTTATTTTTTTGAAAAAGTGCGATTGAAATGCAGCTACGGATGCACATTGTTTCCAAAGCACTCCACACTTCCCTCATCCTTATGGCTTGTTTATGTTTGCTGGACTTATTTACTCAAAGCAGACTTAGGGCCTGATCTACTAAGATCCAAATAGCAAGCTATAAACAGCATGCGCAAACTATAATATTGAGTGCACTATTGAGTGATCTGCTAAGATATTGTGTACAATTGGGAAGTGCAAAAGTGGTGCAGGCCACTCTATTTAAATTAATACTTTGAGTGTATGACACAGTTGTCACCATGGAGATAATAATTACCCTCCATATTCATGTTGGAAAGAGTCCTGCAGTGCGATCTACAATGAAACGCTAATTTTAGCACGTTGAATGTGCAGTCTGGGAGACGCTGGCACTAACTGCAAGCGTGCGCTGATGTAAGAAATTTCATATTGCAAGAAGTTGTTTTCATATCATAGATATATAAATAATATACTATATCCTCATTCATCTATCCATCTTCTTCCGCTTAGCCGAGGTCAGGTCGCGGGGGCAACAACCTAAGCAGGGAAACCCAGACTTCTCTTTCCCCAGCTACTTCGACTAGCTCTTCCCAGGGGATCCCGAGGCGTTCCCAGGCCGGCCGGGAGACATAGTCTTCCCAACGTGTCCTGGGTATTCCCCGTGGCCTCCTACCGGTTGGACGTGCCCTAAACACCTCCCTAGGGAGGCGTTCGGGTGGCATCCTGACCAGATGCCCGAACCACCTCAACTGGCTCCTCTCGATGTGAAGGAGCAGCGGCTTTACTTTGAGTTCCTCCCGGATGGCAGAGCTTCTCACCCTATCTCTAAGGGAGAGCCCCGCCACACGGCGGAGGAAACTCATTTCGGCCGCTTGTACCCGTGATCTTATCCTTTCGGTCATGACCCAAAGCTCATGACCATAGGTGAGGATGGGAACGTAGATCGACCGGTAAATTGAGAGCTTTGCCTTCCGGCTCAGCTCCTTCTTCACCACAACGGATCGGTACAACGTCCGCATTACTGAAGACGCCGCACCGATCCGCCTGTCGATCTCACGATCCACTCTTCCCTCACTCGTGAACAAGACTATATCCTCTATATTAAAAAAACAAATGGTATTTAAAAAAAATGCAAGCAAACGTCAAAATGTATCAATTAAATTTTTTTTAATCAGTCCTTTAAGTCAGTTAACATAAATAAAAATATACATTTATATTGCTGAATAGACAATATGTTTATTGTTTTACATGTGAGAAGTTCAAATTAAAGCCAACTTCACACAGGTTATTATTTTCTGTCGATGACAGTCCAAATATGTTGAGAAACACACATAAGGAGGAAGATTATCCGTCCTTTGTGTGTCTTTGCAATATTTCCTTTCTCACAGCTTTTCAAAAATAGGTGCAGAACAGTTGTAGTCTTGATAAATCCCAGTGAATGATTATATGTGCATCTTCTCCTCCCAGTACTGTGGGTGGATTGTGATAATCAACATACAGCATAGCCGCACCCGACTAAAAGCTGCAAATATATACATGGTGACATGGATTATTTATTTATTTTGTAAATGCTTATGAACACAATCATGAAATACGAATGCAGCGAAATGATGAACGACACATACAAACACAAATTGTGTATCCATGCACACTGCATGCCTCGGTGAAGGAATCAATTCCATTCAATGTCAAATGCGAAAGCGTAGCGTCAACGGTCTTTATGCAACATACCTTGTACACTTGCACGTTTGGAGCAAACGTGTATTATTTTATTTTTATTTCTCTTTAAACATTGTTCATGTTGCACTGAGAGACAGAGATGTGGGTGCGGTTTTGCGTCTGAGAGACGTCGGATTGGTGGAATACTGACATTCTACAAATATGCATCTTTACACTCGTCGAGATATTTAGCGCTCACGTTTACATTAAGATTTAAGATTTAGGTTTAGATTTAACATTTAGCACTCACATTTAGAATTAAGATTCGTATTTAACATTTTGGTTTGGATTTAACATTGAGCGCTCACATGTAAATTTAAATGTGGATCTAAGTTTTAGGTTAAGATTTAACATGTATCACTCACACTTAGATCTAAATTTCAATATAAATGTGAGCGCTCAATGTTAAATCTAAACCTGAGTGTTAAATACAAATCTTAAATGTAATTGTGAGTGTTTAGTTTTAGGTTCTAGTTTTAGGTTTAGAGATTTTATTTTTTATTTATTTTTATTTTTATTTTTTTTTTCTGTGCCAGAAGGCACAGAAAATGCCACTGCTTGGATACTTCCTTTCACTTCTGGAGGATTTCTCTACATTGCCTTGGTGAATGTGGTTCCTGACCTGCTAGAGGAGTCTAATTTCAGACACTCTGTTCTCCAGATCCTTCTCTTACAGCTTTTATATATAAAAGCTGTAAGAATATATTTGTATTTAAAAAAAGTTATAAAAAGAGAAAACTGAAATTATATCAAACTGAGTTTTGATTTAGATTGGACGTGTCATTGTGAAAGTGCTTAAAGGAAAATGGAAAAGTATGTTGGAGTTCGGGTGTTGGTGGAGGGAACAGTTATAATTCATCTAAAATACTGTAATTTGTGTTAAAAAAAGGGGCAGATAAATATAAGAATATAATTCTTCCATCTGCTCCTTTCTGATCATGGAAATGTATAAGAAAGAAAAACAAAACAAAAAATGACAGTGTCAATTGTACGTGGCTTGTAAATATGCATTTTCATGAAAGGAATAAAAATAAATGATGATGATGATGATGACAGTTAACATTTAGTTTCAGATTAAACATATACAGTAGATTTATGTTTAAGATTAGATATAATATTTAGTGTTCACATTTATTTTTTAATTTTAGATCTAAGTTTTAGGTTTATATTTAACATATATATTTAAATGGAAGAATTTAAGATGTATAACAGGGGTGCCCATTACGTCGATCGCGATCGACTGGTCGATCTCGGAGGGTGTGTCAGTCGATCTCAAGCCAGGCATTAAAAAATAGACATAAAAATGAGCAATCATCAATCATACCAAGACTTCACTTTCGTCAGTTGTTTGACATTCTCGGCACCCGAGGATCTTGTGAGATGACGCTGGCGAGCTCATATTTAAGAAAAAAATCACTAACAGGGCGGACGCAGAGAAACACATTTTATTTCTAGAGACTCCGTACCTACTGTCAAAACTCTAAAGACCGACTGCACAGTTCCTGTCTTCACCATAAAAGACCTGTTTCATCCTGCCTGTGCTAACAAAATAAGAGTCTCAGAAAGCTAGCGTGCACAAGCTAGCAAGCTACGGAGTTTGATGCCAATGTATTTCTCCCCCGCCCTCAGCGACCGCTTTCTCACTTGCTTGCCCACCCGCACAGTCACTGACGTCGCTCACCTGCTGCCAGACATTAAAGGGCCACACACATATGCTACTCTCATAACAAAGTGTTTAAAAACGAGTATGCAAGTTGGACAAATGAGATGCCAAATCCAACCACTTTCATGTGGTATTGGACAGAAAGGAGGACTTTTTTTTTCCTCCATTTGAAAATGCGGACGTTATCAGCACCACTGTCTAATTCCAATCAATGCAAGTCATCAGAATCAAATACACCAACTTATATTCTTGTCTTCATGAAAGAAATGAATCTATGTGTGTTAAACATGCTTTTATTATCATTAAACACCATTAACTTGTTAACAAAAATGGCTCTTTCATAAATAAATAAATATAAATTATAAATAGGAATGAGGTAGATCTCCTTGACTTGGTCAATTGAAAAGTAGCTCGCCTGCAGAAAAAGTGTGAGCGCCCCTGATGTATAATATTTAAAGTGAGCATTTAGCTTATATTTAAATTGTGGCGGATCGTTTTTTGTTTCCCTGTTTATATGATTTGATCATGTTTAGTTTTAGATTCGGCCGATTCCTGTGTTTGTGCACTTCCTGTTGTAGCCCGTTGCCATGGTTTCTTATTTGTCCCAGCTGCTATTCCTTTGTCGCACACCTGATGGCAATTATTATTTGAGTATATAAGCCGGCGTTATTCCTTAGTTAGTCCTTGCTCCATTGTTTACTTTTAGCAACAAGTCACGGTTAGTATCCTGTATTATAGATTATTTTGTGCTAAGCTCCGCCTTAGCTTCGCGTGCGCTCGGCACGTCGTTTGTTTATACTTTTGGCTCCTGCTAAGTTTTAGCTTTAGCTTCCCGTGCGTAGGCACGTGCTTTAGGCTGCTAAACTTTTGACAAGAACAAGAAAGTTTGATAACATTACGCCTGTACTGGCTCACCTGCACTGGCTTCCTGTGCACTTAAGATGTGACTTTAAGGTTTTACTACTTACGTATAAAATACTACACGGTCTAGCTCCATCCTATCTTGCCGATTGTATTGTACCATATGTCCCGGCAAGAAATCTGCGTTCAAAAGACTCCGGCTTATTAGTGATTCCTAAAGCCCCAAAAATGTCTGCGGGCTATAGAGCGTTTTAATTTCGGGCTCCAGTACTCTGGAATGCCCTCCTGGTAACAGTTCGAGATGCTACCTCAGTAGAAGCATTTAAGTCTCATCTTAAAACTCATTTGTATACTCTAGCCTTTAAATAAACCTCCTTTTTAGACCAGTTGATCTGCCGCTTCTTTTCTATTCTTTTTCTCCTCTGTCCCGCCCTCCCTTGTGGAGGGGGTCCGGTCCGATGACCATGGTTGAAGTACTGGCTGGCCAGAGTCGAGACCCAGGATGGATCGCTCGCCTGTGTATCGGTTGGGGACATCGCTACGCTGCTGATCCGCCTCCGCTTGGGATGGTTTCCTGTGGACGGGACTCTCGCTGCTGTCTTGGATCCGCTTTGAACTGAACTCTCTTAGACCCGCTCGACATCCATTGCTTTCGGTCCGCTAGAGGGGGGGGGGGGAGTTGCCCACATTTGAGGTCCTCTCCAAGGTTTCTCATAGTAATCATTGTCACTGGCATCCCACTGGGTGTGAGTTTTCCTTGCCCTT
The DNA here is from genome assembly GCF_033978795.1 of Nerophis ophidion. NCBI lineage: Eukaryota > Metazoa > Chordata > Actinopteri > Syngnathiformes > Syngnathidae > Nerophis > Nerophis ophidion. The sequence continues at coordinate 69,891,058 of NC_084615.1, read as the reverse complement.
ATGTGGGTTCTTCCGAGGGTGTCGTAGTCGTAATGGTTTGTGCAGTCCTTTGAGACATTTGTGATTTAGGGCTATATAAATAAACATTGATTGATTTATTTTCCCTTTTTGTACCAGTGTTCTTTTGTTTTATTGAATTAAAATCAAATTCTTACCTGCAATCCTGCCTGACTGGCCGTGTGCATCCACGAAGTGGCAACTCCGCGCAGCAAGTGCGCCGTACGTGTGACATAAATGTGATGAAAATTAGCTAAATTTGAGAAAAGTGACTTAAAGCTGAGAAAAGTGACTTAAATCATATATCTGCTTGAAAAGATGTTCTGTTACATTCAACACCCCATTTGTGTGCACTATCATGTTTGCACTCCAGTTTTAGTACATGCAAACCTTGAGTAGATCAGGACCTTAAAGTGCAAAAACTGTAACACTACAGTATGCTATTGATGGTTGAGTAGGCACAATTTTATTTTCGGTGGCTTTTTGACTCGATATTATGGCAAAACGTGATATATTTTAGTAAGAACGTGCTTTCATTGAAAGGGTTTCAGTGGCCTTGACTTAAAGGCCTACTGAAACCCACTACTACCGAACACGCAGTCTGATAGTTTATATATCAATGATGAAATATTAACATTGCAACACATGCCAATACGGCCTTTTTAGTTGACTAAATTACAATTTTAAATTTCCCTCTGAGTTTCTTGTTGAAAACGTCGCGGAATGATGACGTGTGTTTATGACATTTCGGGTTGGAGGGGACATACCAGGTCAGCACCAGTTACGGCTAAAAGTCGTCTCTTTTCATCGCGCAATTACACAGTAATTTGGACATCTGTGTTGCTGAATCTTTTGCAATTTGTTCAATTAATAATGGAGACTATAAAGAACAATGCTGTTGGTGGAAAGCGGTGTATTGCAGCTGCCTTTAGCACCGAGACACAGCCGGTGTTTCTTTGTTTGTTGTGAAGCTCTAACACAGAGCGGTCAAGCGAACATGTTTCTCTGCGTCAACCAGCATGTTTTTGGATGGGAAAATTGTGATATATATCTTACCGGAGACATCATTGGATTATTTGTCCTGCAGTAGCTGTTTAAAAGGCAGCTGTGAGCTTGGCTCCTCGGCTTTTCTCTGAGACACTGCGTGTTCACCGGAGCCATCCGACCTCAAGGTATGTCTTTACAATCTCACTAAAACACATTCAAGAGCAAAATATATTTTGCTCTTGAATCAACAGCAGTAGTTAAAGGCCTACTGAAACCCCCTACTACCCACCACGCAGTCTGATAGTTTATATATCAATGATGAAATATCAACATTGCAACACATGCCAATACGGCCCATTTAGTTTACTAAATTAAAATTTTAAATTTCTCGCGCGTTTCTTGTTGAAAACGTCTCGGAATGATGACGCGTGCGCGTGACGTCACGGACTGTCAGGAAATATTAGCTCAGCACCAGTTACGGCTAAAAGTCGTCTCTTTTCATCGCATAATTACACAGTAATTTGGACATCCATGTTGCTGAATCTTTTGCAATGTGTTCAATTAATAATGGAGACTATAAAGAACAATGCTGTTGGTGGAAAGCGGTGTATTGCAGCTGCCTTTAGCACAGAGACACAGCCGGTGTTTCTTGGTTTTTAACACAGAGCGGTCAAGCGAACATGTTTCTCTACATCAACCAGCATGTTTTTGGATGGGAAAATTGTGATATATATCTTACCGGAGACATCAGTGGATTATTCATCCTCCTGCAGTAGCTGTCAAAAAAGGCAGCTGTGAGCTTGGGTCCTCGGCTTCTCTCTGAGACACTGGCGTGTTCACCGCAGCCACCCGACCTCGAGGTATGTCTTTACAATCTCACTAAAACACTATTAAAACAATAAGCAGATAAGAGATCTTCTAGAAGTATTCTAGTAAATGTGTCTAATTACATCTGAAACGCTCACACTGCCGCCGCCCGGAGCTGTCGCTTTTTTTGAATTTTTCTAGTCCTTCACTATCAATATCCTCAGCCACGAATCTTTCATCCTCGCTCAAATTAATGGGGAAATTGTCGTTTTCTCGGTCCGAATAGCTCTTTTTGTTGGAAACTCCCATTATAAACAATGTGAGGATGTGAGGAGCCCTCACACGGGTGACGTCATCGTTTGCTACTTCCGGTAAAGGCAAGGGTTTTTTATTAGCGACCAAAAGTTGCAAACTTTATCGTGGATGTTCTCTACTAAATCCTTTCAGCAAAAGTATGGCAATATCGCGAAATGATCAAGTATGACACATAGAATGGACCTGCTATCCCCGTTTAAATAAGAAAATCTCATTTCAGTAGGCATTTAAGGTGAGTTTCACAGGTTTGTGATACTGCATATGTAATTAATTAAGGGAAAAGGCACAATTTAGTATAACCGAGCTAACTGAAAGCACCTTATCAAAAGTTTACATCACCGAGGTGGCTGTAATGCGCTCAACACCACTTTTATTTTCCATGATCATCTGATCTCATTAGCAACTATTTACAAATGCAGTCAAAGAATGCAAAGAAGGCCCTCGAGATGTCCCCAAGGGAAGTTCCTCCCATGTTTTTTTTCTCTCCTCCTTCCATCTGTCAACATTATATCGCCACTTCAATACACAGCCTGCGGAATATATTAAAAGGAGAATACTGCGAGATGCACATCAAGCCTTTTAAAAGCACCGTTGACAACTGTGGCGCGGGTTCAATCCCTCACTTGAGGCGCAACCTGTTCTCCTACACATCATTCCATAATCCAGGTCATACTGTATGAGAGGCAGCTTTCTGAGCCGCACAGGCGTCATACATACATGCATGTGTGCAAAAGATATAAAAAGCACTCTCCTCTCAGGCAAATCACTGGCAAGCTAAACAGAAACAAATGTTGCTTTTGCATTAAGGGACTGCTATTCCCAGGCCCACTTTACACATGGAGCAGGAGAAGTGATTTATTTAAACTTATATCACAGTAATTAAGTTATTATTTAAAGGCCTGCTGAAATGAGATTTTCTTATTCAAACGGGGATAGCAGGTCCATTCTATGTGTCATACTTGATCATTTCGCGATATTGCCATATTTTTGCTGATAGGATTTAGTAGAGAACATCCACGATAAAGTTCACAACTTTCGGTGCTGAGAGAAAAGCCCTGCCTCTACCGGAAGTCGCAGACGATGACGTCACATGCTGATGGCTCCTCTTATATTCACATTGATTTTAATGGGAGCTTCCAACAAAAACGGCTACTCGGACCGAGAAAACAACAATTTCCCCATTAATTTGAGCCAGGATGAAAGATTTGTGTTTGAGAATATTGATAGCGGCGGAATAAAAAACAAAACAAAACAAAAAACGCAATTGCATTGAGACAGATTCAGATGTTTTTAGACACATTTACTAGGATAATTCTGGGAAATCCCTTATCTTTCTATTGTGTTGCTAGTGTTTTAGTGAGTTTAATAGTACCTGATAGTCGGAAGTGTACGTCGACAGTGTCTCAGGGAAGTCGACGGCAGCTGTATGGGCTGCACAAGCTCAGCTGATATCCGGTAAGAAGCAACTTTTTAACTACAATTTCCTCACCAAAACCTGCTGGTTGACATTCGGTTGGGATCCATAGTAAAGTTTCTGTCACAATCCGCGACTCGGATCGTTTATGGTTTTGCCTTTTGATATGTTTTTCATCATGTTTTTTTCTGGACTCTGCCGATCCTTGTGTTTCAGCACTTCTTCGTTTGTTTTAGTCACCATGGCAACGTAATGTGCTTCTCCTCACGGGCTCCTGTCACACACCTGTTTCTGATTATTATTTGTGTATTCAAGCCCACCTGATTCCTTAGTTCATCATCGGTCCATTGTTTGCTTATTGCGACAAGTCACGTTAAGTATTCGGTTCTATGTCTTTCCATGTGCTAAGTTCCGCCTTAGCTTCGCGTGCGGTCGGCACGTTAGATTTTTGTACTTTTTGTCTCCAGCTAAGTTTAGCATTAGCTTCCCGTGCGTAGGCACGCGCTTTATTTTTCAATTTTTGTGTCAGTGTTCTTTTGTTTTATTATATTAAAAACAAGTCTTACCTGCAATCCTGCTGACTGGTCGTTGTGCATCCTGGAAGTGGCAGCAAGTGTGCCGCAACGCGTGACAGTTTCACTTCTGTGAATTTTAAACAAGGAATCACCGTGTGTTTGTGTGGCTAAAGGCTAAAGCTTCTCAACTCCGTATTTGTACTTTGACTTCTCCAATATTAATTGAACAAATTGCAAAAGATTCAGCAATACAGATCTCCAAAATACTATTTAGTTATGCCGTTAAAGCAGACAACTTTTAGCTGTGTGTGTGTGCAGCACTCATATTTCCTTAAAACCTGCGACGTCTTGCATACACGTCATCATTACACAACGTTTTCAAGAAAAAACTCCCGGGAAATGTAAAATTGCAATTTAGTAAACTAAAAAGGCCGTATTGGCATGTGTTGCAATGTTAATATTTCATCATTGATATATAAACTATCAGACTGCGTGGTGGGTAGTAGTGGGTTTCAGTAGGCCTTTAAGCTCGTGCTTTGCAGGGACGTCATAGCCTCTCTCTGACCTTGCGTCGCTGCAGGTGCTCCGCTGTGCTCGGATTGTTAGCGGCAAGCCGGCGATGTCATTTTGTATGAGTCGCCAGGCCGGCAGCACTCGGAAGTTTCGGGTGCTCGTGTTCATGTTGTTACTGGAACCGCCACAGCGAGCACGGTCTCCATCTGCCTGTCAGTTTGGCAAATGTCCAACGAGCTAAAGGGAACTCTAACCCCCCCTCCTCCTTCCTTTCACTGCCTGCAAAAACAGCAGCAGTGCTTTGATACATGTCTAAGGCAGCAAAACACCGCAGCAGCCTCTTTGTGGATCAGAGGGCCGAGCCAGAGAAGCACAAAGAGCTAATTCCCCCAGAAGGGAAAATGTTGGACAAGTCTCACCTTTTTGACCACTGCAGCCTCTTTGCAGTCTGGTCTCCACTTTAACTGCTCCATCTCATCTCAAATCAGCTGACAACAGGCCTTCTGTCCACTGCTTTAACCTCCAAGTGTTGCCATGCAATTAAGTTGGATCCAATTCATTTTGGTTTACATTTATTTCATTTATGCAGGATTGGACACAGTATAACCAATTTGTATCATTGGGCTCCGTTCCAGGGTTTTGGTAGAGTAAGGGAGCCCTCACCACAGTAAACCTGAACGCCGACAAGACCAAGGAGATCATTGTCGACTTCAGGAGGCATTAGTATAGGGGCGGTGTAGCTCGGTTGGTAGAGCGGCCGTGCCAGCAACTTGAGGGTTGCAGGTTCGATCCCCGCTTCCGCCATCCTAGTCACTGCCGTTGTGTCCTTGGGCAAGACACTTTAACCACCTGCTCCCATTGCCACTCACACTGGTTTAAATGTAACTTAGATATTGGGTTTCACTATGTAAAGCGCTTTGAGTCACTAGAGAAAAAGCGCTATATAAATATAATTCACTTCACTTCACATCAGTCCAGCCACACACCACTACTCTTCATCAACGGCACAGCAGTGGAGATCGTAAGCAGCACCAAGTTCCTGGGGGTGCGGATAACTGACAATAGGGTTCAGGGTTCGGTCCTTGGCCCTGCACTCTTCAGCATCTACATGCTGCCGCTAGGTGACATCATACGTTAATACGGTGTTATCTTTCACTGTTATGCTGATGACACCCAACTCTACATGCCCTAAAGCTGACCAACACGCCGGATTTTAGTCAGCTGGAGGCGTGTCTTAATGAAATTAAACAATGGATGTCCGCTAACTTTTTGCAACTCAACGCCAAAAAAACGGAAATGCTGATTATCGGTCCTGCTAGACACCGACCTCTATTTAATGATACAACTCTAACATTTGACAACCAAACAATTAAAGAAGGTGACACGGTAAAGAATCTGGGTGTTATCTTTGACCCAACTCTCTCCTTTGAGGCACACATTAAAAGCGTTATTAAAACGGCCTTCTTTCATCTCCGTAATATCGCTAAAATTCGCTCCATTCTGTCCACTAAAGACGCTGAGATCATTATCCATGCGTTTGTTACGTCTCGTCTCGATTACTGTAACGTATTATTTTCGGGTCTCCCCATGTCTAACATTAAAAGATGACAGTTGGTACAAAATGCTGCTGCTAGACTTTTGACAAGAACAAGAAAGTTTGATCACATTACGCCTGTACTGGCTCACCTGCACTGGCTTCCTGTGCACTTAAGATGTGACTTTAAGGTTTTACTACTTACGTATAAAATACTACACGGTCTAGCTCCAGCCTATCTTGCCGATTGTATTGTACCATATGTCCCGGCAAGAAATCTGCGTTCAAAGGACTCCGGCTTATTAGTGATTCCCAAAGCCCCAGAAAAGTCTGCGGGCTATAGAGCGTTTTCATTTCGGGCTCCAGTACTCTGGAATGCCCTCCCGGTAACAGTTCGAGATGCCACCTCAGTAGAAGCATTTAAGTCTCACCTTAAAACTCATCTGTATACTCTAGCCTTTAAATAGACTCCCTTTTTAGACCAGTTGATCTGCCGTTTCTTTTCTTTTTCTCCTATGTCCCACTCTCCCTTGTGGAGGGGGTCCGGTCCGATCCGGTGGTCATGTACTGCTCGCCTGTGTATCGGCTGAGGACATCTCTGCGCTGCTGATCCGCCTCCGCTTGGGATGTTTTCCTGCTGGCTCCGCTGTGAACGGGACTCTTGCTGCTGTGTTGGATCCGCTTTGGACTTGACTCCTGCGTCTGTGTTGGATCCAATATGGATTGAACTTTCACAGTATCATGTTAGACCCGCTCGACATCCATTGCTTTCCTCCTCTCCAAGGTTCTCATAGTCATCATTGTCACCGACGTCCCACTGGGTGTGAGTTTTCCTTGCCCTTATGTGGGCCTACCGAGGATGTCGTAGTGGTTTGTGCAGCCCTTTGAGACACTAGTGATTTAGGGCTATATAAGTAAACATTGATTGATTGATTGAATATGACTTGGTCCCTACATACCCTTGTAAAAAGAGCTCAGCAGCGCATGCACTTTTTGCGTCGGATGAAAAGAGCACTATAGAGAGCCTACTGACCTCTCTGTCTGGACTGGAGCCTGCAGTGCCTCAGACTGGAATTCTCCGCAGAGAGTGGTGAGGACGGCGGAAAAGATTATCAGGACTCCTTTTCCTCCTATCCGGGAAATCGCAAAAAGCCGCTGCTTGACCAGGGCTCAGAAAATCTGCAGAGCCTCCTCCCACCCCCACCAAGAACTGTTTTCACTGCTGGGACTCTAGCAAGAAGTTCCGCAGCCTCCGTGTGGCAGAACCTCCAGGTTCTGTAACTGCTTCTTCCCTCAGGCCGTAAGACTCTTGAACACATCATGATTAAATCATCACCTCTTCTCCCCCCAAAATGGATTAACTCACTGGAATAAAAAAAGACAATATAACATGCATCCATAAACCTGGATGCATATGCAAAAGTGCGATATATTTATCCGTACAGCAATCTATTTATTTATATCTGGACCTTTTTGCTTTTTTTTATCCTGCACTACCAAGAGCTAATGCAACGGAATGTCGTTCTTATTCGTACTGTAAAGTTCAAATTTGAATGACAATAACAAGGAAGTCTAAGTCTAGTCGAGTCTAAAAGATTCAGAAAATCTGGAGAAATCACTGCACGTAAGCAATGATATTACGGACCTTGAATCCCTGAGGCAGTACTGCATCAAAAAGTGACATCAGTCTGTAAAGGATCTCACCACATGGGCTCAGGAACACTTCAGAAAACCACTGTCGGTAACTACAGTTTGTCGCTTCATCTGTAAGTGCAAGTTAAAACTACAATACAAAACGAAAGTCATTTATCAACAACACCCAGAAACGTTGCCGGCTTCACTGGGCCCGAGCTCATCTAAGATGGACTGATGCAAAGTGGAAAAGTGTTCTGTGGTCTGACGAGTCCACATTTCAAATTGTTTTTGGCAACTGTGGAGGTCGTGTCCTCCTGAACAAAGAGGAAAAGAACCAAAAAGGCGCTGCTTGACCAGGGCTCAGAAAATCTGCAGAGCCTCCTCCCACCCCCACCAAGGACTGTTTTCACTGCTGGACTCTAGCAAGAGGTTCCTCAGCCTCCGTGTAGCAGAACCTCCAGGTTTTATAACAGCTTCTTCCCTCAGGCCATAAGACTCTTGAACGCATCAAAATAATCCCCGCAATTCCCCCCCAAAATGGATCAATTCGCTGGAATATAAAAGAAAACATAACCTATTTCCATAAATGTGGAAGCATATGCAAAAGTTCAATACATTTATCTGTACAGTATTCTATTTATTTATATGTGCACCTTATTGCTCTTTTATCCTGCACTACAACGAGCTAATGCAACAAAAAAAAATTATTATCTGTACTGTAAAGTTTAAATTTGAATGACAATAAATATAAGTCTAAATCTCAAAGTCTAAAATCATCACCTAATTGATGATCGGGGAATGGCATGGGAAGAACACTCAAACGTGCTCTAACGGTAAATCTGTAAATACGAGTCAAACAACTCGTCTCTGGGGAAATTATTTGTTTACTCTGCAGAACGGATCATTACACAGAGAAAAAAAAAAAGAGTGTATGCAGCAAAAATGTCAATAGCAATGGTAACAGCCACCTGCAATAGTGCCTCGTTTTAAGATATTACTACATTAAACTACACCACACAATCAAATGCATTGCAACACCTCCAGGAAAATAGAAAATGTGGAGAGGACTCCAGTTTCCAGCAATATCGATGTTCAACTCTTCTGTCAAGACTCTCTAGAACAGGGGTTCCCAAACTTTGCCGCAATTACAAGCCAAAAGTTTAGACACACCTTCTCATTCAATGCATTTTCTTTATTTTTACGACTATTTACATTGTCGATTGTCAACGAAAGCCTCAAAACTATGAATGAAAACACTTGGAGTTATGTACTTGACAAAAAAAGATTAAAAAACTGAAAACATGTTTTTATTCTAGTTTCTTCAAAATAGCCACCCTTTGCTATGATTAATGCTTTGCACATTTGATGAGCTTCAAGAGGTGGCCGCCTGAAATAGTTTTCACGTCACATGGGCTACAGTTTTGATGCCTTCAGGGACAATCTACAACAGGGGTGCCCACACTTTTTCTGCAGGCGAGCTACTTTTCAATTGACCAACTCGAGGGGATCTACCTCATTTATATATATCATTTATATTTATTTATTTATGAAAGAGACATTTTTGTAAACAAGTTAAATGTGTTTAATGATAATACAAGCATGTGTAACACATATAGATGTCTTTCTTTTACAAAGACAAGAATATAAGTTGGTGTATTACCTGATTCTGATGACTTGCATTGATTGGAATCAGACAGTAATGATGATAACGCCCAGATTTTCAAATGGAGGAGAAAAAAAGTTGTCCTTTCTGTACAATACCACATGAAAGTGGTTGGTTTTTGGCATCTAATTCATCCAGCTTCCATACACTTTACAAGAAAAACATTGGCGGTAAATTCCGTAGCTTGCCTGATTGACATTCACGGCACCCGAGGGTCTTGTGAGATGACGCTGGCTGCTGCCAGTTCATTATTATGAAAAAATGACAGAGAGGAAGGCGAGAAACACTTTTTATTTCAACAGACTTTCGCGCCGTCCCTTCCGTCAAAACTCTAATGGCCGACTGCACATTTCCTATCTTCACAATAAAAGCCCTGCTTCATGCTGCCTGCGCTAACAAAATAAGAGTCTGAAGCTGGCGTGCACATCACTTGTGCACGCCAGCTTTCCGAGGGATCGCTTGTGCACGCCAGTTTTCCGAGACTCTGTATTTAGTTAGCGCAGGCAGCATGAAGCAGGGCTTTTATTGTGAAGGTAGGAAATGTGCAGTCGGCCTTTAGAGTTTTGACGGAAGGTACGGCGCGAGAGTGTTGAAGTAAAAAGTGTTTCTCTCCTTCCTCTCGGTCATATTTTCATAATAATGATCTTGCAGCAGCCAGCGTCATCTCACAAGACCCTCCGGTACTGTGAATGTCATTTAAGTGACGTCTTGGTGAAGATTGATGATCACTAATTTTTAGGTCTATTTTTTTTAAAAGCCTGGCTGGAGATCGACTGACACACCCCCCGCGGTCGACTGGTAGCTCGCGATCGACGTAATGGGCACCCTTGATCTACAAGGTAAATAGTCTTAAAATTAAAGAAAACACATTGAAATGAGAAGGTGTGTCCAAACTTTTGGCCTGTTCTGTATGTATATATATATAGTGGGTAGGGAAAGTATTCAGACCCCCTAAAAATGCAGCCATGTGCTAAAATCATTTAAGTTCATTTTTTTCCTCATTAATGTACACACAGCACCCCATATTGACAGAAAAACACAGAATTGTAGACATTTTTTACAGATTTATTAAAAAAGAAAAACTGAAATATCACATGGACATAAGTATTCAGAACCTTTGCTCAGTATTGAGTGGAAGCACCCTTTTGAGCTAATACAGCCGTGAGTCTTCTTTGGAATGATGCAACTAGTTTTTCACACCTGGATTTGGGGATCCTCTGCCATTCCTCCTTGCAGATCCTCTCCAGTTCTGTCAGGTTGGATGGTGAACGTTGGTGGACAGCCATTTTGAGGTCTCTCCAGAGATGCTCAATTGGGTTCAAGTCAGGGCTCTGGCTGGGCCATTCAAGAACAGTCACAGAGTTGTTCCGAATCAATCAATCAATCAATGTTTATTTATATAGCCCCAAATCACAAATGTCTCAAAGGACTGCACAAATCATTACGCCTACAACATCCTCGGAAGAACCCACAAAAGGGCAAGGAAAACTCACACCCAGTGGGACGCCAGTGACAATACTGACTATGAGAAACCTTGGAGAGGACCTCAGATGTGGGCAACCCCCCCCCTCTAGGGGACCGAAAGCAATGGATGTCGAGCGCGTCTAACATGATACTGTGAAAGTTCAATCCATAGTGGCTCCAACACAGCCGTGAGAGTTCAGTTCAAGCGGATCCAAGACAGCAGCGAGAGTCCCGTCCACAGGAGACCATCTCAAGCGGAGGCGGATCAGCAGCGTAGAGATGTCCCCAACCGATACAGGCGAGCGGTCCATCCTGGGTCCCGACGAGCGGTCCATCCTGGGTCTCGACTCTGGACAGCCAGAACTTCATCCATGGTCATCGGATCAGACCCCCTCCACAAGGGAGGGGGGGACATAGGAGAAAGAAAAGAGGCGGCAGATCAACTGGTCTAAAAAGGAGGTCTATTTAAAGGCTAGAGTATACAGATGAGTTTTAAGGTGAGACTTAAATGCTTCTACCGAAGCCACTCCTTCGTCATTTTAGCTGTGTGCTTAGGGTCATTGTCTTGTTGGAACGTGAACCGTCGGCCCAGTCTGAGGTCCATAGCACTCTGGAAAAGGTTTTCGTCCAGGATATCTCTGTACTTGGCCGCATTCATCTTTCCTTCAATTGCAACCAGTCGTCCTGTCCCTGCAGCTGCAAAACACCCCCACAGCATGATGCTCCCACCACCACACTGGACTGTAGGGATGGTGTTGGGCAGGTGATAAGCAGTGCCTGGTTTTCTCCACACATACCGCTTCGAATTGAGGCCAAAAAGTTCTATCTTTGTCTCATCAGACCAGAGAATCTTATTTATCATAGTCTGGGAGTCCTTCATGTGTTTTTTGGCAAATTCTATGCGGGCTTTCATGTGTCTTACTCTGAGGAGAGGCTTCTGTCGGGCCACTCTGCCATAAAGCCCTGACTGGTGGAGGGCTGCAGTGATGGTTGACTTTCTTGAACTTTCTCCCATCTCCTCACAGCATCTCTGGAGTTCAGCCACTGTGATCATTGGGTTCTTCTTTCCCCTCTCTCACCAAGGCTCTTCTCCCCCGATTGCTCAACCAGCTCTTGGAAGAGTTCTTGTCATCCCATACGTCTTCCATTTAAGGATTATGGAGGCCACTGTGCTCTTGGGAACTTTAAGTGCAGCAGAATTTTTTTTGTATCCATGGCCAGATCTGTGCCTTGCCACAAGTCTGTCTCTGAGCTCTTCAGGCAGTTCCTTCGACCTCATGATTCTCATCTGCTCTGACATGCACTGTGAGCTGTAAGGTCTTATATAGACAGGTGTGTGGCTTCCTTAATCAAGTCCAATCATTAGAATTATACACAGCTGGACTCCAATGAAGGTGTAGAACCATCTCATGGATGATCAGAAGAAATGGACAGTACCTGAGGTAAATATACGAGTGTCACAGCAAAGGGTCTGAATACTTATGTCCATGTGATATTTCAGTTTTTCTTTTTTAATAAATCTGTAAAAATGTCTACAATTCTATGTTTGGGCTTCACGGTGGCAGAGGGGTTAGAGCGTCTGCCTCACAATACGAATGTCCTGCAGTCCTGGGTTCAAATCCAGGCTCGGGATCTTTCTGTGTGGAGTTTGCATGTTCTCCCCGTGAATGCGTGGGTTCCAAAGACATGCACCTGGGGATAGGTTGATTGGCAACACTAAATTGGCCCTAGTGTGTGAATGTGAGTGTGAATGTTGTCTGTCTATCTGTGTTGGCCCTGCGATGAGGTGGCGACTTGTCCGCCCGATTGTAGCTGAGATAGGTGCCAGCGCCCCCCGCGACCCCAAAAGGGAATAAGCGGTAGAAATGGATGGATGGATGGATGGAATTCTATGTTTTTCTGTCAATATGGGGTGCTGTGTGTACATTAAAAGGAAAAATAAATGAACTTAAATGAGTTTAGCACATGGCTGCAATTTAACAAAGAGTAAAACATTTAAGGGGGTCTGAATACTCTCATTACCCACATATATATATATATATATATATATATATATATATATATATATATATATATATATATATATATATATATATATATATACACACACATTCCTCGCACAAGAATTGACTGAAAGAGTGCGCACTTGATGTCACGTAATCGATGGAAAAATGCATTTTTAGACAACATAATTTGGCTGAGCGGTTAGGAGACACCAGTAGAAAATGGATTACAAAGGAAAGATTAAAAATAATAATAATAAAAAAAAAAAATATATATATATATATATATATATATATATATATATATATGTAGGTGTGGGAAAAAATCACAAGACTACTTCATCTCTACAGAACTGTTTCATGAGGGGTTCCCTCAATCATCAGGAGATTTATTATTATAAAATCTCCTGATGATTGAGGGAACCCCTCATGAAACAGTTCTGTAGAGATGAAGTAGTATTGTGATTTTTTCCCACACCTACATATTGCGCTCTACCACGGTATCAAGCACTATTCTCTGGATAATCCAATCAAGACATATATATATATATATATATAAAATTCCGGGCCAGATTTTGGACACTGGCGGGTCGTAGTCTGGGGACCACTGCTCTAGAACATGTTGGAATGTTTGTCTATAGTCACAGGGAGAACATTTGAGGTCAGACGTCACCGATCGCTTTTTTAGCTCATCCTAACAGTGTGTGAAAGGCTTGAGCTCAGGGTTCTGTGCAAGTGCTTCAACATCAGACAAAAAATAAGCATATCTGCATGGACCTTCCATTGCACACTGGGCCACAGCCACACTGGAACCGAAACGGTTCTTTCCCTATTCTAATCCCACAGTAAGATGAGTAATGAATATTTAGAGGAAAACAATGAGGCTTTGAAACCAACCACCTGATTGATTAATCATTGAAATCAGGCTTTTAATGAATTCAGACCAGCCCACGTGATTGGTTTGAGATCTGGCAGCAAATATTTAATTCTTAAAAACATCAGAGTCCTTTTTACATAGAGCCAGAATTTTTATAATAAAAAGCGAATCATTTTTGATGATTTAACCGCCAATTCCAACCCTTGATGCTGAGTGCTAAGCAGGGAGGCAATGGGTCGCATTTTTATAGTCTTTCATGTGACTCAACCGGGGTTTGAACTCACAACCTACCGATCTCAGGGCGGACACTCTAACCATTAGGCCACTGAGTAGGCTGACACAGTTTGATACAACAGAGCCTTGCTTTGAAATAATAAAATAAGTGTGCAGCTGATATGGGCTCCAGCACCCCCGCGACCCCGTAAGGGACAAGTGGTAGAAAATAGATGGATGGATGGACAAAAAGTGAATCGCAAAGTGTGTGTCATGGTCCGCTACTCTTATCTTGTTTGTTTAGTTTTGGACTCCCTCATTTCCTGTTTCGAGCACCCCTGGGTTTGTGTTTTAGTTGCCATGACTGCAAATTGTTTTCACCTGCCTCTGATTAGTGTTCGGGACGCTCACCTGCTCCTGGGCACTAATCAGAGAGCTACTTAGTCCCAGCTTTTCGCCACAGTCAGTGTGGCTTTCTTATTTGCTTTGTGCAACACGTCACGTTGAGTATTCTTGATTCCTGATTCACCTAAACGGCAGTAATGTAGGATTTTCAAAATAAAGGGAAGGTGAGACACCGGTCTGTAGTTTACCATGAGGTCAGGATCGAGGTTAGGTCTTTTAAGGAGAGGATGAATAACCACTTTTTTGAATGCTAGGGGAACAGTGCCAGAGGAAAGTGATAAGTTTATAATATTTAGCACTGATGGACCTAATAATACAAAGAGCTCCTTGGTAAGTTTCCCAGGAAGTGGGTCAAGTAAACATGTTGTTTGTTTTATTCCATTTACACGTTGTAACAATTTTTCTAATGTTGTTTCATCAAAAAGAGAGAAACTATTTTGGAGGGCAGTATCCGCCGTATATACAATCGTATCAATCAATCAATCAATGTTTACTTATATAGCCCTAAATCACTAGTGTCTCAAAGGGCTGCACAAACCACCACGACATCCTCGGTAGGCCCACATAAGGGCAAGGAAAACTCACACCCAGTGGGACATTGGTGACAATAATGACCCAGTGGGACGTCAGTGACAATGATGACTATGAGAACCTTGGAGAGGAGGAAAGCAATGGATGTCGAGCGGGTCTAACATGATACTGTGAAAGTTCAATCCACAATGGATACAACACAGTCGCGAGAGTCCAGTCCAAAGAGGATCCAAGACACAGCAGCGAGAGTCCCGTTCACAGCGGAGCCAGCAGGAAACCATCCCAAGCGTAGGCGGACCAGCAGCGCAGAGATGTCCCCAGCCGATACACAGGCGAGCAGTACATGGCCACCGGATCGGACCGGACCCCCTCCACACGGGAGAGTGGGACATAGAAGAAAAAGAAAAGAAACGGCAGATCAACTGGTCTAAAAAGGGAGTCTATTTAAAGGCTAGAGTATACAAATGAGTTTTAAGGTGAGACTTAAATGCTTCTACTGAGGTGGCATCGCGAACTGTTACCGGGAGGGCATTCCAGAGTACTGGAGCCCGAACGGAAAATGCTCTATAGCCCGCAGACTTTTTTTGGGCTTTGGGAATCACTAATAAGCCGGAGTCCTTTGAACGCAGATTTCTTGCCGGGACATATGGTACAATACAATCGGCAAGATAAGATGGAGCCAGACCGTGTAGTATTTTATACGTAAGTAGTAAAACCTTAAAGTCACATCTTAAGTGCACAGGAAGCCAGTGCAGGTGAGCCAGTACAGGCGTAATGTGATCAAACTTTCTTGTTCTTATCAAAAGTCTAGCAGCCGCATTTTGTACCAACTGTGTTAATAGAACCCAGTTGTAGCTGGGATGCATTGTCTTTAATCTCCTTTCTAATGACATCAATTTTCTTACTAAAGAATTGCATAAAGTCATCAGCTGAGTGGGTGGAGCTACTGGAAGGAGTCCCTTGTTGTGGGTTAGCGATGCTACTGTACTAAATAAAAATTTAGGATAGTTTTTATTAAGTTGGATGAGATTTGAGTAATATTTAGCTTTAGCTAAGGTAAGCATGCGTTTATAAGTTGTTAAACTATCACTCCATACTTGATGGAAAACCTCAAGTTTAGTCGCGCGCCATTTGCGTGCCAGCTTTTAAAAAACACAAGCAAATACACTGAAAAGTTGTGTTGTGGTTTGTGCTATGGCGCCATCTTTTGGACAAGTTCGCTTACTGCAGCTGCTGCAGTGGTCTTCTGTTTAGAGCTTTCAATTGAAAGGACAAATATAATTCCGTCTTGTAGGTCGTCCATAGCGCTTCTACTCAAAAGTGGTCTTCATTCAACACTTAAAGCAAGATTTGTACGTTTTTCCAATACGTCTAAAACAATTCTTACTTACTAAACCGTCCCATTTATTATGTCAGTAGGAGTGTTTTCTTGCATATTTGTATGTAGTGTAAAGAAGCTAGTGTCGCTAGCATTAGCTAATAAGCTAACACTTTTACGAGAGCGCTCAGGATAGCCCACAGGGGATCGTCCTCCCCCGTTCCGGTGGTCCAGCCAGGTTGGGCGCCATTTGTGGACGAGTTTCCCCGTCACCGCTCGGGTTCCTCTGACCACCCAGGTTTGACTCTTATATTTTTCAATAAGGCAGCTGTCTTTTGCACCGTCATCGCTCTCACTGCTCGCTCCTCCGTGTCTTGCTCTTCAGTCGGCCGCGTCTCCATCTCTCGAGTCTTGCCACCTTTCGTTCTCTGCTCTTTAGTCGCTGTTGCCGGCTCACCTACTCTATCCTGATCTCTCCTCCTTCTCCCCTTTTATACATCATGAGGAGATGGGTTAATTGTGTCCTGGTGTGTTAGCCACGCACCTGAATTAGATTGCGGCGGCGTCGCTCCCGGCACGCCCCGCCTCTCCATTCCGCCGCATTCTCCGCCTCTTTGCCGCCATCTTGGGCAGGGCTGCAGCGTGCCCTGCCCCGTTGTCGGCCCGTCAGCTCCGCCTCTCCACAGTTTGCTTTTCAGAATGTTTATCCAAAATTACTTTTTGATTTTGGCTGCAATTGGCCTTTTATATGATATTTGACAACCTAAGACACAGGTGTCAAACTCAAGGCCCAGGGCCCAGATCTGGCCTGCCACATAATTTTATGTGGCCCCCGAAAGCCTGGAAAAAATGGGTTTCTATAAAATACTTACACTATACCGCCAAAAGTATTTGGCCACCTGCCTTGACTCACATATAAACTTGAAGTGCCATCCCATTCCTAACCTGAGGGTCCAATATGATGTCAGTCCACTTTTTGCAGCTATTACAGCTTTAACTCTTCAGGGAAGGCTGTCCACAAGGTTGCAGAGTGTGTTTATAAGAATTTTCGACCATTCTTCCAAAAGCCCATTGGTGAGGTCACACACTGATGTTGGTCAAGAAGGCATGGCTCTCAGTCTCCGTTCTAATTCATCCCAAAGGTGTTATGATCCGCTGCTCGGATCATTCCATATTCATGTTTTGTTCCATTTTTGTATTATAGTCTGCCAATGTTTGCCTTAGTTCCTTGTTTAGTCTGTTACCATGGTTGCTCATTAGTTTTCACCTGCCCCTTGTTTTCGACGCACACTTGTTCCTCGGGTTTACTGCCTTATTTAAGCCCGCCCCTTTTGTTATTTTGTCCTCTGTTCTTAATTTGCTCTCATGCAACTAGTGACGACTGTTTTCCATTCTCGTACTCGCTAGCTTTCACTCTACGTTTCATTTATTCCTAGTTCTCGGCTAGTAGTTTTGTTTTCCCTTTTTGTGCCTTTGTGCCAAGTGTTAGTGTATCTGTTTGTTTCCCTAGCTTCCATGCTAGCGCCTTTTGTTTGCCTTTTCTGCCTAGCACCAGTATTTTTGTTCTTAGCCTTTTATTAGAGAAATAAATTCTTTGTTGCTTACCTTACGCTGTGTTCTTGGCCGACGCACCCACGGAAGAACAAATCCGGTATTGCTATGCCCACAAAATCTCACAAAATGTGTTCTATTAAGTTCAGGCCAGGACTCTGTGCAGGCCAGTCAAGTTCATCCACACAGGAAACTGTCATCCATGTCTTTATGGACCTTGCTTTGTGCACTGGTGCACAGTCATGTTGAAAGAGGACAGGGCCCGCTCCAAACTGTTCGCATAAGGTTGGGAGCATGGAATTGTCCAAAATGTTTTGGTATCCCGGAGCATTCAAAGTTCCTTTCACTGGAACTAAGGGGCCAAGCCTGAGTCCTAAAAAACAACCCCAAATCATAATTCCTCCTCCACCACATTTCTCACTCAGCACAATGCAATTCGAAATGTACCGTTCTCCTGGCAACCTCCAAACCCAGACTCGTCCGTCAGATTGCCAGATGAAAAAGCGTGATTAATCTTTTCAGAAAAGGCGTCTCCACTGCTCTAGAGTCCAATGGCGAAGTACTTTACACCACTGCATCCGACACTTTGCATTGGACTTGGTGATGTATGACTTAGATGCAGTTGCCCGGCCATGAAAACCCATTTCATGAAGCTCTCTGCGTACTGTACGTGGGCTTATTGGAAGGTCACATGAAGTTTGGAGCTCTGTAGCAACTGACTGTACCGAACCTCTTTGCACTATGCGTTTCAGCATCCACTGACCCCTCTTTGTCAGTTTAGATGGCCTACCACTTTGTGGCTGAGTTGCTGTTGTTCTCAAACTCTTCCATTTTCTTAAAATAAAGCCAACAGTTGACTTTGGAATATTTAGGAGCGAGGACATTTCACGACTGGATTTGTTGCACAGGTGGCATCCTATGACGCTGGAAATCGCCGAGAGTCGCCCATTCTTTCACAAATGTTTGTAGAAACAGTTGTAGTGGAAAGGTCCGAAACTTAACTGCAAACAAAGTGGTTTTAGTACAAAAGTTTTTTTTTACCCAATATCAAAAGAACAGGTTGGATTTAATTGCCCATATGCAGACAGACATCGTCCTCCAGAGGAAAACAGAATCAAACGGAAACATGCAAATCATTCTCCTTCTCTTGGTCCATGGCTTTTTTATACGACTCCTCATGGGTCAAGGTCGAGTTGTTTTTGCCACTCCTGCCATCAACATAATCGAGGATCTCCTAGTCATAACAAATAGTCATAACAATTCTTAGAATGGTCACAGTGCCCACAAACTGAACTTTACCTTACATTTTGTTTCCCATTAATTCAGAAATTGTCACGCTTTGATAAAAGGATTGGACTCAGATGCAGAGTTGGGACTTTGGACAGGCTTTTATTTTGACAACTTCCTTTTACCTCCAAAGTCAAGAAATAACATCATCTATAATCACAAACAAAACTACTCGACGAAAAGGTTCCAGAAAAAGAAGGAACAACCGAAAATTAGAGATAGGGTGAGAAGCTCTGCCATCCGGTAGGAACTCAAAGTAAAGCCGCTGCTCCTCCACATCGAGAGGAGCCAGATGAGGTGGTTCGGGCATCTGGTCAGGATGCCACCCGAACGCCTCCCTAGGGAGGTGTTTAGGGCACGTCCAACCGGTAGGAGGCCACGGGGAAGACCCAGGACACGTTGGGAAGACTATGTCTCCCGGCTGGCCTGGGAACGCCTCGGGATCCCCCGGGAAGAGCTAGACGAAGTGGCTGGGGAGAGGGAAGTCTGGCCTTCCCTGCTTAGGCTGCTGCCCCCGTGACCCGACCTCGGATAAGCAGAAGAAGATGGATGGATGGAACCGAAAATCACTCCAAATGGAGGGAAACACAAAAGTAAAGACGAACTATAATTGACGCCGTATATGCTATAAAAAGTATTTAACAAAAAACGCTCCAACAGGAGGACCAAAACAACATCTATGAAAATGTCTTCAATAACTAATCTAATAAAGTTTTTAACAAAAATAGTCACTCAAAAAGTTGAGGAATGAATGAAAACATTTTAACTGAAACTTACCACTGCGGCTGAATAACGAAATAATCAAAATCACTCCGCTGAGGAGGAAGAAAGGAAAACTCAAAATATTCACAAAGGGGTTCAGGATCAAGGGACATAAGCAAAAGACAAGGTAAGGCATGGACAAGGACATGGACGCTAGAGAGCACGAATAAACGAGACAATCTGGGACGGAACAAAGGAAGGAGTGAGCTTATAAAACACATGAAGGTAATAGGGAACAGCTGGAAACAATCAGAGAACAGGGATGGAGTCAGACTGATGACACAAAAGGAAGGGCAAGTGACCTGAAACGAGAGGAGAGTTACTTTTCAAATTAAAACATGCAAACCATAAGACAGAAAAACCCAAAACAAGACATCCCTCACCGCGGTGTGACAGAAATAGCCTTTTGGATACACTTCTTTTTCGGACTTTAACAGACGCAAAATATGGTATAAATTAATCACTATAAAGTCAGAAATTCCACTACACAGTCTCCATTCTTAAGTGCTTGATATTATGAATTGATTAACGTGGACCCCGACTTAAACAAGTTGAAAAACTTATTCGGGTGTTACCATTTAGTGGTCAATTGTACGGAATATGTACTGTACTGTGCAATCTACTAATAAAAGTATCAATCAATCAATCAATACACCTGTGGCCGGGCTAAGTGATTAGGGCCCCTGATTCTCATCATTTGGATGAGTGGCCAAATTATTTTGGCAATCTAGTGTATTTTA
The DNA here is from genome assembly GCF_033978795.1 of Nerophis ophidion. Classification (NCBI taxonomy): domain Eukaryota; kingdom Metazoa; phylum Chordata; class Actinopteri; order Syngnathiformes; family Syngnathidae; genus Nerophis; species Nerophis ophidion. The sequence goes on along the minus strand of NC_084615.1, from coordinate 69,870,527 downwards.
TTATTTCTTTTATTAATAAATGTATTTGTTCTTTCAATTTTGACAGAAAAAAAAAAATCACATTTTAAACTTTAATATTATATGACCACGCCAATTATATTATCATTTACTGAATTGCAAAATATTTTTGTGACATAAAAACAAATAGTTAAATATCTACCAGTCACCTTTTCTTTATGATTTAAAAGCAAGTTACATGTAAAAAAAATCTAAAAATGAAATGCATGTGTTTTGATTAATCATGATTGATAACAGGTTATTACCCACATGCATAATGTAAATACCTTTAAAAAGCGGCCCTCTGAAAGCAGCCATTGCTGCGATGTGGCCCTCGATGAAAATGAGTTTGACACCCCTGACCTAAGACAACATGCACGTCACGGCCCTCAATAAAAACCATGTGATACCTTGTCTTATAGTATCGTAACCTTTATTTGCTGTTTGGCACAATGTTTTCTAATTTGAGCTCCACTTGACCTGCAGCACTGTTATCGTAACCTTCCCCCATCTTGGCTCTTTGCTTGGCCGTGATGATATTTGACTTTCATGGCCCGTCACCCTCACTGCTCTTTCTGCCACAGTCCATGTTATGCACTGTCGCCTTTGACCCAGATGTCTCATGCATCTTAGCAGCAGCAGCCCTGCCACATATGCACCGTGCACACCTGCATTACCTGCAATTTTGCTGCTTGACTGCATCATCAGGTCCAGCGCATGGCGAGCCATGTTTTAAGTGTCACTTCAGGGCTCCCTCGTGCCTCGTCGTGTCACTTAATGTGTAAACTTGAACCGCCAGGGTGCACTGGGACATTTTGATACGTCCTCCACACACCTGTCCATACAACGACTGACTATTGAGTTAGGCTTAATCTAGCGGAGAACAATTGGGACACGCAACAAAAGTTGACCTTCAGCTTCCTCATGGGATCTAGTAAAGTGCAGAATGAAACGGCGGTCATCATATTATATTAAATGATTAAGCGCAGGTCCGTCCCCCGGCACGCATGTACTATACTTCGCTGTCCCACTCCCGTTGAAATGAAATCACCTTGAGAAGTGCGATTTCAGCTAATGCATTATGCTCGGAAAGACCTCCTGCAAGCTCATTTCGTTATCTGTAAGGATAGAGCTGAAGTCCAATGCACAATTTGTCGTTTGGTGTTTTGTTTTCAGGAAAAATGCACATCTGAAGTCAGAAAAAATACAAAGGCCGAAACTGTTGTGGTAAGTAACCTCACCTGCACTGGCTTCCTGTGCACTTAATATGTGACTTTAAGTTTTACTACTTACGTATAAGATACTACACGGTCTACCTCCATCCTATCTTGCCGATTGTATTGTACCATATGTCCCGGCAAGAAATCTGCGTTCAAAGGACTCCGGCTTATTAGTGATTCCCAAAGCCCAAAAAACGTCTGCGGGCTATAGAGCGTTTTCCGTTCGGGCTCCAGTACTCTGGAATGCCCTCCCGGTAACAGTTTGCGATGCCACCTCAGTAGAAGCATTTAAGTCTCACCTTAAAACTCATTTGTATACTCTAGCCTTTAAATAGACCCCCTTTTTAGACCAGTTGATCTGCCGTTTCTTTTCTTTTTCTTCTATGTCCCACTCTCCCTTGTGGAGGGGGTCCGGTCCGATCCGGTGGCCATGTACTGCTCGCCTGTGTATCGGCTGGGGACATCTCTGCGCTGCTGATCCGCCTCCGCTTGGGATGGTTTCCTGCTGGCTCCGCTGTGAACGGGACTCTCGCTGCTGTGTTGGATCCGCTTTGGACTGGACTCTCGCGACTGTGTTGGATCCATTATGGATTGCACTTTCACAGTATCATGTTAGACCCACTCGACATCCATTGCTTTCCTCCTCTCTAAAGTTCTCATAGTCATCATTGTCACCGACGTCCCACTGGGTCATTATTGTCACCGATGTCCCACTGGGTGTGAGTTTTCCTTTCCTTGCCCTTATGTGGGCCTACCGAGGATGTCGTGGTGGTCTGTGCAGCCCTTTGAGACACTAGTGATTTAGGGCTATATAAGTAAATATTGATTGATGATTGATTGATAGTCCTCCTGAGAACCATTGCCCTCTGCAGTGAACTCTTGTTTTTGGTCTATTTCATTTTGGAGTACCTCAACTTACGCTTAATTGGTTATGTGACATAGTTCACCACTCAAAACTCTTGTATCTCAAATCAGCTCTGTTTTTTGTTTATTTTTTTCCCCAAGATGGCACCTCTGTAGTGGCTGCTGGTGGCAGGAGCTCTGTGCTCTTGTGTCATCCTTTTTGTGCTCCTGATGTTTCACTCTTGTGTTAATGTGTTGTTGTTTTTTTTGCCTTTTGGTTGGGGAGCCTTGTGACAAGGGGTGGCACTTTCGTGACTTTTACGTGCTTTTTTTATGGGCTTCCGGACCTTTCCCCCGGGAGCCTTTTGGCCGTAGGCACCAGCTGCTGGGTCTCTACCACACCAGAGTCAGTTTGGAGAAACTGGAGAAAATGCGGATGAAGAGACAGGGCTGCGGAGCTGGCTTTGAGTGCCGGCACAGACAGGCTTCGCGTTGTCTTGGCTGAATGAGCAGGTATCGGACGCCTCAGTCTCCCTAGACGCATCCTCGCTCACCCATGCGGACTGGACACTGGCCGAGAGTTGGTGGGCGGCCAAAGGTGGAGTCGGCTCTCTTGGTTGCTTTGTTGGGTCTGCTCCTGTCTCTGACAAATGCTCCCCCTACCCCGGCAAACTATGGCGTGGAACACCGCAGAGGCCATCGCAGTGTGGTGTCTCCTTAGGCGCATCCTCGCTCACCCATGCGGACTGGACACTGGCCGAGAGTTGGTTGGCGACCAAAGGTGGAGTCGGCTCTCTTGGTTGCTTTGTTGGCTCTGCTCTTGTCTCTGACTAATGCTCCGCCCACCCCAGCAGACAATGGCGTGGGTGTTCAAATTATGTATTTGTTTGGTTGCTTGTCTACGAATAGTGCAATTGTGTGTGCATAAAGTATAACATTGGTTGATATTTGTAAATTTTTTGTTGTTGTTTTACTTTTGTGGCTGTGTGTAGAAGTTGCACTGCTGGAGTGGCAGCTGGTTGCATCAGCTCTGCTCTTTTAATGTCCTTTGTGTTCTTTGATGGTTCCCTATTACACACATGTTTATGTGTGCTATGGCTTTTTCCTTTGCCTCAGTCTGGACCCCCAGGGGCCCAGGCTTAGACTGAATATTTTTTTTATTGTCACCTATCCAGCGTTTACCTGTTTCTCACCTTTATTGTAAGGGGTGCCAGAAATTGGCAGACCCGTGAGCGATCCGGTTCTGTCTCCCTCTAATGTTTGCCTGTCCTTAAATGTGTTTATGCTGAAAATGTTAATTTCCCTTTGGGATTTAGAAAGTGTGTCAGATTCAGATTCAGAAATCCTGTGAATACTGTGTGGCATAACGATGCCGGATTTGTTCCTCCGAGGATGCGTTGGGCAAAAACACAGCAAAAGGTACAAAATAAAGGATTTATTCAATCAATGTCAATCAATGTTTACTTATATAGCCCTAAATCACTAGTGTCTCAAAGGGCTGAAATTATTAAAGTAATAAAACAGGATAGAAACAAAACACTGGTGCTAAACAGAAAAGGCAAACACAAAGCGCTAGCATGGATGCAAGGAAAACAAACTGGAACACAAATACTAGGCACGAAAAGGGAAAACAAAACATTTAGCATGAGAGCTAGGAATAAACAAAGGCATAGCATGTAAGCTAGCGAGAACATACATCTAAAGCAGTCCTCACTGTTGCATGAAGGCAAATTAGGATCCCAGACAGAACAACGAAAAGGGGCGAGCTCAAATAAGGTAGCGATCAATAGGTGTGCGGGAACCGAGAGCAGCAGGCGGAACTAATAAACAACCATGGTGACAAAGCAAAACAGGAAATAAGGACGTCAAACAACAGAGTGATAACAAAAATGGAACAAAAACTAGAATATGGGTATGATCCGGACATCGGATCATAACAAATCCATTGAAATGATTGAAATCGATTTAATTGGTGCTTGGCCTCGCCAACACACCACATTTTTCATATGTGGCATGGCTTTTAAAATTAAAATAAAACATTTAAAGTTAAAGTTAAAGTACCAATGATTGTCACACACACACTAAAATCTCTACGCTGCTGATCCGCCTCCGCTTGAGATGGTCTCCTGTGGACGGGACTCTCGCGGCTGTGTTGGAGCCACTATGGATTGAACTTTCACAGTATCATGTTAGACCCGCTCGACATCCTTTGCTTTCGGTCCCCTAGAGGGGTGGGGGGTTGCCCACATCTGAGGTCCTCTCCAAGGTTTCTCATAGTCAGCATTGTCACTGGCGTCCCACTGGATGTGAATTCTCCCTGCCCACTGGGTGTGAGTTTTCCTTGCCCTTTTGTGGGTTCTTCCGAGGATGGTGTAGTCGTAATGATTTGTGCAGTCCTTTGAGACATTTGTGATTTGTGGCTATATAAATAAACATTGATTGATTGATTGACACACTAGGTGTGGTGAAATTTGTCCTCTGCATTTGACCCATCCCCTTGATCTCCCCCTGGGAAGTGAGGGGAGCAGTGGGCAGCAGCGGTGTCGCGCCCGGGAATCATTTATGCTGATTTAACCCCCAATTCCAACCATTGATGCTGAGTGCCAAGCAGGGAGGGTTTTTATAGTCTTTGGTATGACTCGGCCGGGGTTTGAATTCACAACCTTCCGATCTCAGTGCGGACACTTTAACCACTAGGCCACTGAGTAGATCCATTTTATATAAAACAATACACTATATTGTAGTACAAACACCTACAACAGTTTTATGAAGTAATATATTAATAATTGACAGCATTTACCTAGGAGAACGGCCTTCTACTGCATCTCCTTCCAACTCCTTCTCAGTCAAAAACTCCTTCAGTAGCTTTCCCCTATTTTCGTGTATAAATGTCCGCAGTTTGGATATCATTGAACAAATTTCGGCTGGCATTAGGCTCATTCCACTTCAGTAGGGTGCAGACTACTGTTGCATTAATTTGCTCAAATTGCTTCTCCTAGATGGCGACAAGCCTGTTTTTTTTATCTCTTTTTTTTATTTAATAAATATCATCCAACTCTTTTTCTTAGCATTGACTTTTACTGGGGCGGCGTGGCGTAGTTGGGATAGTGGCCGTGCGCAACCCGAGGGTCCCTGGTTCAATCCCCACCTAGTACCAACCTCGTCACGTCCGTTGTGTCCTGAGCAAGACACTTCACCCTTGCTCCTGATGGGTGCTGGTTAGTGCCTTGCATGGCAGCTCCCTCCATCAGTGTGTGAATATGTGTGTGAACGTGGAATTAGTGTCAAAGCGCTTTGAGTACCTTGAAGGTAGAAAAGCGCTTTACAAGTACAACTCATTTACACTCACGTTTTCCCTTCACGTTTGGAAAACAAGGTTATGTCGACCTCTAACTATAAGCTAATGGCAGTAAATGAGACATCTCACAATGGCAGGGATGCTTGTAACAATTAGCTAAGAGACAGCTCTTATCTCAAAATACTCTTGAGGGCACTCTCAAGTTGAGGTACTATAATGGCAAATTTCTCCAGAAAATCAAGTCCCCGTCAGCGCGTTTTCTTTTTGCTGTGCCTGTTAGTTTCTGTGTTTAAATCCCGGCCTCATAGGTGTTAGGAAATAATGTACATTTTTGTTTTAAAGGGGCTGTTTGCAGAGGCCTAGAGGGCGCTAAATGTTACGGCGGAATATATGTTAGGAGTAAAAACACAAAGCCTGTTTTGCAGGTGTCCCTGCTCTTCAGGGGGTTTTAACTATACAAAGGGGATGAAATAGCCTCTGTGTTTTTAATTACCTAACATATATATACATATATATATATATATATATATATATATATATATATATATATATATATATATATATATATATATATATATATATATATATATATATATGTTAGAGATGCGCGGTTTGCAGTATCATCCGCGGTTCGGGCGGTTGACATGACGAAAAAATAGATTTTAATTAGATTCGGGCGGGTGGCGGTTGAACCATCCGGAGATATTTGATATCAATCAATCAATCAATGTTTACTTATATAGCCCTAAATCACTAGTGTCTCAAAGGGCTGCACAAACCACCACGACATCCTCGGTAGGCCCACATAAGGGCAAGGAAAACTCACACCCAGTGGGACGTCGGTGACAATAATGACCCAGTGGGACGTCGGTGACAATGATGACTATGAGAACCTTAGAGAGGAGGAAAGCAATGGATGTCGAGTGGGTCTAACATGATACTGTGAAAGTTCAATCCACAATGGATCCAACACAGTCGCGAGAGTCCAGTCCAAAGCGGGTCCAACACAGCGGCGAGAGTCCCGTTCACAGCGGAGCCAGCAGGAAACCATCCCAAGCGGAGGCGGATCAGCAGCGCAGAGATTTCCCCAGCCGATACACAGGCAAGCAGTACATGGCCACCGGATCGGACCGGACCCCCTCCACAAGGGAGAGTGGGACATAGAAGAAAAAAGAAAAGAAACGGCAGATCAACTGGTCTAAAAAGGGAGTCTTTTTAAAGGCTAGAGTATACAAATGAGTTTTAAGGTGAGACTTAAATGCTTCTACTGAGGTGGCATCTCGAACTGTTACCGGGAGGGCATTCCAGAGTACTGGAGCCCGAACGGAAAACGCTCTATAGCCGGCAGACTTTTTTTGGGCTTTGAGAATCACTAACAAGCCGGAGTCCTTTGAACGCAGATTTCTTGCCGGGACATATGGTACAATACAATCGGCAATATAGGATGGAACTACACCGTGTAGTATTTTATACGTAAGTAGTAAAACCTTAAATTCACATCTTAAGTGCACAGGAAGCCAGTGCAGGTGAGCCAGTACAGGCGTAATGTGATCAAACTTTCTTGTTCTTGTCAAAAGTCTAGCAGCCGCATTTTGTACCAACTGTAATCTTTTAATGCTAGACATGGGGAGACCCGAAAATAATACGTTACAGTAATCGAGACGAGACGTAACAAATGCATGGATAATGATCTCAGCGTCTTTAGTGGACAGAATGGAGCGAATTTTAGCGATATTACGGAGATGAAAGAAGGCCGTTTTAGTAACGCTTTTAATGTGTGCCTCAAAGGAGAGAGTTGGGTCGAAGATAATACCCAGATTCTTTACCGTGTCGCCTTGTTTAATTGTTTGGTTGTCAAATGTTACAGTTGTATTATTAAATAGAGTTCGGTGTCTAGCAGGACCGATAATCAGCATTTCCGTTTTTTTGGCGTTGAGTTGCAAAAAGTTAGCGGACATCCATTGTTTAATTTCATTAAGACACGCCTCCAGCTGACTACAATCCGGCGTGTTGGTCAGCTTTAGGGGCATGTAGAGTTGGTTGTCATCAGCATAACAGTGAAAGCTAACACCGTATTTGCGTATGATGTCACCTAGCGGCAGCATGTAGATGCTGAAGAGTGCAGGGCCAAGGACCGAACCCTGGGGAACTCCACACGTTACCTTAACGTAGTCCGAGGTCACATTGTTATGGGAGACACACTGCATCCTATCAGTAAGATAAGAGTTAAACCAAGACAGGGCTAAGTCTGACATACCAATTCGTGTTTTGATACGTTCTAATAAAATATTATGATCGACGGTATCGAAAGCAGCGCTAAGATCGAGGAGCAGCAACATAGATGACGCATCAGAATCCATCGTTAGCAATAGATCATTAGTCATTTTTGCGAGGGCTGTCTCCGTGGAGTGATTTGCCCTGAAACCGGATTGAAAGGTTTCACATAGATTGTTAGACGCTAAGTGTTCATTTAACTGCTCCGCAACAATTTTTTCAAGGATTTTTGAAATAAAGGGAAGGTGAGACACCGGTCGGTAGTTTACCATGAGGTCAGGATCGAGGTTAGGTCTTTTAAGGAGAGGATGAATAACCGCTTTTTTGAATGCTAAGGGAACAGTGCCCGAGGAAAGTGATAAGTTTATAATATTTAGCACTGATGGACCTAATAATACAAAGAGCTCCTTGATCAGTTTCCCAGGAAGAGGGTCAAGTAAACACGTTGTTTGTTTTATTCCATTTACACGTTGTAACAATTCCTCTAATGTTATTTCCTCAAAACGAGAGAAACTATTTTGGAGGGCAGTATCCGTCGTATATACAATCGTGTCAGTGTTAATAGAACCCCGTTGCAGCTGGGACGCATTGTCTTTAATTTCCTTGCTAATGATTTCAATTTTCTTACTAAAGAATTGCATAAAGTCATCAGCTGAGTGGGTGGAACTACTGGAAGGAGTCCCTTGTTGGGTTAGCGATGCTACCGTACTAAACAAAAATTTAGGATCGTTTTTATTACGGTGGATGAGATTTGAGTAATATTTAGCTTTAGCTAAGGTAAGCATGCTTTTATAAGTTATTAAACCATCACTCCATGCTTGATGGTGCACCTCAAGTTTAGTCGTGCGCCATTTGCGTTCCAGCTTTCTGCATAATAATTTCTGAGCTCTAGTTTCTTCTGTAAACCACGGGGTGCGCTTTTTTGGAGCCTTTTTTAACTTTAGCGGTGCTATGTTGTCAATGGTTTCGCGCAGGGTGTCGTTAAAGTTGTTAGTGAGGTTATCAATAGAGCCCACATACTTTGGGAATGGTGCCATTACCGAGGGCAGTAGGTCAGCAAGAGTTGTCGTTGTGGCTGTATTAATGTTGCGGCTGCTATAGGAGTTATTATTATTATTAGTTTGACGAACATGCGTCTGAACCTCGACTTTTATAAGGTAATGATCGGACAATACTTTAGTATACGGGAGTATCGTAACTTTGGAGACGGTGATACCCCTGACAAGCACTAGGTCTATCGTATTACCGTTGCGATGCGTGGGTTCATTTATTATTTGTGTGACACCACAGCTATCAATTACAGTCTGGACCGCTACGCACGGTGGGTCCGATGGGGTATTCATATGGATATTAAAGTCCCCCATTATGATTATATAATCGGCGTGTGTCACTAGATCAGCAACAAACTCTGAGAATTCATTGATAAAGTCCGAATAGGGCCCTGGGGGGCGGTAGATAACAGCCAGGTGTAGAGGCAGCGGTGTGGCAGACTTCATAGTAAGCACCTCAAACGATTTATATTTATTATTTATGTTAGGACTAAGGTTAAAGTTTTTGTTGTATATTAGTGCGACCCCCCCACCCCTTTTAAGCGGACGGGCAATATGCGCATGTGTAAAGTTAGGAGGACATGCCTCATTTAGCGCACCAAAGTCGTTTGGTTTAAGCCAGGTTTCGCTGAGACCGATGACGTTAAGATTGTTGTCTCTGATAATATCATTAACTAACAACGTTTTGGGAGACAATGATCTTATGTTTAAAAAACCTATATTATAGGTAGTGGGCTGTTTTAGGGAGTTTCTGATCAAATTATCCGTAGTAGCAATATTAATAATGTTGTGTTTATTATGCCCAGTGCATTTAGTATAGTTACGACCATATCTAGGAATTGATACGACAGGAATTTTCCGATTGTTTGATTCTTGCTTTGATAAACTGCACGCATCATGGTTAGCCACCTCAGTATCGGGGATTTTCCGATTGTTTGATTGTTGCTTTGATAAACTGCACGCATCATGGTTAGCCACCTCAGTAACGGGGATTTTCCGATTGTTTGTTTGTTCCTTTGATAAACTGCACACATCATAGTTAGCCACCTCAGTAAAACACATGTACAACTCTGAAACACTCAAAGCAGAAAAAACGTGTTCTAATTTAACAGACTCCTTACCCAGACCAGTAGTCTCGCATTTTCCATTTAAATCTGGCTGCAGGATGGAGGGAAGTGGTGTTCTGTGGGGATTAGCCTTCTGCTTTGTTTTTAGCCCCGCTCGACATCCGCGTTTCCGATCACACCGCTGGCGTCTGCTCCGTAGACGGCCCCCGCTGCTACTAGACTCCCCTGCTTCACAGGCCGCTGGATGTAGCCGCCGACGTATTCCCATGCTAGTTAGCATGTTTAGCACGCACGCGTCTATCAGTCCAAAACGGCCCGATATGTCCACATCCAGAAGTGTCTGGCGGTCGTACGTGATCATTGATTGATTGATTGATACTTTTATTAGTAGATTGCACAGTACAGTACATATTCCGTACAATTGACCACTAGATGGTAACACCCGAATAAGTTTTTCAACTTGTTTAAGTCGGGGTCCACGTTAATCAATTCATGTGAGCCAGCCTTAAAGTTTGTAGAATTGTCCGGTATTTCTGCCAAATGTTCCATCTGTAGCAATAGCCCCTCGAGGACGCAGCCCGTCCGGGCGCCGCCATCTTAAGACTTTTTATGGTTCTGGGATCGGTTTCCTTTCCCAATCAAAGAGCTATTTAAAACCCGTGTCATAAAGTTAAGAAGTCAATAGGAGACGCTATTATTCTCTTGAATGACTGCCGGCAGTCACCCAGATAATAAGTATTAGTGCGTGCTATGAAGCCATTGGCTTTGTTGCCTTCTACAGCATGTACGATCTGCTTGTCAGTCCAGCATCATGTTGTGGGTGGCTTCTGTGGCAACACGCACACGACTGCAAGGCATACTGGGTGACGCAGAGTACACTAATGGTTGTGATATAAACAATTTTAACACTCTTACTAATATGCACCACACTGTGAAGCCACACCAATTAAGAACGACAAACACATTTTGGGAGAACATCCTCATAGTAACACAACATAAGCGCAACACAACAAATACCCATAATCCTTTGTATTCATGAAAACTCCTAAATATATTAATATATTTTACCCCCCCCCCCCCGGGCGTCGGTAAGGTGGGCGGGGTTGGGGGCGTAAAATATATTCAGGAAGTGTCATGAATACAAAGGATTATGGGTATTAGTTGTGTTGCGTTTATGTTGTGTTACCGTGAGGATGTTCTCCCGAAATGTGTTTGTCAATCTTGTTTGGTGTGGCTTCATAGCGTGGCGCATATTAGTAAGAGTTAAAGTTGTTTATATCACAACCATCAGTGTACTCTATATCACCCAGTATGCCTTTCAATCTCACACGTGTGATTGCAGAAGCGACACACAACATGTTGCTGGACCAACAGTCGGTTCGTACGTGTTGATGAAGGTGATAAAGGCAATGGCTTCATAGCACGCCCATATTCTTGTCATAAGGATGAACGCTATTGAAAAGTCGCGAGAACGTTGGCGGCTCCAATTGACTTCATTACTCTGTGAAACAGGTTTAAATAGCTCTGTGAGTGGTAAAGGTGGCCAACCTCTGATGTAATTCAGCGGGCGGTTGGCGGGCGGGTACGGTCCTGATGAAATGTTGGTTCGGGTGGACAGCGGGTGGATGACGATTTTGGTGACGCGGATGCGGATGATATGATTGCCTATCCGCGCATCTATACTATATATATATATATATGTATATACATATATATATATATATATATATATGTAGGTGTGGGAAAAATTACAAGACTACTTCGTCTCTACAGAACTGTTTCATGAGGGGTTCCCTCAATCATCAGGAGATGATCTCCTGATGATTGAGGGAACCCCTCATACATATTGCGCTCTACCATGGTATCGAGCACTATTCTCTGGATAATCCAATCAAGACATATATATATATATATATATATATATATATATATATATATATATATATATATATATATATATATATATATTTATACATATACATATATATATATATATATATATATATATATATATATATATATATATATATACATATATATATATATATATATATATATATATATATATATATACATATATATATATATATATGTATATATATATATACATATATATATATATATATATATATATATATATATATATATATATATATATATATATATATATATATATATATATATATACTAGGCCCCGAGACACAATTTTTCTGGAAATGTGGCCCTCTGAGTCAAAATAAAGCCCGCTTTATTTTATGGACTGCACACGCTGTTTAGCACCCGGTATTTGAATTTTACTAGATCAGGCTTTTAATCAACAGTCACCTCAGTGAGCGTTTAAATAAAACTTAATGTGCTTTTTCCATGGTTTTATGTTTTTGTTTTTTTTATGTGATGCCACAACTAAAGGTAATGGCTTAAATGAAAAATGTGATGATGTCAAGTGTGTCTGTTTTAAAATGTTGAGCAAAATAAACAAAATATACTAATTTGAGACTTGCATCCAAAGCCACGCAGTAGTTTAAAATTTCAGTAACTACACTTTTTGCTCAAATCCTTTCCATAAAAATTTTTGGGGGGGAAGTTACTAGGGGTTTTTCGATGGCAACAATCTGCCCTTGAAACAATTTCCATTACTTTCTTTAGGAAAATTGAATATAAACATGGAACAAATGAAATGAGATTGGGATTCAGTCCATAATGAAAGAAGAAAAATAGTTTCCTCAGAGGAGTCCCCATTACATGCTAAATAATTTCTGTGAAATGAACTCTGTAAAGTAACATAAAGCAAAACCCGAGGCAGTTTTGTGGCACATTCCGGAGGGTTTATGGAGCATCAAATGGCAGTGGGCAGGTTGTCCTAGGCTTCAAGGATTATTAGGTGAATTTGTATTGTCAGGGACATGCCGCACTCTGCCTGTTATAAATGGTGTGTTTTGCTCTCAGCCCAATCCTATCAATCTAACACTTTAGGGTATCATCGGTACTTTAGACCTTGGCATGCTCAGCAACACAAATGAATTAAATGTCTTTCCCACAGGATTCATGATAATTACACCCTTTTGTTTTTTTTCCGCTGTACGCCATCTATTTTATGTTAATTATGCATATGGAATTGTCTCTGTACGCCGACTATTGAATAACACATGTAATTTTACAGGCAAAGACCACAAATTGCTAACTGTCTTAATATATATATATATGCTTCCTATGCGGGTGTTTGGAGCAGCGGTGTTTATTGCTGTAGAAGCCGTTTGCGGTTGGATCTCAAAATAAACATTTCCTTTGAAATGTAAATGAGGACATGCACAACGAATACAATAATTGTTCCCTGCTTCCGTTTTCCTGCTGAGGAGCATGTATGCATTCTGGATTCAATGTGGGCTACAGATGAGGCTGTCGTAATTTGCTGTGATGTCACATTATTTGCTTTTGTGGAAATGTACAGAAATCTACAGTGTCTTTAGGGAGAAAGGACGACTACATTATCACTAGCATTTGCATCAAGAGTTGATACATGAGGGCTAGACCAGTGTTTTTCAACCTTTTCATTGAAAAAATCCCGAGGCACACCATCAGCAGAAAACATTAAAAAAATGAAACTCAGCAGCCGATATTGACAGTAAAGACTCGTTCTCGCAATTGTTGGTTATGAATTCAAACCATGACCAATCATGCACCACTATAGCTCTTGTCTCAAAGTAGGTGTACTGTCACCACCTGTCACATCACGCCGCAACTTATTCTGAGGTTTTTGGCGTTTTCCTGTGTGTAGTGTTTTACTTCCTGTCTTGCACTTCTATTATGGTCTTGATTGTCATGTTATGTACATCACCCCTATATTAGCGTCCCTTCACTGGCTCCCTGTGCGTTACCGAATCAATTTTAAGCTCCTTGTATTTGTTTTTAAATGTCTAAACAACCTCGTGCCAACATATCTCTCCGACCTCCTTCAGCCTTACTGCCCCACCCGATCTCTAAGATCAGCCGATCAGCTGCTACTGACGGTCCCTGACACAAGGCTGAAGCTTAGAGGTGACAGAGCTTTCGCCGCTGCTGCTCCCATGCTCTGGAACGACCTACCTCTGAGTATTAGACAAGCCTCCTCTCTTCCTGTTTTTAAATCTCTCTTAAAAACATACTTTTATTCCTTGGCTTTTAACACTAAGTGATATCCATCCTGCAATGGCGCCCCATTATACACCTGCTGTGAACCTGTTTTTATGTTTTTTATGTTTTATTTATTTATTTATTTTTCTATCATGTTCTGTTTGTGTTGTGTTGTTTGCTCGGTTCTCGTATTATCTTTTAACCTGCCCATTGTACAGCACTTTGGCTACCCCTGTGGTAAATTTTAAATGTGCTTTATAAATAAAGTTGATTTGATTTGATTTATGTACGGATCGTAAAAAATTGTGCGTGTCTGCCTTTGTAGTCTGTGGGACACCGTAGTCGATAAGCTTCTTCTTTTTCTCTATATTTTTGTTATGGGGCATTCATCCTCCGCTGTTGCCATTTCTGGTATAAAGTAGAGTAAAGTTCTTACTTATATCTGTCAGTAAACTCGACATTGAAAGCACTAAAACATACCGGTGTAGTGAGTTTACATAATTCACCCAAGAAACTTTCATTACTAGAGTTCTGGTAGGACGGTTTTTCACGGGACACATTTCCGGTATTGTTGTTTCCGGATGAGGAGATGTTGCTCTGTTGTTGATTTAAGTAAAGTCTGCCTCACAATACGAAGGTCCTGCAGTCCTGGGTTCAAATCCAGGCTCGGGATCTTTCTGTGTGGAGTTTGCATGTTCTCCCCGTGAATGCGTGGGTTCCCTCCGGGTACTCCGGCTTCCTCCCACCTCCAAAGACATGCACCTGGGGATAGGTTGATTGGCAACACTAAATTGGCCCTAGTGTGTGAATGTGAGTGTGAATGTTGTCTGTCTATCTGTGTTGTCCCTGCGATGAATTGGCGACTTGTCCAGGGTGTACCCCGCCTTCCGCCCGATTGTAGCTGAGATAGGCGCCAGCGCCCCTCGCGACCCCGAAAGGGAATAAGCGGTAGAAAATGGATGGATGGATGGATGAATGTCATTAAAACAGTTAGCTCCATCTTTTGACACTTCTTCCACTCCCGTCCTTGCACGCTACACCGCTGCAACAAAGATGACGAGGAGAAGACACTGCCGAAGGTGAGCCATGTAAATAAGACCGCCCACAAAATGGCGTATCCTGAAGCCACCGTCAGAAAGTGACTTGAAGATGATCTGAAAAACATAATCTATGCAACATTTTCACCAAAGAACCACCTTTGCACATTAGCGTTGTTTGGTAAGAGCTAACAAAGGCAGGAGACAAGTCATTTCGACATGAATGGATTTCTTACCCAAAATCAACCGGAAAATGCCCTCGGCCAGGTGGACCTGACGAGTGAGTCACTTTAATATCGATCATGATACATATACAGTACATTCACTCTCTGGCTAGCTCAGCTGTATACAAATAAAACAAGAAATGTGGGCTAACACTTAACAGATACTGTAATATGATTGTTCATGTTTTTCTGTCAGTACAAATTGGTATCGTATCGCACTGTTGTGCATTACAAACCCAAAAGCCTTTCATGTTAGCTAGCTTATCTCTTGCCATATTTAGCGTTTACGGCTAATACCGAAACACGCCGATGTGTGACTATGATTGCAAATCTTGACAGTTTTCAAATGCATTTTAAAGTGATTTAGAATTACAATTGATTTCCCCCATTAGCTGCATTGCTGCCCACCTACAACGAGCCGTTGTTTATATGTTAGAAAGCACACAAAAAATGAAAGCCTTTTGTATTCCTGTCTCTCATAATGATTGTGAATGATAGGCAAAATTCCCCCAAAAAGTGCAGCCTCCTTTAAAATATCTTGGGCAATTGATTTGTAAATATATATATATATATATATATATATATATATATATATGCAAACCCTGTTTCCATATGAGTTGAAAAATTGTGTTAGATGTATATGTAAACATTTGCAAATCATTTTCAACCCATATTCAGTTGAATATGCTACAAAGACAACATACTTGGTGTTCAAACTGATAAACATTTATTTTTTTTGCAAATAGTCATTAACTTTAGAATGTGATACCAGCAACACATGACAAAGACGTTGGGATAGGTTGCAATAAATACTGATAAAGTTGAGGAATGCTCATCAAACACTTATTTGGAACATCCCACAGGTGTGCAGGCTAATTGGAAACAGGTGGGTGCAATGATTGGGTATGAAAATAGCTTCCCCAAAAAATGCTCAGTCTTTCACAAGAAAGGATGGGGCAAGGTACACCCCTTTGTCCACAACTTTGTTAGTAAATAGTCAAACAGTTTAAGAACAACATTTCTCAAAGTGCAATCGCAAGACATTTAGGGATTTCAACATCTACGGTCCATAATATCATCAAAAGGTTCAGAGAATCGGGAGAAATCACTCCACGTAAGCGGAATGGCCGGAAACCAACTTTGAATGACCATGACCTTCGATCCCTCACTGTATCAAAAACCGGCATCAATCTCTAAAGGTTATCACCACTGTCACTAAATACAGTTTGTCGCTACATCTGTAAGTGCAAGTTAAAGCTCTACTATGCAAAGTGAAAGCCATGTATCAACAACATCCAGAAACGCCGCTGGCTTCTCTGGGTCCGAGGTCATCTATGATGGACTGATGCAAAGTGGAAAAGTGTTCTGTGGTCTGACGAGTTCACATTTAAAATTATATTCGGAATCTGTGGACGTGGTGTCCTCCGGAACAAAGAGGAAAATAACCATCCGGATTGTTATAGGCGTAAAGTTCAAAAGCCAGCATCTGTGATGGTATGGGAGTGTATTAGTACCCAAGGCATGGGTAACTTACACATCTGTGAAAACACCATTAATGCTGAATGGTCCATACTGGTTTTGGAGCAAGATATATTGTCATCCATGCAACGTTATCATGGACGCCCCAGTTTATTTCAGCAAAACAATGCCAAGCCACGTGTTACAACAGCGTGGCTTCATAGTAAAAGATTGCAGGTACTTTACTGGTCCGCCTGCAGTCCAGACCAGCGCATTATGAAGCGTGAAATACAACAGCGGAGACCCCGGACTGTTGAACGACTGAAGCTTGACATAAAACAAGAATGGGAAAGAATTCCACTTTCAAAGCTTCAACAATTAGTTTCCTCAGTTCCCAAACATTTATTGAGTGTTGTTAAAAGAAAAGGTGGTGTAACACAGTGGTGAACATGCCCTTTCCCAACTACTTTGGCAGGTGTTGCAGCCATGAAATTCTAAGTTAAAAATAAAGTTTATGAGTTTCAATATCAAATATCTTATCTTTGTAGCGCATTCGATTGAAAATGGGTTGAAAAAGATTTGCAAATCATTGTATTCTGCAGCATCGCGTGGACATCGGGGGCGGTACCTCTGGATTGGCAAACCGGGGTGGTGTTTCCTCTCTTTAAGAAGGGGGACCGGAGGGTGTGTTCCAACTATCGTGGGATCACACTCCTCAGCCTTCCCGGTAAGGTTTATTCAGGTGTACTGGAGAGGAGGCTACGCTGGATAGTCGAACCTCGGATTCAGGAGGAACAGTGTGGTATTCGTCCTGGTCATGGAACTGTGGACCAGCTCTATACTCTCGGCAGGGTTCTTGAGGGTGCATGGGAGTTTGCCCAACCAGTCTACATGTGCTTTGTGGACATGGAGAAGGCATTCGACCGTGTCCCTCGGGAAGTCCTGTGGTGAGTGCTCAGAGAGTATGGGGTATCGAACTGTCTTATTGTGGCGGTCCGCTCCCTGTACGATCAGTGCCAGAGCTTGGTCCGCATTGCTGGCAGTAAGTCGAACACATTTCCAGTGAGGGTTGGACTCCGCCAAGGCTGTCCTTTGTCACCGATTCTGTTCATAACTTTTATGGACAGAATTTCTTGGCGCAGTCAAGGCGTTGAGGGGTTCCGGTTTAGTAACCGCAGGATTAGGTCTCTGCTTTTTGCAGATGATGTGGTCCTTATGGCTTCATCTGGCCGGGATCTTCAGCTCTCGCTGGATCGGTTCGCAGCAGAGTGTGAAGCGACCGGAATGAGAATCAGCACCTCCAAGTCCGAGTCCATGGTTCTCGTCCGGAAAAGGTTGGAATGCCATCTCCGGGTTGGGGAGGAGACCCTGCCCCAAGTGGAGGAGTTCAAGTACCTAGGAGTCTTGTTCACGAGTGAGGGAAGAGTGGATCTTGAGATCGACAGGCGGATCGGTGCGGCGTCTTCAGTAATGCGGACGCTGTACCGATCCGTTGTGGTGAAGAAGGAGCTGAGCCGGAAGGCAAAGCTCTCAATTTACCGGTCGATCTACGTTCCCATCCTCACCTATGGTCATGAGCTTTGGGTCATGACCGAAAGGATAAGATCACGGGTACAAGCGGCCGAAATGAGTTTCCTCCGCCGTGTGGTGGGGCTCTCCCTTAGAGATAGGGTGAGAAGCTCTGCCATCCGGGAGGAACTCAAAGTAAAGCCGCTGCTCCTTCACATCGAGAGGAGCCAGATGAGGTGGTTCGGGCATCTGGTCAGGATGCCACCCAAACGCCTCCCTAGGGAGGTGTTTAGGGCACGTCCAACCGGTAGGAGGCCACGGGGAAGACCCAGGACACGTTGGGAAGACTATGTCTCCCGGCTGGCCTGGGAACGCCTTGGGATCCCCCGGGAAGAGCTAGACGAAGTGGCTGGGGAGAGGGAAGTCTGGGTTTCCCTGCTTAGGCTGTTGCCCCCGCGACCCGACCTCGGATAAGCGGAAGAAGATGGATGGATGGATGTATTCTGTTTATATTTACATCCAACACAATTTCCCAACTCATATGGAAATGGGGTTTGTACATATATATATAGAGAGAGAGAGAGAGAGAGAGAGAAAGAGAGAGAGAGAGAGAGAGAGAGAGACTTCTGATTACTGTAATAATCTTATCAAATTTAGGTGAAATGTAATAAAACACAGCACCCATAAATATGCTAAAAAGATAATTTCATTGGCCACTGCCCTTTATATAGGCCTGAACATTCCATTTATGCCCTGTGCAGAAGTGGAGTCAACTAAATATGTAATAGACAGACCATCTGCACAAGTCCAGGAAATTACAAATGGATATTTAATGAAGTTCTTAGACTCTAATTCATCTCTTTAGCACGTGCACGTACGTGGGAGGACAAAAAAATGGCTGTGGAAGGCACATTCCGGTGCTGCAGAAATGTAATTATTTGATCTCAGTATAGTCCTAAATTAGACCATTGATTTTAATATGTCAGTGCACGCTAATGCTCTTATTTAAAACAAAAATAAAAAAATAAAAAAAATTGTGGTGGGTAAATATGATCAAAGATCCAAAGATAGTAATTTTTTAAATAGAAAAAAAAAGTTCTTTATGTATAGAAAAGCATATTCAAACATCAACATGAGAATGCCTCTAAGCTTATACGATGCAGAAAATGAAAACAAATGACACAAACACTGGGACAGTTCTTATGTTTGGCTTTTATTCATTTTAATAGCAAAATAACATTAATCAGGTAGAAACGCATATTAATCAAGCAACCAATTTTGACCCGACATGCTCCTTTACCTTTACCGCAGATGCTTACCTGAAAGGTGTGGGTTGCTATACGTCAGTAATCACTCAGATCAATACGCCAATGCAAATATTTTAGGAGACTTCGACAGGACTTGTGCTAAAACCAAACTAAGACATATATTGCAGCGATTAATTCTCTTTTCATTAAAACACAAACAAAAACATCTTTATTAAGCCATCAGAAAGCAGCCGCGAGCAAGAACGCTACTAATGCAAACAAGCAGTAGATGAAAAATGTCAACAAAAGTACCACAGATAAAAAATAAAAAAAAGAGTGAATAATCTGATTATAAAAATGTAAAAAACCCCAAACCAGTGAAGTTGACGTGTGTAAATCGTAAATATAAAACAGAATACAATGACTTTCAAATGTATTCCAATGATTTCCAACCCTGTAAATGTTCGAACTGGAAACATTTGGTATGTTTTGCAAATATTAGCCAATTTGGAATTTCATGCCTGCAGCACGTTTCACAAAAGTTGGCACAAGTGGCAAAAAAGACTGAGAAAGTTGAGGAATGCTCATCAAACACTTATTTGGAACATCCCACAGGTGAACAGGCTCATTGGGAACAGGTGGGTGCCATGGTTGGGTATGAAAAACAGCTTCCATGAAATGCTCAGTCATTCACAAACAAGGATGGGGCGAAGGTCACCACTGTGTGAACAAATGCGTGAGCAAATTGTCAAACAGTTTAAGAACAACATTTCTCAACGAGCTATTGCAAGGAATTTAGGGATTTCACCATATACGGTACGTAATATATTCAAAAGATTCAGAGAATCTGGAGAAATCACTGCACGTAGTCGTAAAAACATTGGATGCCCATGACTTTAGATCCCTCACGCTGTACTGCATCAGAGACCGACATCAGTGTGTAAAGGATATCACCACATGGAAAACTATTGTCAGTAACTACAGTTGGTCGCTACATCTGTAAGTGCAAGTTAAAACTACAATACAAAGCTATTTATCAACAACACCCAGAAACGCAGACAGTTTTGCTGGGCTCTAGGTTATCTAAGATGGACTGATGCAAAGTGGGAAAGTGTTATGTAGTCTGACGAGTCCATATTTACAATGAAAAAGGAAGATAACCCCAAAATTCTTCAGGACAACCTAAAATCATCAGCCTGGAAGCTGGGTCTTGGGCGCAGTTGGGTGTTCCAACAGGACAATGACCCCGAACACACATCAAAAGTGGTAAAGGAATGGCTAACTCAGGCTAGAATTAAGGTTTTGGAATGGCCTTCCCAAAGTCCTGACTTAAACGTGCGGACAATGCTGAAGAACCAAGTCCATTTCAGAAAACCAACAAATTCAGTTGAACTTCACCAATTTTGTCAAGAGCAGTTCTCAAAAATTCAACCAGAAGCTGGTGAATGGCTACCAAAAGCGCCTTTTTGCAGTGAAACTTGCCAAGGGACATGTAACCAAATGTTAACATTGCTGTATGTATACTTTTGACCCAGGAGATTTGGTCACATTTTCAGTAGACCCATAATAAATTTATAAAAGAACCAAACTTCATGAATGTTTTTTGTGACCAACAAGTATGTGCTCCAATCACTCAATCACAAGAAAATAAGAGTTGTAGAAATTATTGGAGACTTAAGACAGCCATGACATTATGTTAATAAAGTGTATGTAAACTTTTGATCGCGACTGTATATATATATATATATATATATATATATATATATATATATATATATATATATATATATATATATATATATATATATATATATATATATAATCATGCAGTGATAAGAAATGAACTGTATCAATGAGCTATGCTTCATTTGCATATAAATGTTGCAACTGTCGCAGTTTATCCCCCCACTAGGTTGATTTGGCTTTTGAATTATATTACTCTTTTTTTCTATGATCACAATTATAAAGCAGCAAGCTGCAGCGCAGCAATGAAGGTGTAATGCGAGACTATTTCAAGGAATGGCATCAAACCAAAAAGGGGATGCCAGCAAAGATTAATGTCTCCGTCCACATAATGTACATTTCCTTATTACAGTGCAAGAAACAAAGTACTCCTGCTTCAAGTAGCACTAAGCTTGATTGATGAGCGCTACAACTAAGTCGCAACAGAGGGCTGTAACAGTTTTGTTTCAATTAATGGAAGGGTGAGTGCACAGCACTTGCCTTACTGGCTTACTGTAAAGTTTCCAAGACAGAAGAAAGCATTTTGTATAATTCATCTTCACATGTAAGCTCTTTCCCTCATTTGCTTCTAAAAACCAGAAACATGATTTACCTTCTTCCACGTTGATGGAACATCTAAACCAGGGGTCTCAGACACGAGCCGTTATTTTGCGGCCCCCACCTCAACATAAAAGTTTAATGTTAGTGCGGCCCGCAAGTTTTATATGAATGGCGCTTGACAGCGTTGTGTGCGGAGCTGAAGGAATCTACCAATCACGGTGTGGTATATGGCTCTCGAGGGCCGAACATTGACGTCACTTGCGTGATGCAAGCAGAGAAATGTTTTGCCGCTTTTCCACTAGACCCGCACGCGCTCTTCCTCCTTCGCTCGCCTGCCTGCTCGCTCTCTCTTTCACTGTGTGTGTGTCTCTCTCTCTCGCTCCCTCCCCGGCCCCTGGGAGAAGAGCGTCCGGTAGCTCCGAAGCACTCCGCCGAAGGACCGAGTGACAATACAAAACTGTGATGCACTGATACTCCGACAGACAGTCGCTGGATGAATCGGACAAGTAACACATTAGTCGTGATGTTAGCCCATTCGGGACTAATCGTGATACTGTAACTGTAACCCCCCCCCTATTGGCTCCAGACCGAGACGATTTTTGTTATTTGGGTCCACAATGGCTCTTTCAACGTTCTGGGTTGTCTACCCCTGCATTAGTGGAAAAGCGGCAAATGAGTGAAAGCGACAGTAACGTTGCCATGGAGACGAGGGTTTTCTTACATGCCAGGCTGCAGTAACACCACGACACCTGTCCGTCAGTAATAACAGTCCCCGATAACCTGGACCAATTCAAACCGTTTTTTAAATTTTTATTATTGTTTAATTTGCATTGCTTCACGTTACTTAATTCTCATTTTGTTTCATTTATATTTTGATTTTATTTTGTGTTGAAAATAAAAATAAAGGTATTTAAAAATATTTTTTTTAAGAAATCTTTTCTTGCGGCCCAGCCTTACCCAGACTCCGCATCCAATGGCCCCCAGGTAAATTGAGTTTGAGACCCCTGATCGACAGTAAACCAAGGATTACTGTTGGTTATGGGTGGACGCCGCAAGCTCAGTTGATCTCCGGTAAGAGGCGACTTTTTACCACAATTTTCTCACCGAAACCTGCCCGTTGACAAGTGGTCGGGAACCATATTGGCTTGACCGTTCTGATCCATAGTAAAGCTTCACCTCCGGGAATTTTAAACAAAGAAACAACGTGTGTCTGTGTGGCTAAAGGCTAAAGCTTCCCAACTCCATCTTTGTACTTTGACTTCTCCATTATTAATTGAACAAATTGCACAAGATTCAGCAACACAGATGTCCAGAATACTGTTTAATTGCGCGATGAAAAGAGACGACTTTTAGCCGCAAATAAATTGCATCAATAATCTGCATTTATACATTATTAATGCAATACTTTTGGTGAATAAACACATTAGTTAGCTTTTTTTTTTGACAGCCCTAAAAAAAAATGGGGGAAAAAAAAAAGCCTTTTTAGAGACTTGTAGAGTTAATACTCCAAATCCTAGTGGCAGCAGCTGTGATTAAAAGCACGATTATATCTTGTAATTTCTCACATGTTCGTTTCCTGTCAGCACATCAGATAAACAACTCACAGACGGATAAAAACAATTTGTGGCGGTTCATTAAAATCCACATAAAGTCATTCCTGGTTGAATCTCTTGTTTTCCTTTCAACTTAGCAAACACCTTCTGTTATTTTCCCCACTGAGAGAGAAAAGGATAAAGAACAAGACATAAGCTTCCGAGAATGCAATTACAAGTTGCTTAGGGGCCTGAACACCCACGTTGTACGTTGCAACAGGCCACATTCTTTTTTTCTCCACAGTCAGTGGTGGCTTACACATATTGCACTGAAGATGTCAATTAATTTCGCCTGGCTTTTCATACTTTCTCAGTCAGGGTAATGCTCCCCAAGATGGATGTTGGCCAAACACCCTCCCACCCACTCCAAAAATAGCATTCAAGGGAGAAGTTCACCAAAGTTTGGAGTGATTTCTTTAGGGTTCAAGGAGCAATCAATTCCATCGATCCATCCATTTTCTACCGCTTATTCCCTTTGGGGTCGCGGGGGCTGCTGGTGCTTATCTCAGCTACAATCGGGCGGAAGGCGGGGTACACCCTGAAATAAGCAGGGGCGTCCATGAAAAAGATGTTGCTTGGATGGCAATGTATGTTGCTCCAAATTTTGTATGTGCCTTTCGGCATTAATGGTGCCTTCACAGATGTGTAAGTTACCCATGCCTTGGGCACTAATACACCCCCATACTATCACAGATACTGGCTTTTAAACTTTGCGCCTAGAACAATCCGGATGGTTCTTTTCCTCTTTGTTCCAGAAGACATGATGTCCACAGTTTCCCCAAAAAAATTTGAAATGTGGACTCGTCAGACAACAAAACTCTTTCCCACTTTGCATCAGTCCATCTTAGATGAGCTTGGGCCCAGCAAAGCCGGATGCGTTTCTGGGTGTTGTTGAGAAATGGCTTTGGCTTTGCATAGTAGAGTTTTTACTTGCACTTACAGATGCTGTGACGAACAGTCAGCGTAATGCTCTCCAAGATGGATGTTGGCCAAACATTCTCCCACACACTCCAAAAATAGCATTCAAGGGAGAAGTTCACCAAAGTTTCCGAGTGATTTCTTTGGGGTTCAAGGAGCAATCAATTCCATCGATCCATCCATTTTTTACCGCTTATTCCCTTCTCAGCTACAATCGGGCGGAAGGCGGGGTACACCCTGAAATAAGCAGGGGCGTCCATGAAAAAGATGTTGCTTGGATGGCAATGTATGTTGCTCCAAAACTTGTATGTGCGTTTCAGCATTAACGGTGCCTTCACAGATGTGTAAATTACCCATGCCTTGGGCACTAATACACCCCTCATACCATCACAGATACTGGCTTTTGAACTTTGCGCCTAGAACAATCCGGATGGTTCTTTTCCTCTTTGTTCCAGAAGACATGATGTCCACAGTTTCCCCAAAAAATTTGAAATGTGGACTCGTCAGAAAACAAAACTCTTTTCCACTTTGCATCAGTCCATCTTAGATGAGCTTGGGCCCAGCAAAGCCGGCTGCGTTTCTGGGTGTTGTTGAGAAATGGCTTTGGCTTTGCATAGTAGAGTTTTTACTTGCACTTACAGATGCTGTGACGAACAGTCAGCGTAATGCTCTCCAAGATGGATGTTGGCCAAACACCCTCCCACCCACTCCAAAAATAGCATTCAAGGGAGAAGTTCACCAAAGTTTGGAGTGATTTCTGTGGGGTTCAAGGAGCAATCAATTCCATCGATCCATCCATTTCTACAGCTTATTCCCTTTGGGTTCGCGGGGGGCGCTGGTGCCTATATCAGCTACAATCGAGCGGAAGGCAGGGTACACCCTGGACAAGTTGCCACCTCATTGCAATTATTTAATCTTTCTAATTAACAATTAAGGAAGTGAATTACATGAAAACCAAAAGAAGAAAATCAGTGAACTTGGTTGTTGTTGTTGTGTGTTGCTATGTAACAAATGTGAAACAGTAGCTTGAGAGTTGTGATTACCCACCTTTTTAGTGGCTATCCTTCTGGAAAGACTTTCCACAAGATGTCAGATTGTGTTTTGTCCTACTAAGGTCAGCGATCCTTGAACTCGTCGTAGTTTGTTTTCAGGTACAACTTTCTCTGACGCTGCCACAGAAAGACGTGTTTTATGCCACTCCTTCTTTGTCTCATTTTGTCCACCAAACGTTTTGTGCTGTGCGTGAATGCACAAAGGTGAGCTTTGTTGATTTCATTGCTTTGCCGGAGTGTTATCAGGCATTTTAATCAATCCAAGACTGCAAGCTAATTGATGCTAACATGCTATTTAAGCTAGCTGTATGCACATATTGCATCAGTATGCCTCGTTTGTAGGCCGCCACCTGGAAGTCATTCTTGCCCAGTTACGTCGGCCCCCTTTGACTTCATCACCGGATGACTGCGTAGTTCTTTGCTAACTAACAGTTACACCACAGCTTCTCTGCGCTTGTTTTATCGAGTATGACTGCAAAATGAGCCAACATGGAGCCAAAGAAGGTTGCAATCAACAGCACTTTGATAAAGAATGTGAGAAACAATATTGTATTGAAGAAAGAAATTGTTTAGTTAGGCCAGGGCTCGGCAACCCAACACGTTGAAAGAGCCATATTGGACCAAAAATACAACAAGAAAATCTGTCTGAAGCCACAAAAAGACATAAGTCCTATATAAGTGTTATAATGAAGGCAACACATGATGTAAGTGTCTATATTAGCTATAATAGCTTACTATCAACGGTTGACACACATCTTTGTTGACAGAAATGTTGTATTTACATTTTTATTCTACACATTTTTGCACAATTGGAAATCATTATTAAAATGGGGGCTTGTCACAGGTTGAGATACTTTCTGGAAGTTACTGGCTCAGAATGACCAAAGGTATAGATGTGTGTCTCCAAGATAAAGGAAACACAGGCTCTCTTCTTCTAATGGATTTATTACAATCGTTTTAATTTGGGTAACGTTTGCTGTGGTCTGGAACAACGTGGCACACAAACAACTATCAGAAATGCAGCCATTATTACCTCCAGATGATCTGTCATGAGGGATGCAAATATAAAATAAATACACAGAGGACATAAGTAAAGCAAATTAAATGAGATCAAATACACATACAGCTAGCTTGAATAGCATGTTAGCATCAATTAGTTTGCAGTCTTGGATTGAGTAAATATGCCTGATAAACACTCCAGCAAATCAATAAAATCCACAAAGCTCACCTTTGTTCATTCACGCACAGCATAAAACATTTGATTGACAAAATGAGACGAAGAGGGAGTGGCATAAATACGTCTTTCTGTAGCAGCATTAGAGAAAGTTATACATGTATACAAACTACGATGAGTTCAAAGGGCCGTTGAAATTAACGGTGCTTGCCAAATACTCTCATCAGTGAAGCATATTTAATATAAACAGTGGGGTTTCTAACAATTAGAAAGGTTTGTGTCATGTTTTTTCTCCTACAGAAATTATATTAAAACAAGAAATTATTTTTTTTTCTTCATCTTTTTCTATTTTCACACATCTCTGAAAGAGGTCCAGGGAGCCACTAGGGCAGCACTAAAGAGCGAATGCGGCTCTAGAGCCGTGGGTTTCTAACCCCCGGTTTAGGCGCTGGCTCCCTCACCTGAACCTGATTGGTTAATCAAGACACTCCTGTTCCCGGCTGCAAATCAGCATGTTATATGCCAGCCCTGTCTAGATGGATCATTGTTTTGTTTTGTGTGTGTTCAACTTCCATGAAGAATAGCTTTGCCTATGCTTGCCCTTTGCCTTTTAGTGCACTTCTTGCTGCACTATATTTAGTTAACACTTTTTTACCTGCACTTTGCCTGCCATTTCTGCATCCTGGTGTCTATACCAACAACACCCAAACCAAACTGTAACACCTGTGTTATATACGTATTCCATATTATTTTCAGCATGTAAAACTCTAACTGTTCTCTCTAAAATGTGTGTTATTTTAAGATATGTGGGCGATGAGAATTAATTAATTGTATCTGCATTATTTTCTTATGGAATAATCCGTCTTGACTTTTCATACATTTTGGTTTTTGTCTTATATTTTGGAATAGTATACCAACACAAATAAATATACAGTGGTACTGAGGTGAATTATATCATGTACCATTTACTTATATGATTGTGAGCCAGTATGAGTTTGTATTTGGTCACAGAATCCTTCAGAGGATTAATCTACTCAGGAAATATGCCCTTGGATGAATTGAAAGGTGCACATGTCCATCAAAAACTCTCCAGAGATTGGTGGCCTTTGCCCCCGGGAAATTGTAATCCTACAGGAATGCAGTTTTGGAGTTCAGGAGTGATAATAAAAACATTAGCAACATCTGGTAATAAGCCCTCACAGGTAGGAGTAGAGGATAGGGGTCCGAGGTCACACTTTAAGGACAGTTGGCCAAGAACACAACTGCAGCTCCAGTCTGAGGCTCGTTGGAACAAATAAAGCTTTTTTTTCAACGATTCCTCATTGGCTTTTTCTTGGTTCATCCATCATCCATCGCACGACCAACAAATATACAACAGTACCTCAACTTAAGAAAACATCACAAGTATTTGAGGGTCTCTGCAGGATCGACAAGTCAAATTTAAGACATTTATAAGACTTTTATAAGACCATATTGAAATCGTTAAAGACCATTTCACATTTATACAGACAAAAGAGTACAAAGACATCAAGGGAAAGGACAGGCCCAGAATGAATTGTAAGTAAATCCGTTAATTCACTGCTCTTTTACATTGAAAATCAAAACGGTTAAACTTGCGAAATACACCAGAAGACTGGCTATTGTAAACTAATTGAAAAATAATAGCAAAGAACCATTTTTCAGATTTTCCGTAGAAGTGTTTTCTTGCAAAAAGGTGCAGTGTGCTTCATTTCAAGCAGAACGACTGCAATGGTCAAGGAGAGCACAATATATTGTCTGTGAAAGGGACTGTTAGCCTCTCTGCTGAAGCTAAATATTTAATTTTTTTCGCAGTGTTTTCGCGGCTGCCAGAATTGAGCAAACCGATCCAAACATCTCGAGTACTACCAATGTGAAAAACAGAGTGCAGACAGAGCAAATGTCCGAAACGAAAGAAGGCGATTATGGCTTGCGAGCCTCAAGCAGGATTTGGATGTGAATAATGTGAATAACATTCAAATTTGCTCAGCTCATTTTGCATCTGGTATGTATGAATACATTTTTGCAACTTGTTGTGACTTTTTTTTTTTTTAACATATTGCTAATAAACAAGGACTAGTTTTTATTTAGGCATGACAAGATGACAGTCGGAAGTCTGGCTTTCCTCACCCAGCCGTGAACTGAGTGTAAACATTAAACATACAACCTTTATAGCTTTTAATAGCACTTGTTGCATAAACTTGGAAAAAAGATTAGGCAAAATTATAGAAATAATGTAATTTTTTTTACTTTTTTTTTTTTTTTTTAAGTTCTACTGCTGTGAGTACACGACTACAACAGATACATTATTGTTTACTACCTACTATTATATAATGGTATGATTTAACTAGTACACATCTCATATTGGTTTCCTTTGGTGATTGGCACCACTTTACCCACATAACACTCCTTTAGGGGGGTTAAGTTGATCCTTTTATAGTTCTGCAAGTGTTTGTGCCGTTATCCAGGAATTTTGACTTCTAACGTTATCATCCTCTTCACTTTCCCCGCCATGTTTACAAACTTTTCTCTCCTTGATGGTCCTAGAGACTTGAAACGTTTCCATCCACCGCTTCAACCGAGCAATTAGTCCTTCCGGAGCCACAATTCATTGAACTTTCCCTTAATCATCTTATGCAAGTGATTAGGCTTTGCTGTGGGCTTTCGCTAAGTTTTCTCCGCTGCTATGCTAAGCCGTAAAAAACAAGACGCTCGCTGATGGTGCACGATAAAGTTTGACTGGGGCAACCAGACTTTAGTTCCTTTCAGTAGTTACGTTATAGCGTCCTCAAAAATCTAAACATTTGAAAGCCAGACTGAGGTGTATGCGCCACACATTTTCAATGGGAGACAGGTCTGGACTATGGTCTAGTACCCGTACTCTTTCAGTATGAAGTCACGATGTTGTAAGACATGGCTTGGCATTGTCTTGCGGAAATAAGCAGGGGCGTCCATGAAAAAGATGTTGCTTGGATGGCAACATATGTTGCACCAAAACTTGTATGTGCCTTTCAGCATTAATGGTGCCTTCACAGATGTGTAAGTTATCCATGCCTTGGGCACTAATACACCCCCATACCATCACAGATACTGTCTTTTGAACTTTGCGCCTAGAACAATCTGGATGGTTCTTTTCCTCTTTGTTCCAGAAGACATGATGTCCACAGTTTCCAAAAACAATTTGAAATGTGGACTCGTCAGACCACAGAACTATTTTCCACTTTGCATCAGTCCATCTAAGATGAGCTTGGGCCCAGCAAATCCGGCTGCGTTTCTGGGTGTTGTTGAGAAATGGCTTTGGCTTTGCATAGTAGAGTTTTCACTTGCATTTAAAGATGCCGTGAGGAACTGTAGTTACTGACAGTGGTTTTCTGAAGTGTTCCTGAGGCCATGTGGTGATATCCTTTACATAATGATGTCTGTTTTTGATGCATTACCGCCTAGGGATCCAATGTTACATGCAGTGATTTCTCCAGATTCTCCGAACCTTTTGATGCAATTTTGGACCGTAGATGGTGAAATTCCCTAGTTCTTTGCAATAGCTCGTTGAGAAATGTTGTTCTAAACTGTTTGACAATATTTTCAAGCATTTTTTCACCAAGAGGTGGCCCTCGCTCCATCCTGGTTTGTGAATGACTGAGCATTAAATGGAAGATGCTTTTATACCCAATCATGGCACCCACCTGTTCCCAATGAGCCTGTTCACCTGTGGGATGTTCCAAATAAGAGTTTGATGAGCATTCCTCAACGTCCTCAGTCTTTTTTGCCACTTGTGCCAGCTTTTTTAAACATGTTGCAGGCATCAAATTCCAAATGAGCTAATATTTGCAAAAAACAACAGTTTTCCAGTTCAAATGTTAAGTATCTTGTCTTTGCAGTCTATTAAATTGAATATAGGTTGAAATCAGGATTTTGCAAATCATTCTATTCCGTTTTTATTTACCATTTACACAACGTGCCAACTTCACTGGTTTTGGGGTTTACAGATCTTAAACATAGGAGAACTATAAAGAAACACAAAAAAACAAGACTGGGTGGCAGGTCATGACCGAGCTGATTTGAGATGTAAGTATTTTGAGTTAAGAGCTCAATCATATCATAAATCCTACATTAATGTAGTTTTAATAAGGTTGGGCCAAAAAAAAAAAAAAAAAAAATGGGGCTGAATATGACCATGTGCCGCACTTTGGATGACGCTGACCTAACGGATCTAGTCAAACCACTCACTGAGAGGTGTGTCGATATACTCTTTTATGTATAATTGTAGTGGATTTGTTAAATGTTGTTTTTAGGGTTTACTCAAGGAACTTGTATTGCAGTCAACCTTTGACCTGGAGTGGAGTAGCGGGTTATTTTTTTTTCTCCAAAGCTATGATGATGTTGCTCCATGAGAGGATGCCAAAGCACCTGATTATTTTCATCAGCTCTTCATTACTTATGCCCTAATCACACATCATAGCAGCTGATGCATCAGGGAGTGAAATGGCTCTAACATGGCTGCTGGCAGAGATGAACTCTCCAGCTGTTTGCTACCCTCCCAAAACTGTCAGCCCTAATTTGAGCCAATAGCCCCGCGGAACTCAATAATCAAATCAAACCTGTAATAACAGCACATAAGTCGATATATACAGTATATATATATATATATATATATATATATATATATATATATATATATATATATATATATATATATATATATATATATATATATATATATATGTATATATAGAGTGAAGGTTTCTGTGGTTTATCCATTATACAGTGCTCAATACCGGGGTGGAGCAGAATATACATTAGGTCAGGAAAAAACACAGAGGCTATTTCATATCTACAAGCCTGTTTTGCAGGTTTCCCAGCTCTTCAGGGATTTTGATGACGTGTCTGTGGTTGTTACACACATATATATATATATATATATATATATATATATATATATATATATATATATATATATAAAACAATCTCCTGATGATTGAGGGAACCCCTCATGAAACAGTTCTGTAGAGATGAAGTCGTCTTGTGATTTTTTCCCACACCTACATATATATATATATATGTATATATATATATATATATATATATATATATATATATATATATATATATATATATATATATATATATATATATATATATGTGTGTGTGTGTGTGGGAAAAATCACAAGACGACTTCATCTCTACAGAACTGTTTCATGAGGGGTTCCCTCAATCATCAAGAGATTTTAATGGAAGCATTCACATACAGTGGTTTATATAGAGCACAGAGTGGGTGGGTACAGGCAGGCGTAGGGGTGTGGTGATTGGCTCATGGGTTGCTTAGGAGGTGTTTCCGTCTGTGGCGGCATGTTGAAATGATTTCACTGCGCCTGTTGAGGGATGACAGGTCTGGATGATATATAATAAACAGTTTGGTTTTCAAGCATAGGTTGCATCTTTTATTACCACTGTTGTAAAGTGTGCTGGATGCAAGAATTTGCCATGTTATTGAATATTTGAATATTCAACATTATTGTCTTTGAGGTTCCAAATGTACTTGCTGATTTTTCCCACACATACATATTGCGCTCTACCAAGGTATCTAACACTATTCTCTGGATAAACCAATCAAGACATATATGTATATACAGTATATATATGTCTATATATATATATATATATATATATATATATATATATATATATATATATATATATATATATAGGGTGCATTGCATGGTGGGTGTGGCTGTTGTGAGACATTAGTGCCTTGTTTCCGTGTCAGCATGATGAGACCAGTTTGTTGTGTTGGTTTAAAGTCATTTTTTTTTTCAATAAAATCCCCTGAAGAGCAGGTAAACCTGCGAAACAGGCTTGTAGGGATGAAAGAGCATCTGTGTTTTTTCCTGACCTAACGTGTGTGTGTGAATATATATGTATGTATATATATATATATATATATATATATATATATATCCATTTTCTACCACTTATTCCGTTTGGGGTTGCGGGGGGCGCTGGTGCCTATCTCAGCTACAATCAGGCGGAAAGCGGCGTACACCCTGGACAAGTCGCCACCTCATCACAGGGCCAACACAGATAGACAGACAACATCCACAATCACATTCAAACACTAGGGCCAATTTAGTGTTGCCAATCAACCTATCCCCAGGTGCATGTCTTTGGAAGTGGGAGGAAGCCGGAGTACCCGGAGATAACCCACGCAGTCACGGGGAGAACATGCAAACTCCACACAGAAAGATCCCGAGCCCGGGATTGAACCCTGACTACTCAGGACCCTTGTATTGTGAGGCAGACGCACTAACCCCTCTGCCACCGTGAAGTCCATATATATATATATATATATATATACACATATATATATATACATACATATATACATACATATTAATGTGTACATACACACGTGTGTGTGTGCATGCGTTAGTGTGTGTGTGCGTGTGCGCGTGTGCGCGTGTGTGTGTGTGTGTGTGTGTGTGTGTGTGTGTGTGTGTGTGTGTGTGTGTGTGTGTGTGTGTGTGTGTGTGTGTGTGTGTGTGTGTGTGTGTGTCTCTTTCTTTGGCCTACGGGAGTGTCGTCCAGGCTGGTGTGTAAATGCCAAACCAACCT
This sequence comes from Nerophis ophidion, assembly GCF_033978795.1. NCBI lineage: Eukaryota > Metazoa > Chordata > Actinopteri > Syngnathiformes > Syngnathidae > Nerophis > Nerophis ophidion. The sequence continues at coordinate 69,837,548 of NC_084615.1, read as the reverse complement.
TGATTCATTTCACACTCACTTGCTTGACTTTCGAATATGCCAACCTAAGAAATGTAATTCCAAGTTGCAGCACATGGCTGGTTAGTGGAGGAAAGTGTCTCCGTATCCTAAAAGTATGAAAACCAAATAGCGATCCATTTGTCATGATTAAGCAACGGTATGTGTGAATATGAAAACGCAGTGAGTGGAAGACGTTTTTGTTTTTTTTAAGCTTTTTTTCATTCCGCGCTGACTGCATGTTAATTTGTTGCTGTTGTTTCTTTGCCCAAAAATCACTCTTTCAGTTATTTACTTGTGTGGAAAGTTAATAACAATATCTACCTAAACTACAACACTGGCCAACAACCTCCAGGCACCACAGTAATTGTGCTTCTTTTATATGTAGATTTATATGCTTAAAATATTTTTTTCTATATCATGCATTAAAACATTTTATTATTTTCAATATTATTTTCCCCTGCAGGTTTGGCTTTTGTTAAGATTTAGACTGCTTTTAAGGATTTTCATGTACTTTGCAGAGTCATAATTGAATCAAATTGATCAAATCAAATCACTTCGCTCTGACCAGACTTGGGAAGTCATCAATAAAAAAGACAGACCAGGAACGGATGGTCATTAGAAGCCGACAATAGCCGCCTTTTATCACTTTGTGAAATCCTCCCCAACTCACTGTAGGAGAAATATAACCCCAGAGAAAAATGCTGTTTACTGTCACGACTTGGACTTTGACTTGGATTGTTTCTCCGACGCAAAGGAAAATCGGCACGAGCCAGACGTGAATGTGAGTACATTTTATTTATTCAAACACTATAAGTAAAAAAAAGGGCAAACAAATGGCACGCACAATGGCGGAGAACAAACTTGACCAATGAAAAAACAAAACACTAGCACAAAGGCTACAAACTATAAACATGAAACAAACACTTGCTCTGTGGCATGAATAACAAAAACTTACTTGGCATGGACAGAATGCATGAAGGGGGTTGAGGAATACAAAGTTACCAGGCTGACTACCTGTTAACTGCGGCTTAAATAATAGCTATGATAATTATTAACAGGTGTGAGAACTGAGGACAGGGGCGTGACTTGAAGAAAAGGTGTAAACTAATAAGTTGCTATGGAAATAAGAGAAACGAGAAACAAGGAAGTACAAAAGCAGGAAACAATGTCCAAAAAACAAAACCGAACATGACCAAAACAAAACATGAACCCCAGTTCACAACATTTGTATGCACGTACAACACTTAAAACCTCTAGTATATATGTATGTGGAGTTAAATTATGGAAGGGATTACTTAAAGAAATCAAACTAACATGATCTAATTTAAGAAACTGTTTTAATTTCAAAGTGTTTATAAAGTACATAGAAGAAGAAGAATGTAATCGTATTTATATCACTTTATGAAATACAACTTTCTTCACAAATTATTGCTTTTTTTTAATAATATTACTTGTCCATTAGGGACGAGCGGTACAACATGGATGGGTGCATTTTTACTTATAAGGTATATTGTGAGTAAATTGAGAACAGGAATTGAACAAACCTGTTAGCAATTGCTCTGTTATGGAAAAGGGGTAGATTAAATAAAACAATGCTTCTTCCCACTCGTTTTCGAACATGTTGAAAAAGAGAAACTGGACATTTTGATAAATCATATTGTAATTGTATGCATGTTCGAAATAAACTCAAACCATAAACCTATGAGCGCTGACAGACTTTGACGGTCGGCGTTCTTGTCTTTCACACAAGCCAGCAGATGTTGGTGATAATGAGTCGTTTTTTTTTTTTGCTATTGACAACGTGGGAGACCGCCCAGGGTGCAATCAATAGCACCGTTTACACTCCACAGCAACTTTTTTTTTTTTTTTTTTTTTTTTTTTGCCCTAAAGTGAAATGGATCGGATTTTTTTGTGTGACAGTCCAAACGCTTTTTCGTTTAAAGTTAAAGTACCAATGATTGTCACACACACACTAGGTGTGGTGAAATTTGTCCTCTGCATTTGACCCATTCCCTTGATCACCCCCTGGGAAGTGAGGGGAGCAGTGGGCAGCAGCGGTGCCACGCCCGGGAATCATTTATGGTTTACATGTGAGTTGAAAATATGAAGCTAATGTTGATCCACGCTAATGTCCGCGCTTTTTCTAGATCAGTGGTTCTCAAATGGAGGGTACATGTACCCCTGGGGTTACTTGAAGGTTCATAAACTGTGAAAAGGAATGCAATATTCAGTGTTGACAGCTAGATTTTTTTATGGACATGTTGCATAAAAATTGATGTTAAAGTTTTGTGAAGAAATGTTTAGAATTAAAGGCCTACTGAAATGAGATTTTCTTATTTAAACGGGGATAGCAGGTCCATTCTATGTGTCATACTTGATCATTTCGCGATATTGCCATATTTTTGCTGAAAGGATTTAGTAGAGAACATCAACGATAAAGTTCACAACTTTTGGTCGCTAATAAAAAAGCTTTGCCTTTACTGGAAGTCGCAGACGATGACGTCACAAGGGTGAGGGCTCCTCACGTCCTCACATTGTTTATAATGGGAGCCTCCAGCAGCAAGAGCTATTCGGACCGAGAAAACGACAATTTCCCCATTAATTTGAGCGAGGATGAAAGATTCGTGGATGATGATATTGAGTATAAAAAATAAAAAATAAAATAAAGTAAAAACAAAAAAAAAGGCGATTGCATTGGGAAGGATTCAGATGATTTTAGACACATTTACTAGGATAATTCTGGGAAATCCCTTATCTTTCTACTGTGTTGCTATTGTTTTAGTGAGAATAAATAGTAGCTGATTGTCTTAGGGGTGTGTCCACGGTTGTCTTGACGCCAGTCTCTGAGGGAAGTCGACGGCAACTGCATGGACGGCGCAAGCTCAGCTGATCTCGGGTAACAGGCGACTTTTTACCACAATTTTCTCACCGAAACCTGCTGGTTGACAAGTGAAGGGAACCATGTTTGCTTGACCGCTCTGATCCATAGTAAAGCTTCACCTCCGGGAATTTTAAACAAGGAATCACCGTGTGTTTGTGTGGCTAAAGGCTAAAGATTCCCAACTCCATCTTTCTACTTTGACTTCTCCATTATTAATTGAACAATTTGCAAAAGATTCAGCAACACAGATGTCCAGAGTACTGTTTAATTGCGCCATTGAAAGAGACGACTTTTAGCCGCAAATGGTGCTGCGCAAATATGTCCTCTGCAGTCCGTGAGGTCATCATTCCGCAACGTTTACAACAAGAAACTCCGTGGGAAATTTTAAAATTGTAATTTAGTAAACTAAACCGACCGTATTGGCATGTGTTACAATGTTAACATTTCATCATTGATATATAAACTATCAGACTGCGTGGTCGGTAGTAGTGGGTTTCAGTAGGCCTATAAGTTCATGAATCCAGATGGATCTCTATTACAATCCCGAAAGAGGGCACTTTAAGTTGATGATTACTTCTATGTGTAGAAATCTGTATTTATAATTGAATCACTTGTTTATTTTTCAACAATTTTTAGTTATTTTTATATCTTTTTGTCCAAATAGTTCAAGAAAGACCACTACAATTGAGCAATATGTTGCACTGTTATACAATTTAATAAATCAGAAACTGATGACATAGTGCTGTATTTTACTTCTTCATCTCTTTTTTCAACCAAAAATGGGTATTTGAATTAAAAAAAATGTTCACACGGGGTACATAACTGAAAAAAGGTTGAGAACCACCGCCCTAGATAACAGACTTAAAAAGATTAGAACCCTCTCAGATATATATATATATATATATATATATATATATATATATATATATAAGTGGGTACGGAGAGTATTCAGACCCCCTTAAATGTTTTACTCTTTGTTAAATTGCAGCCATGTGCTAAACTCATTTAAGTTCATTTTTTTTCCTTTTAATGTACACACAGCACCCCATATTGACAGAAAAACATAGAATTCCATCCATCCATCCATCCATTTCCTACCGCTTATTCCCTTTTGGGGTCGCGGGGGCGCTGGCGCCTATCTCAGCTACAATTGGGCGGACAAGTCGCCACCTCATCGCAGGGCCAACACAGATAGACAGACAACATTCACACTCACATTCCCACATGTATATATTTATATATATCTTGATTGGATTATCTAGAGAATAGTGCTCGATACCGTGGTAGAGCGCCATATGTATGTGTGGGAAAAATCACAAGACTACTTCATCTCTACAGAACTGTTTCATGAGGGGTTCTCTCAATCATCAAGAGATTTTTTTTTTAATTCTATTTTATTGATCCTGATGATTGAGGGAACCCCTCATGAAACAGTTCTGTAGAGATGAAGTAGTCTTGTGATTTTTCCCACACATACATAAATATATATATAAATAAATGATAAATGGGTTGTACTTGTATAGCGCTTTTCTACCTTCAAGGTACTCAAAGCGCTTTGACACTACTTCCACATTTACCCATTCACACACACATTCACACACTGATGGAGGGAGCTGCCATGCAAGGCGCCAACCAGCACCCATCAGGAGCAAGGGTGAAGTGTCTTGCTCAGGACACAACGGACGTGACGAGGTTGGTTCTAGGTGGGATTTGAACCAGTGACCCTCGGGTTGCGCACGGCTACTCTCCGACTGCGCCACGCCGTCCCTATATATATATATATATATATATATATATATATATATATATATATATATATACATACATACAGACATAATATTACTTTCATTTATTTTCACGTAAAAAAACACACATTTTAAGGTATGATAACCATCAGACAAACCGATCCGTAAAGCCGGCCAAACTATCGGAGTTGGAGGGCGTTTGTGTCAGTGAGGGACAGGAGGACACTGGACAAACTGCTGGCCATCATGGAAAATCCTGCCCACCCACTCCGCCAGACAATTGAGGGACAGCAGAGTTCATACTCCAACCGGCTCCTTCAGCTTCGGTCCCACAGTGTTCGATTCAATATCTCCTTCATTCTGCACTCCATCCAGGTTTACAATCACTCGCCATACAGCAAGAGATGATATATGTCTCTTACCTGACACCTTTTTTGTTTGGTACTTCTCTTTGTTTTTAATGTCTATTTTCTATTTTCTGCTGGATTTACTCTCTATTTTATGCTGCAGCTCTCACATATATTGTAATATTGTACATGGTAATTGTTATAAATTGTATATAGGATATAGACATAATATAAGGGACAAGCGGTAGAAAATAGAAGGATGGATGGATGTGAAAAACAAATAATAAAATGTCTGTGCAGTCATCACCGTGACTCACGTGACTCCGGTTGATTGACGGGCGAATCAGTTAAGCTTATTAAAACATACTTGAGGTCCGGGATGTCACAGGAGCGTCTCTCTGGACTTGCCATTATCAGCATCAATCATACAGATTTGATATAATAAAGTAATTGATGATTTTGCCTCAAATAAGGCTAGAAAAGTCAAGTTTTAGATTGCACTTCACACCGGTTGTTGATGTTAGCGCCTAGTTGGAATCTTGGCTACAGTCTGAGCACTAAATTAATTGTATGTTTATTATCTGCTGTTTCTCTTTGTACAAAAGTGGTGTGTTGTCATAACTGGAACTGTTGAGATGTTATTAGGATGATGCAAAACACAATTTGTATGAAAAATTCGATTTAGTTTTTACTGCTGGAATCTTTTTTTTTTTATGCTCCATATAATAGTTTTTTTTGTTATAGTTTTTACTGCCGGAATCTTTTTTATGCTCCATAGAGGATGTTGTTTTATTAGCTTTCTTCAAGTATATTTTAAGAATTGTTATTACATCCTGTGATGAAGGATATGTGCAATTCACATTGGTGATACTTTATTTCATTTATTTATCCATATTTTTGTTCCTGTGTATTTAAAATTCAATAATAAAATATGACAGATAATACAAACCTGTTTCTATATGAGTTGGGAATTGTGTTGAATGTAAATATAAACGGAATACAATGATTTGCAAATCATTTTCAACCCATATTCAGTTGGATATATTACAGAGACAACATATTTGATGTTCAAACTGATAAACTTTTTTTTTTTTTGCAAATAATCATTAACTTTACAATTTGATGCCAGCAACACGTGACAAAGAAGTTTGGAAAGGTGGCAATAAATACTGATAAAGTTGAGAAATACTCATCAAACACTTATTTGTAGCATTCCACAGGTGTGCAGGCTAACAGTTGGGTGCCATGATTGGGTATAAAAGCAGCTTCCACGAAATGCTAAGTAATTCACAAACAAGGATGGGGTGAGGGTCACCACTTTGTAAGCAAATTGTCGAACAGTTTTAGAAGAACATTTCTCAACGAGCTATTGCAAGGAATTTGGGGATTTTATCATCTACGATCCGTAAAATCATCAAAAGGTTCAGAGAATCTGGAGAAATCACTGCACGTAAGCGATGATATTGCACACTTTTGATCCTTCAGGCGGTACTGCATCAAAAACCGACATCAGTGTGTAAAGGATATCACCACATGGGCTCAGGAAAACTTCATAAAACCACTGTCAGTAACTACAGTTGTTTGCTACATCTGTAAGTGCAAGTTAAAACTCTGCTATGCAAAGCAAAACCCATTTATCAACAACACTTAGGAACGCCGCTGGCTTCGCTGGGCCCGACCTCATCTAAGATGGACTGATGCAAAGTGGAAAAGTGTTCTGTGGTCTGACGAGTCCACATTTCAAATTATGTTTGGAAATGGTGGACGTGGTGTTCTCCGGGAACAAAGAGGAAAATAACCATTCGGATTGTTATAGGTGCGAAGTTCAAAAGCCAGCATCTGTGATGGTATGGGGGTGTATTAGTGCCTAAGGCATGGGTAACTTACACATCTGTGAAGGCACCATTAATGCTGAAAGGTACATACAGTCTTCGGAACAACATATGCTGCCGTCTAAGCGCCGTTATCATGGACGCCCCTGCTTATTTCAGCAAGACAATGTCAAGCCACGTGTTACAACAGCGTGGTTTCGTAGTAAAAGAGTGCGGGTACTTTCCTGGCCCACCTGCAGTCCAGACCTGTCTCCCATCGAAAATGTGTGGCGCATTATGAAGCGTAAAATACGACAGCGGAGACCCCGGACTGTTGAATGACTTAAGCTCTACATAAAACAAAAATGACAAAGAATTCCACTTTCAACGCTTCAACAATTAGTTTCCTCAGTTCTCAAACGTTTATTGAGTGTTGTTAAAAGGAAAGTTGATGTAACACAGTGGTGAACATGCCCTTTCCCAACTACTTTGGCACATGTTGCAGCCCTGAAATTCTAAGTTAATTATTATTTGCAAAAAAAAAGAAAGTTTATGAGTTTGAACATCAAATATCTTGTCTTTGTAGTGCATTCAACTGAATATGGGTTGAAAAGGATTTGCAAATCATTGTATTCCGTTTATATTTACATCCAACACAATTTCCCAACTCATATGGAAACGGGGTTTGTATATTACAATATATTGTTGTGTTGGTGGGAGAGTTTAGGGCAGGGGTCGGCAACCCAACATGTTGAAAGAGCCACATTGGAGCAAAAATACATAGAAGAATGTGTCTGGAGCAGCAAAAAATAAAAAGTCTTATATAAGTGTTATGATGAAGTCAACACATTAAGTAAGTGTCTCAGAGGGTGAGATATTTCGTGGAAATGACTGGCTTGAATCTGCCAAAGGTAAAGGTGAGTGTGCCCAAGTTAAAGGACTTGGCAAATAAATTGTAATGAATTTATTACAATCTTTGCAAGCTGGGTAACATTTGCTGTGGTCTGGAACAACATGGCACACAAACAACTACCATTACATTACATACAGATAATGTGTCATGAGACATGCACATATAAATTAAATACACAAAAGACATAATTAAAGTAAATTAAATGAACTCAAATATACCTTTGTATGAGGCATAATGATGCAATATGTACACGCAGCTTGCCTGAATAGAATGTTATTTATTATTATTAGCACTCCACACAAGTCAATAAAATCAACTAAGCTCTCCTTTGTGGATTCACGCACAGCATTAAATGTTTGGTGAACAAAACAGTGGGCTTTCTAAAAATTAGGAGGGTTTGTGTCATGTTTGTTCTCCTACAGAAAAATTATTAAAACAACAAATAGTTTTCCCTCAACTCTTTCCATTTTTTTAAATTCTCCAAGGAGCCACTAGGGCGGTGCTAAAGAGCCGCATGCGGGTTTTGGGGGAAATCTTTTTTTTGTGTGTGTGTGTGAGGGGGGGGGGCAAGTGATGGTTGGCCCAGGGCATAAATCTAACCAAGACCGCCTCTGGGTGACATGTAGAGACACAAACCCAGCGAGCCTCCGTAAGTATATGTGTCGTGCAAATAAATGTAACTGATCGAATATTGAAAAGAGTGTCTGACAAGGTTTTTACTCCCGGTGATGAACAAAACAAACTTTCGGCAAGTTGACCGATTGCAGTTTTTAGGAGTCCGTCACCCAACACCTTCAGCAAAAAATATGCTTTTTCTTCTTGTTCTTTCCACTTAGTTCTTAATGTGACTGATTTTAGTGATTAAGGAAACATATTTTTGCAAGAAATGTGTTTTTCTTCTTGTTATTTGCACTCAGTTCTTAATGTGACTGATTTTAGTGAATGAAGAAACACATATTTGCAAAAAAAGGTTTTTATTCTTGTTATTTGCACCTAGTTCTTAATGTGACTGATTCTAATTAATTAGGAAACATATTTTTGCAAAAAATGTGTTTTTCTTCTTGTTATTTGCACTTAGTTCTTAATGTGACTGATTTTAGTGAATAAGGAAACATATTTTTGCAAAAAATTTGTTTTTCTTCTTGTTATTTGCACTTAGTTCTTAATGTGACAGATTTCAGTGAATGAGGAAACACATATTTGCAAAAAAAGGATTTTATTCTTGTTATTTGCACCTAGTTCTTAATATGACTGATTCTAGTTAATTAGGAAGCACATATTTGCAAGAAAAAAAAAGTTTTTTCTGCTTGTTATTTGCACCTAGTTTTTAATGTGACTGATTTTAGTGAATGAGGAAACACATATTTGCAAAAAACAGGTTTTTCTTCTTATTTGCACCTAGTTCTTAATGTGACTGATTTTAGTGAATGAGGAAACACATATTTGCAAAAAAACAAGTTTTTCTTCCTGTTATTTGCACCTAGTTCTTAATGTGACAGATTTTAGTGAATGAGGAAACACATATTTGCAAAAAAAAGGTTTTTCTTCTTGTTATTTGCACCTAGTTCTTAATGTGACTGATTCTAGTTAATTAGGAAGCACATATTTGCAAGAAAAAAAAGGTTTTCTGCTTGTTATTTGCACCTACTTCTTAATGTGACTGATTTTAGTGAATGAGGAAACACATATTTGCAATAAAAAGGCTTTTCTTCTTGTTATTTGCACCTAGTTCTTAATGTGACTGATTTTAGTGAATGAGGAAACACATATTTGTAATAAAAGGTTTTTCTTCTTGTTATTTGCACCTAGTTCTTAATGTGACTGATTTTAGTGAATGAGGAAACACATATGTGCAAAAAAAGGTTTTTATTCTTGTTATTTGCACCTAGTTCATAATGTGACTGATTTTAGTGAATTAGGAAGCACATATTTGCAAAAAAAAAAAGGTTTTTCTGCTTATTTGCACCTAGTTCTTAATGTGACTGATTTTAGTGAACGAGGAAACACATTTTTGCAAAAAAAAAAATGTTTTTCTTCTTGTTCTTTGCACTTAGTTCTGATTTTAGTGAATTAGTAAACATATTTTGTTGTTGTTATTTGGTTCTCGCCCTTAAATTCTACCAAGTTCATGTTCGGTCTGGCTAATGTCGAATCCAGGCAAGTCCATCACTCCTCTCCTTCTACAGTTGGATCTTCTGCCTTTTTTTTTTTGTTGAAATTATTCCTCACATTCCAATTGTCTTGTGCGAATTGAGCACCAGAACTTGTTTGTCTTGCCACTCCACCTGATTGACGGAGTAGAGCCGTGCCATGTGAGTGCTGGCGGACCTCGGAGCAGAGCCGTAACTTAATGCAAATGGGGATGTGCTTTTTTCCCATAGATATGCTCTCATCAACCCATCCAACCTGTTTCAGACCAGAGGTATTTTTCCAGACGGCATATAATCAAACTGCCTCGTGCAGCAGGTTTATGAAAAGTCCTTGACACATTATTATACCCACTTCAAGCCAAGGGCTCTTTTCAAAGCGGATCATCCTGTAGAAACTTCCACATCTACTAACTGAATGTGGAAGGCTTGTCACATCCAAATTGTGACAAACTATCAAGATCAACTAATACACTATATTGCCAAAAGTATTTGGCCACCTGCCTTGACTCACATATGAACTTGAAGTGCAATCCCAATCTTAACCCATAGAGTTCAATATGATGTCGGTCCACTTTTTGCAGCTATTAATGTCAAGGCTGGACTGTCGTTATTTTTGCTTCTTCGATGCAGAGAGGATACGGGACGAGCCAAACGAGAGTGTAAGTACATGGTTTATTTGAATACTAAATACAAAAATTATCGAACCATGGGCGCTCACAAAGAGGTACAAAAATATAAACAGGAAAACAAAACACCTGCTCGATGGCATGAAAGACGATAAACTATAAACTTAAACTTGCACTGTGGCAGAACTATGAACAACTAAAACAAAAACACTTACTGTGACCGAAACAAGGGGCATGGATAGCAGGGTGCGAAGCAGGTAATCGTGAAGACATGAAGCAGAATGCAAAAATCCCAGACTGATGGACAGAAAGTAAAATCCTTAAATAGTAGCAGTGGTAATGAGAAACAGGTGTGAGAGGCTGATGATCGGGGCGTGACTAGGGGAAACTAATGAGTAGCTATGGTAACAAAACAAACCAGGAAGTGAAAAGACAGAACCAAATGTCCAAAAAAACTAACCGAACATGACCAAAACAAAACATGATCCATAGGTGTGACAATTACAGCTTCAACTCTTCTGGGAAGGCTGTCCACGAGGTTGTGCAGTGTGTTTGTAGGAATTTTCCACCATTCTTCCAAAAGCGCATTGGTGAGGCCACACACTGATGTTGGTCGAAAAGGCCTGGCTCTCAGTCTCTGTTGTAATTCATCCCATCTATCGGGTTCAGGTCAGGACTCTGTGCAGGCCAGTCAAGTTCATCCACACCAGACTCTGTCTTCAGTGTCTTTATGGACCTTGCTCTGTGCACTGGTGCACAGTCATGTTGGAAGAGGAAGGGACCCGTTCCAAACTGTTCCCACAAAGTTGGGAGCATGGAATTGTCCAAAATGTTTTGGTATCCTGGAGAATTCAAAGTTCCTTTCACTGGAACTAAGGGGCCAAGCCCAACACCTGAAAAACCACCCCACACAATAATTCCTCCTCCGCCGTATTTCACACTCGGCACAATGCAGTTCGAAATGTACCGTTCTCTTGGGAAACTCTAAACCCAAACTCGTCCATCAGATTGCCAGATAGAAAAGCGTGATTCATCACTCCGGAGAAGGTGTCTCCACTGCTCTAGAGTCCAGTGGCGACGTGCTTTACACCACTGGATCCAACACTCTGCATTGGACTTGGTGATGTATGGCTTAGATGCAGCTGCTCGGCCATGGAAGCTGCTGTTGTTCTAAAAATATTCCATTTTCTTAAAATAAAGCAGTTGACTTTGGAATATTGAGAAGCGAGGAAATTTTACGACTGGATTTGTTGTACAGGTGTCATCCTAAGAAAGTTCCAGACTGGAAATCGCTGAGCTCCTGAGAGCGGTCCATTCTTTCACAAATGTTTGTAGAAACAGTCTCCATGCCTGAGTGCTTGATTGTATACACCTGCAGCCGGGCAAAGTGATTAGGACACCTGATTCTGATCATTTGGATGGGTGAGCTAATACTTTTGGCAATATAGCGCATCTTAACATTGGTGCCCTTTTTTAAACACACACACACGTGCACACATCATCATTGCATTCATGCTTCCCAACTTCACATCTATGGGTAAAAGCTTTGTATTGTGAAAAGTACGGCATTTATTTTTATCTGAGACTTACTGGCTGACTGAAAGTGTAATGTGTAATTTTAGTCTGTATAATTCTAGTGATTTCTAGTGTGTAGAAGTGTAATTCTAACCAACAGTGCAACGCACAATACAATACAACACAATGTAATGTAATGGCGGCGGCAATGTGGAGGAGGCAGAATGACTGTGAACAAGTCAGCCTTTCATTCTTCTTCATAAAAGTAGCACTGTCTCGCTAACAAACAAGCTGTAATGCCAACTCCTTAGGAAGACAAGTAGCTATTGGCTGTCCTAAAATTCTCTAGAAGTCACAAAGAGAAGTCATCACCTCATTTGCATAATAAATTGCAATTTCTTGAGATACAAAAGTGAGTTGAAAAATGAGAAGTATGATTGGAGCTGCAAATAAACTACTACATTGAATCTTGTTTTTTTTGTTTTAAAGATCGGTTTTGTTCTGTGTTTTTTTAATTTAGAGCTGTTGTTCTCAAACTTCAAGGATCAAGGACTCATTTAATCAAAAAAATATTACAGCCCTCTTCCTTCTCAGCCTATATAAATAACCAAACCTGCCCCATCAGCGGTGTCCGCAGTTTGCGGTCTCATCCGCGGATAAACCGCGGGTCGGGCAGGTGACATGACGAAAAAATAGATTTTAATTAGATTCGGGCGGGCGGCGGTTGAACCATCCGGAAATATTTGATATACATGGTTCAGGGATCGGTATCCTTTACCATTCAAAGAGCCATTTAGGACCCGTGTCACAAAGCGAAGAAGACAATAGAAGACGCAAACATTCTCTAAAATGACTGCCGGAAGCCACCCAATTATTAAGTATTAGGGCGTTCTATGAAGCCATTGGCTTTCTCACCTTTTACAGCATGTACGATCTGCTTGTCAGTCCAGCAACATGTTGTATGTGGCTTCCGCGGCAACACGCACACGACTGCAAGGCATACTGGGTGACGCAGAGTACACTAATGGTTGTGATATAAACCATTTTAACACTCTTAGTAATATGCGCCATGCTGTGAAGCCACACCAAACAAGAATGACAAACACATTTCGGGAGAACATCCTCCCAGTAACACAACATAAACGCACACAACAAATACCCAGAATCCTTTGCATCCATGACACATCCTAACTAATTTATACACCCTGCTAGCAGCAACCAACCAAGCCCCGCCCCCTCTCCGTGCGTTGGTAAGATGGGCGGGGTTAGGGGCGCAGGGTGTTAAATATATTCAGTGGTTGTCACGGATGCAAAGGATTCTGGGTATTTGTTGTGTTGCGTTTATGTTGTGTTACTGTGAGGATGTTCTCCCGAAATGTGTTTGTCATTCTTGTTTGGTGTGGCTTCACAGCGTGGCGCATATTAGTAAGAGTGTTAAAGTTGTTTATATCACAACCATCAGTGTACTCTGTATCACCCAGTATGCCTTTCAATCTTGTACGTGTGATTGCGGAAGCTGCATACAACATGTTGCTGGACTAACAATCGGTTTGTACATGTAGTTGAAGGTGTCAAAGGCAATGGCTTCACAGCACGCCCTTATTCTTGTCATCAGGATGAACACCATTGGATATTCGTGAGAACGTTAGCTGCGCCCATTGTCTTCTTTACTCTGTGAAACGGGTTTAAATAGCTCTTTGAGTGGTAAAGGTGGCCGACCTCTGATGTATTTCAGCGGGCGGGTGGTTGCGGTTCTGATAAAATGTTGGTTCGGGTGGACCGCGGGTGGATGACGACTTTGGTGATGTGGTTGCGGATGATATAATTGCCTATCCGCGCATCTCTAGTCCGTAGATATTATTCCCAAAAGAGTCAATGCTGTTCTCTAGGTTGCTGGGGGTCTTTGTGCTGCTAAACATCACATCAATAGGAAAGTGCTCCTTTCTAAACAATAACTACTATCACAGCACATAGTTTATTTATTTAGGAGACAGAAAGATTATCTGATCTGAAAAATGTAATAGACATTCCTTTGAAGAACACAATGTCACAGAGTTTATTTATTTTGGAGACGGAAAGATTATCTGATCTGAAAAATGTAATGGACATTCCTTTGAAGAACACAACGTCTCGGGCAACTTTAGCTAACCTCAAACATGCAGTACTCAATGTCAGATCTTTAAGTAATGAATCGATTTGAATAAACAGTAGTATTTCCTCTTATAATCCCAGTGTTATGGTTTTAACTTAGACATGGTTCCACACCGCAAATGCAGTTCTGATTTAAAGTAGCCCACCACACTTTAACTTTGTGCTTGAGACGCGACAAAACCAGAGGGGTGGAGGTGTTTCTTCCATATTCAGGGAAAATATCCGCAACCCCAAATTGTCATTTGGGGTTTTTCATCATTTGAGGATGGGTCATTCAAAATGGACATAAAACAATCATTAGTACTTTATAGCACTAGTATTTACAAACCACCGAAGAATTTAAATGTATTTATTGATCCATCCTGTCACAACATGGCTTGGATTAAAGTTGTTTCCTCGATGCAGAGAATGATTTGCACGGGCGAGACGTGACTGTGAGTACATCTTTTATGTATCTAATATCTACAAAACAGGGAAAACAAAAACACTTGCTCGATGGCATGAAAAACAATTAACTATAAACTTAAACAGCACGATGGCATGACTGTATACAAACGAAACAAACGACACTATCTGTGGCATAAACAAAACAATACCAGCACTGAGGCATAAATACAAAAACTTACTTTGAGCGAAACAAGGGGCATGAATAACGAGGTGTTCGAGGACCTGAATGTAGCAACAGCATGGTAGGGTGTGTGAGTGTGTGAAGATCCCAGAACGATGAACAGAAAGCAAGTGACATAAATAGTGGCCGTGGTAACTAGAAACAGGTGTGAGAGGCTGATGATCGGGGCGTGACTAGGGGAACCGGGTGGAAAACTAATGAATAGCTATGGTGACCAAGAAAACAAGGAAGTGAAAACGCAAAAAGAGTCCGGAAAACAAAACAAAACATGATCAAACATAAAAACAGATTAACAGGCATGACACATCCATGAATTACCATGAATTGATTAAGGTGGACCCTCACTTAAACAAGTCGAAAAACGTAATCGGGTGTTAGCATTTAGTGGTCAATTGTACGGAATATGAACTGTACTGTGCAATCTACTAATAAATATGAATCTATTTATATTATTCATATATTATACATATAATATATTATTTATTATTATCATTGTTTATTGCGAGCAAACTGTGGTGCTGAATTTCCCCCAGGGATCAATAAAGTACATTCTATTCTATTCTATTCTAAAAGTCTAAATCAATCAATCAATCAATCAATCCAATCAATCAATCAATTAATCAATCCATCCATCCATTTTCTACCGTTTATCTCTTTTTGGGGTTGCGGGTGCTGGAGCATATCCACAGCTGCATTAGGGTGGAAGGCAGGGTGCGCCCTGGACAAGTCGCCACCTCATCGCAGGGCCAACACAGATAGACAGACAACATTCACACTCACATTCACACACTAGGGCCAATTTATTATTGCCAATCAACCTATCCCCAGGTACATGTCTTTGGAGATGAGAGGAAGCCAGAGTACCTGGAAGGAACCCACGCATAGGTTTTGTGGAATTACTTTCAGTTGTGTGATCTAACTTGTTTGATCATCACAGGGGACTTAATGTGCATGTCGATGTAACCAAACACAGGCATGCTAAAGAACTGCTACTGTCCTTGTAATGTTTGTTCTATCTCTTGGGTTATACTCGTATAGCGCTATTCTACCTTCAAGGTACTCAAAACGCTTTGACATTATTTCCTCATTCACCCATTCACACACATTCACACACTGATGGCGGAAGCTCCCATGCAAGGCGCTAACCACGATCCATCAGAAGCAAGGGTGAAGTGTCTTGCTCAAGAACACAACGGACGTGACTTGGCTGGTACAAGATGGGGATCGAACCAGGAACCCTCAG
The DNA here is from genome assembly GCF_033978795.1 of Nerophis ophidion. Lineage (NCBI taxonomy): Eukaryota > Metazoa > Chordata > Actinopteri > Syngnathiformes > Syngnathidae > Nerophis > Nerophis ophidion. The sequence continues at coordinate 69,821,538 of NC_084615.1, read as the reverse complement.
GTTGCTGGCACGGCCACTCTGCCAACTCCACCACGCCGTCTCTTCAGCATGTAAACGAGCCCAACCACAGCAGAGGCTTCATTACTACAGGTCTTGGTATTTCAAACGTGAATTGTGTTTTCTTCGACCTGTCTGTCAGACCCAAACCAGCAGTTGGGTATGTGGCTGTTTAGGGAAGAAAGCACACGGACACATATGCTAAAGTTGTTGATCTGTTGTTGAACTCGTATACGTCAAATATTTTAGACACTATAACTCCTGTCATGGTTAGAATGGTTAACAGTAGGCAAAAGACGGCATGGAGAAATGAAGACTCGGTCTGGGCACAGAAAAATGAGTGTCGCAGAGCGGAACGGAAATGGCGCCAATCCAAGCTTAAAATGTCCAACCAGTCTTTGCGTCGAAGAAGGGAAAAATGTTTTTTGAAATCATCACAAAGTCTGCACTGTCTTTACACTCACTACCTGCGCTTGCATGGTTGTTGTCGATTGCTAGCTATAAGCTAATACAAGCAAGTAATATCGGATGTTTTGGTCGGATCTTACAGGGTTCATTGTTACATTTGCTACGCCAGTGAACCCCAAAGTTTTGCTTACAACCTAAAGCAGTGGTTCTCAACCTTTTTTCAGTGAAAAAGAACAATGTTTTAATTCAAGTACCCCCTAATCAGAGCAAAGACTTTATGGTTGAAAAAAAGAGAAAAAGAAGTAAAATACAGCACTATGTCATCAGTTTCTGATTAATTAAATTGTATAATAGTGCCAAATATTGCTCATTTCTAGTGGTCTTTCTTGAACTATTTGGAAAAAAAGATAAAAATTTAAAAAATAAACAAGTGATTCAAGTATGAATAAAGATTTCTACACATAAAAGTAATCATCAACTTAAAGTGTCCACTTTGGGGATTGTAATAGAGATCCATCTGGATTCATGAAATTAATTCTAAACATTTCTTCACAAGAAAAATAAATCTTTAACATCAATATTTATGGAACATGTCCACAAAAAAATCTAGCTGTCAACACTGAATGTTACATTGTTGCATTTCTTTTCACAGTTTATAAACTTACATTCATATTCTGTTGAGTATTATTCAATAAATATATTTATAAAGGATTTTTGAATTGTTGCTATTTTTAGAATATTTTACAAAAAATCTCACATACCCCTTGGAATACCTTCAAGTACCCCCAGGTGTACGCGTACCCCCATTTGAGAACCACTGACTTAAAGCGTAACAATTAGTCAAAAGACAACGTTGAGGTACCACTGTATACTTCTTTCTGCAAAAAAAGGTAATCACTGGGATGAAAAAGAGTTTTTGAGAATTTCCTCGAATAAACCACTGACAGCAAACACCGCAAACTGCAACAAGTGTTAAAAGCATTAGTGCCAGAAACGTTCTGCCTTCCATCCATCCATCCATCCATCTTCTACCGCTTATTCCCTTTCGGGGTCGCGGGGGGCGCTGGCGCCTATCTCAGCTACAATCAGGCGGAAGGCGGGGTTGTGTTCCAATATTATTGATGAGCAGCTTTAACTTTCACTAAAGTTTCCTTTTTCTATTTTGCCAAACAAGAAGAGTAATCCATCTGATTTGGGAGATTTCGGATGCTCTTTAGAGTCCAACTCAGCGGGATGTGGTGTTCAAATCTTCCAGGAGAAGAACTGTGCTAAAGATCAAAGCCATCCAGTGAGAACGCACTCACATCAAACGCCGCTGAACGGCGTGTTACCTAGCAACTCCGGACCCGCTGTAACTAGGTGTAGGAAATATTGAAGCCTACATTCTTCCTTCCATTTTCGTGCAAATACAATTTCAAAGGAAATCGATAAGTCTGTGTATGTGCCCAACATGTAAAAGGACCTTTATTTGTGCATATTTGCAACATCAGAGCGAAACCCGAGAAGAAAGACAGCATAGTGAACTGACCCACATGCTCTGATCATACTAATAATGGTGCACATAAAGTCCTTATCAAAAATGACCATGAGCGGCTAAGGCACAGTGGAGCTTGGCAATAAAATGTGTTGTGCAGCAGAGACATGCTTTGAGTACCAAGGTGAAGGTGCAGGCAGGCCTTTATCATGATAACAACACGGCTGTCATTTTTATTAGGAAATTAGGAAGTGTCATCCTTCGCTTTAACAAGGCTGAGCAGCAGGCTAAAACAACTCCATCAAACCGCTGACAAACTGCGAGGTCAGATCCCCCCCTCCCTGTGAAGTCAAGCATACGTTCGCCACAAGGGACTAAAATGCCATATGACGCGCTTCACTGCCTTCCCGGATGCAGGTAAATTTATGACTCAAAATTACAATTCAACGCCGATGTTTGTTCACTCTTTGATGGTCATCGCGGGGAGCTAATGTGAATAGATGCATGCCAGCCCCTTAGGAAGACTTCAGAGAGAGCAGTGATTGTGATGTGGCTCCACAGCCATCCTGCCTTGTCTGTCTTAGCCAGCGGTGGCAGGTGTAAGCTGTGAAAGTGCTTGATGAATGTTCTATTTAGTGCCGCTGACTGACTGCCCTTATTCCGGCATCAGACAGCTCCTCTGGCTAAGTACTGCAGGAGCAGACACTGTACATGGCTCACACTGCCTCAGTGCAACCACACACACTGATACTGTACATGGGCATACGTCCACATAAACTGGACTAGGGAAGGGTACAGCTCGGTTGGTAGAGTGGCCGTGCCAGCAACTTGAGGGTTGCAGGTTCGATTCCCGCTTCCGCCATCCTAGTCACTGCCGTTGTGTCCTTGGGCAAGACACTTTACCCACCTGCTCCCAGTGCCACCCACACTGGTTTAAATGTAACTTAGATATTGGGCTTCACTATGTAAAGCGCTTTGAGTCACTAGAGAAAAGCGCTATATAAATATAATTCACTTCACTTCACTTTAACATTTGAACCGATACCGTACAAAATACACATAGCATATTTCCTTAAATAGCCGCCGGGCATGTAATATGCGCCTGCCTTGAATTATAACCGGGTCAAACTCGCTCCCCAAATTTATTAACGCATGCTTACTTTTACGGCCGGGTCGAATTCGTGACGTCACGAGTGACGCTTCCTTTGTCGTTATTTTCAAAATGGCAGAGGAGTTTTGGGGTTTTTTTTGCTTTTATTATGTGTAAACCAGGGGTCTTGTTCCACAGCCATACAGATCACACTGATGGATGTGATATAAAACAATTTTAACACTCTTACTGATATGTGCCACACTCTGTGAACCCACACCAAACACATTTCGGGAGAACATCGGCTCTGTAACACATTATAAACGCAACATAAGAATTACCCACATTGCCCTGCATCCATGACTCGATAGCACCATGCATCCATGACTCGATAGCATTTCGCTGCTTCTCATACAAGATTGCAATGCATACTTGGTCAACAGCCAAACCTTTTACACTGATGGTTGTGATATAAACAACTTTAACACTCTTACTAATATGTGCCACACTCTGTGAACCCACACCAAACATATTTCGGGGGAGAACATCGGCTCTGTAACACATTATAAACGCAACATAATAATTACCCACAATGCCATCCATCTATGACTCTTGGCTTTATTATACATGCGCCCCCCCCTCTGTGCGTCGGTTGAGGTGGGCGGGGTTGGGGGCGCGTGTATAATAAAGCCAAGAGTCATGGATGGATGGCATTGTGGGTAATTCTTATGTTGCGTTTATAATGTGTTACAGAGCCGATGTTTTCCAGAAATTTTTTTGGTGTGGGTTCACAGAGTGTGGCGCATATTAGTAAGAGTGTTAAAGTTGTTTATATCACAACCATCATTGTAAAAGGTATGGTTGTTGACCAAGTATGCATTGCAATCTCGTATGAGAAGCAGCGGAATGCATACGTCCGGCCGGCACGCAGATAGCGTTGTGTAAAGGCGGTCGCGATGGTATGTAGTAGAGCAGTTTTTCCCAACCACCATGTCGCGGCCGCAGACAATTTTTTTTTTTTTTATCACACTCAATTTTTTACTACATGCAATTGGTAAGCGCAGGGGTGAGAAGAGGTTTTAAAATTATTAGCGCCTGCTTACTTTAACCGCATGCCTTGAATAAACGCAGGAGTGAGAATAGGTTATAAATTAATTAGCGCCCCGGCGGCTATTCAAGGAAATATGGTATCTAGGAGTACTAAAAGGTACTCATTGTCTGTACTTTAGTTTGTTAAAATAAATTAATGAACAGCAAGGTGGAATAGGGGTTAATGCATGTGCCTCACAATACGAAGGTCCTGAGTTGTCCTGGGTTCAATCCCGGGCTTTGGATCTTTCTGTGTGGAGTTTGCATGTTCTCCCCGTGACTGCGTGGGTTCCCTCCGGGTACGCCGGCTTCCTCCCACCGCCAAAAACATGCACCTGGGGATAGGATTTAATTTTTAATTTTCCTGAAAGAACTCTCTTGAAGGAATCAAAAAGTACTATCTATCTAAGTTGATTGGCAACACTAAACTGGCCCTCGAGTGTGAATGTTGTCTGTCTATCTGTGTTGGCCCTGTGATGAGTTGGTGACTTATCCAGGTTGTACCCTGCCTTCCGCCCGAATGCAGCTAAGATAGGCTCCAGCGACCCCCCGCGACCCCGAATGGGCAAGCGGTAAAAAATGGATGGATGGATGCATTGGGAAAGCCATGCATTAATTTATGGTGGTGGTAAGCTACATTTATACCAATACGGGTGACACTGGGAGAAATTTTGGTGAAGTGTCTTGCATTACGACACAAACGGTGGTGCCGGTCTTGTAGTCATACGTAATGATCCTCCTGTCCCCACTATGAACTGGCCTCTCACACTATTAAATAGATCCACTCGATGTCCATTGCACCGGTGGCCCAGAGGGGGTCCCCACATCTGCGGTGCCCTCCAAGGTTTCTCATTGTATCCCATTGGGTTGAGATTTTTCTTGCCCTGACAGTTAAAAAGTTAAATAACTAAATAGTTAATAGTTAAAGTACCAATGATAGTCACACACACACACTAGGTGTGGTGAAATATTTCCTCTGTATTTGAACCAACCCCCTGATCACCCGCTTGGGAAGTGAGGGGAGCAGTGGGCAGCAGCGGTGCAGCGCCCGGGAATCATTTATGGTGATTTAACCCCCAATTCCAACCTTTGATGCTGAGTGCCAAGCAGGGAGGCAATGGCTCCAATGTTTTTATAGTCTTTGGTATGACTTGGCCATGGTTTGAACTCACAACCTACCGATCTCAGGGCGGACACTCTAACCTCTATGCCACTGAGTAGGTTATGATTTGGGATCTGAGCCGAAGATGTCTTCTTCCGCCCTTTGAGACATTTGTGATTTAGGGCTATATAAATAAACTTTGATTGATTAATTGATGATGAGGTGATCCACAAGTGGCATGACCCAACAGACACCCACGGCAGGTCCTTTCATTTTTTGGAAATACGCCCTCACCAAGGCCCTGAGCAGGCTAGCATCCAATGTCGGCTCGGCCGCCCACATGGTATGTGACTTCCAACCACTGGTCCAGGCAGTCAACAACCCCTACTCTGACGATATATCCATAATTGCATAAGTAATGGCTGTTACTGGACAAAAGAGTCAATGGTGATCTGGGTTTCTGGTCACTAAAACCTTCTGCAGAAGGAATTAGCCGATGCCCAAGGGAAACTCTGCTCCTTGACCACCCAACCGGACTCCTAGCAGATTGATCCACATGCCGTGACCTCATTCGCCATGAATTGTGTCCCTCCCCCCAATGAACACCCACAGTTTAAGCAGGTCTTCTCCAAAATGGAGAAAGACTCTTGACTGCCCTGGCAAAAGTCAAAGCTCCCAACCACATCCACTTCCGGTGCGGTCACCATCCCTCCTCCCTGCGTCTGAGAGGTCTGATTGAAAACTCCAACTGCAGATTCCGCGGCAAAGAAGACGAGTCGTCAGAGCATCTCTGGCCTCACTGCTCTGCTTTCCTTTGGGACCGTTATCACCACCTACTAGGAGCTTCAATATACAAACTTGTCTGCCTCCCACCGGGCAGTCTCGCTCATTCGAGGAATATCCTCAGACGCCTGCGGTGAACAAACAACAACATCATCCCGGACGAGGATGGTGAATGCTGGAATTAAACCAGGAACCCTCAAGTTTCTGGACGTCCGCTCTACTCGCTGATTGTTAATGGCTTAGTTATTAAATCTCACTTTTTAATGCAACATTTAAAAATGAGCTGATTGTGATAACTGTGCTGTTCAGTTGTCATATTGTTTTCTTATTACATTTCCGAGTTTCATATGAAAGTATTATATACAGTAGTAGACTGTGCATGCAGTTGCAATTCAAAGACTATAGATGGCAGTCGTGAATAGACTATGGTGTGTTGCCTAGCTAGGAAGCAGTCTTTGCCATGAAGCTGAATATTTAGTCTTATGTTGAGCCCTACAAAGTGCTTATACTGTAAGCATTGTACTTATCACACACTTGACGTTTGAGTCATGTCTGATCTTGATTTTGTGTGACCGTGCTGCCCTGAGCATCCCCGATCTCGTTGGTTCTCGAAGCTAAGCAGTGTCTGGCCTGGTTAGTACTTGGATGGGAGACTGCCTAGGAATACCAGGTGCTGTTTGACCTTTGGACTCTTTAAGTTCCTTTTTTTTCACTCCCTGTTTTGTCACCATGACGACCAATCAGTTCACCTGTCATATCTCACACCTGCTTTCAATCACCACATCTCTATTTAAGCCTGTCATTTTATGTTGGTCGTCCTGGCGTCATTGTGTTTCTTTTCATGCTCTGTCCATGCCAGTTTTTTCATGTCAAAGTCCTTGCTACCCTTGTCCAGCCATAGTAAGTGTTGTTTGGGTCCTTTTTTTTAGTTAAAATGTAATCATGTTTTTACCTGAACGCCATGTTTTGAGTAGTCTTTCTACCTTCCTGGGAGAACGACCCCGCAGCAAGCTGCTACACCCCCATCCTGACAGTTTGATTGACTTAGTTGTAGTTTTTGGTTATAGATTTATCAGCATCCACTCGTTTTAAGGCTATTTTGACCTCAAACACATCAACAGGAGTAAAACTAAATGTATGAGCCAGGGAACTATACAGAGATGGTGACTTGCAAACCTGAACATACGGCTGATTTGGATGTGAAAATAAAGAGTCAAATAAAGAACCAGGAGAAGTAAAATGTTTACTAAGATAATTATGTACAGCTGAATTGTCAGTTAGATTACATGAGTCTTTCATGATATAAGTTGTGGTTTCACTTCTAGTTCTAGAGGTTTTTATGACTTTCCAGAATTTCTTAGGATCATTAAGCTACTAGTGGTTTGCATGGGAAAACTCAGACTTTGACTTATTGATGTATGAGAAGTAAAGAAATTTCTGAGCGGACCAGAAAAACACCCAGTCAGTCTGGGATTTGGTATTTCTAGCCTTGGCCCAAGCCTCCTCCATTTCTTTTAGTAGACTGCACAGTTCAGGAGAAAACTAGGGATTATGTTGTACCTTTTACTCAGAATTTATGCAGAGGACCATGTTTGTTTATAATATTGATAAATGCATCGGGAAAATATTTCTAAGCCAACCCAACATCAGAAAAAAGAATGATCTAAGTGTCTGAATCCAATTGAAAAGTCACAAATTAAAATAAAAAGCTTGCTCACCAAAATGCTTAAAATCTTGTTTAAGAATAAGTCTTGGCCTCATTTTGGTAGCTTAGCTTACCTAAAAGTGGCGATAACACAGCAGTCAGTTAAATAATTTGCAAAAATATCAATGTCAGAGCATTTGTGAGGAGCTTTTGTTAAAAAAAATCGATGAAAAAAAGAAGATTTCTATGGGCATTTAAAATTCAGACAGGGTGGCCTGCTAATTATCTGTGTAAGATTAAAAGAGTCACAGGTTGATTTAAAACCATCAACCCGTCCCAATACAAATCCCCAATAAGAAAAATCTCATTAAAATTGAGGGTTGTAGGCTGATTGGTCAGCGACAGTAGGGCCTCATAGATTGCAGAGGGTGGCCTGTAACAAACAACAGTGATAACATTGTCCTCAAGGAGTTCCAATTTAAGTGCAAGGAATTCAAATTGTTTGCTGCAGGATACAGACAATGAAGGAGCAACATTAAATGTATGTTTCATGTATATTGCAATTCCAGCACATTTTGGAGGATGGTCACAACGAAAAACATTCCAGCCCTTAAAGGCCTACTGAAATGAGATTTTCTTATCCAAACGGGGATAGCAGGTCCATTCTATGTGTCATACTTGATAATTTAGCGATACTGCCATATTTTTGCTGAAAGGATTTAATAGAGAACATCGACGATAAAGATTGCAACTTTTGGTCGCTAATAAAAAAGCCTTGCCTGTGCCGGAAGTAGAAGCCGATGTGCGCGTGACGTCACATGTGTGAAGGCTCCTCACATCCTCACATTGATTACAATCATGGCCACCAGCAGCGCGAGCGATTCTGACCGAGAAAGCGACAATTTCCCCATTAATTGGAGCGAGGATGAAAGATTTGTGGATGAGGATAGTGAGAGTGAAGGACTAGAATAAAAAAAGAAGAGATGAGGGCAGTGGGAGCGGTTCAGATGTAATTAGACACACTTACTAGAAAGGGAATAAGCGGTAGAAAATGGATGGATGGATGGATACTAGGATAATTCTGGAGAATCCCTTATCTGATTATTGTGTTACTAGTGTTGTAGTGAGATTATAAAGTCATACCTGAAAGTCGGAGGGGTGTGGTGACCGCCAGTGTTTCTGAGTGAAGCCGTGGAGGAGCCAAGAAAGTCGCAGCTGCCTCTTTGACAGCTGCAGGAAGAACGACACAAGCTTCGCTCGTGTTTACGGTAAGAGCCAACTTATTACCACAATTTTCTCACCGAAACCTGCCGGTTGACATGTTTCCCATTTTTGCACTTCCTGGTTTTGTTTGTTTCCATAGTTACTCATTAGTTTCCACCTGGTCTCCAAGCTACGCCCTGCCCTCAGCCTCACACCTGTTTCTCATCATCATAGTCACTACTTTAATCATTTGGATTCTGTTCATCGGCCTGGGAACTCTGCTATTGCTATTGCATACTGCTAGCTGCTTGCTGCACATTCTTCATGTCCTCGATCATCTGCCACGCTCCTCGCTTTTCATGCCCCTTCTTTTTGGTCACAGTAAGTGTTTTGTTTTAGTTGTTTATAGCCATGCCTTCGTGCTGTTTTTGTTTATAGTTCGTTGTTATTGATGCCATTGAGCAAGTGTGTTTGTTTCATGTTTGTATTTTGTAGTCTAGTATTAGTACCTCCTTGTGAGCGCCCTTTGTTTGCTTATTTTTGTATTTAGTGTATTAATAAATTCATCATGTACTGTATCTGAATTCACGCCTGGCTTGTCCCATATTCCCTCTGCGTCTAAGAAGCAAAATTAATCCAAGTCACAGTCCTGACAGTTGGAGTGCTAATCAGGCATGTTTGGTCAGTGCATGACTGCAAGATGCTAACATTGTACATAAGCTGGCTCTATGAACATATTGCACCATTATGCCTTATTTGTAGGTACATTTGAGCTCATTTAATTTCCTTTACTTGTATCCTCTTTGTATATAATTTAGTTTTGCATGTCTCATGACCCATTACCTTTATGTAATATTGGCTGCATTTCAGATAGTTGTTTGTGTGCCATGTTGTTCCAGACCACAGCAAATAGTACCTGGCTTGCCAAAGATTGTAATAAATCTATTAAAAGAAGACAGCTTGCCCTTTCTTTTAACTTGGACACACACATTTATACCGTTTGGCCATTAAAAGCCAGTAAATTAGCTCACCTTCTGAGTATAGCCTCTGATTTACTAATGGTTTATAATGTTGTAAAAGTGTGTAAAATAGATATAACATTTCAACATTTCTGTCATCAAAGATTTGCTTTAGCCTTCGACACATAGTAATTTTGATAGTAAGCTATTATAGCTAATAAAAACACTTACGTCATATGATGCCTTCATTTTAAGACTGATATACAGATTTGTTTTTTGCATTTTTGGTCTAATATGGATGGCTCTTTCAACATTTTGGGTTGCCCACCCCTGGCAGTGCCGTGTGCTTTGTGCTTCTTTACGTGGAGTATTTTAGTACCTACTACCTATTCAGAGTCATGATAACAGGACATCTTCTGATTGGAGTAGGCTTTGTCTGGGTGTATTGACAAATTGGAAGTTGCTGCCAGTCGTTCAAAGTACCCCAAAGCTGCCACACCAGCTGTGGGCATTCAGACGTTTGTGGTTGTGGACAACATCTCGGAGACCCCATCTGCTCGGAATGGTGAAGTATCATGACAATGTATTTTAGCACAACTTAGAAAATTAACGACACAAATACATTTTCTTAAGCACAAACATGGCCGTGTTGTTCTGTTATTTGCAACCCAATGTCTACTGGCCGGATGAGAAAAAAAGAGATAATAAACTAAAAAGGACTAAAACGATATGTAAAACATGATAACAGGACATCTTCAGATTGGAGTAGGCTTTGTCTGGGTGTATTGACAAATTGGAAGTTGCTGCCAGTTGTTCAAAGTACCCCAAAGCTGCCACACCAGCTGTGGGCATTCAGACGTTTGTGGTTGTGGACAACATCTCGGAGACCCCATCTGCTCGGAATGGTGAAGTATCATGACAATGTATTTTAGCACAACTTAGAAAATTAACGACACATATACATTTTCTTAAGCACAAACATGGCCGTGTTGTTCTATTATTTGCAACCCAATGTCTACTGGCCGGATGAGAAAAAAAGAGATAATAAACTAAAAAGGACTAAAACGATATGTAAAAAAAGGTAAAGTCAGTGGTTGATAAAATCCAGTTAGGAAAGTATCTGCAAGACGTTCAATTTGTGTTTTTTTGAGGGTCGAACAAATATAATATTTATTAGAGCCTCCATAGCTTTGCAACGGATGAAGCAAACCCAAGAAGAGAATAATAGTTGCCGTGGAAAGCATTCTGAGTCATATGCCACACGGAACAGGAATATTGACATTTGTATTGAACCTGAAGTAGAAGTAATGTTAACAGGAACTGAACTGAAGCTCAATGAAGCAGCACAGCGAAAGTACACATCAAAATCAGGACTCGCCGCAGTCCAAGACTGCAGGAAAACAATTCCCAACACCGGAACCAGAAGAAAGAACCACCTTCCTTACTTCCCGGCCCAAGCAGATGGATCAACGCGGTGGACCCCAACAGACATGACATGAGCAGGCACGCGGGAACAGCTGGTCACTAAGACTGTCAGACTCGAATTCTTTTTTTTTTTTCTTTGTCATGAAAAAGGGAGGTTTTTGTCCTGAAAAGGGGATGCTTTTTTGGGGTGGTGCACTAATGCTTGTGTTTTTATCTTGATTTAATAAAAAAAATAATAATAAAATAAAAATTTATAAAAAATTATTCTGCGGCCAAGTACCAATCGAGCCGCCGCCCGTTACCGGGCAGGTTAAAGCTCTACAATTCAAAGCAAAAGCCATTTATCAACAACATCCAGAAACGCCGCCGGCTTCTCTGGGCGCGAGATCAGCTAAGATGGACTGATGCAAATTGGAAAAGTGTTCTGTGGTCTGACGAGTCCACATTTCAAATTGTTTTTGGAAATATTCGACATCATGTCATCCGGACCAAAGGGGACTGTTATCGACGCAAAGTTCAAAAGCCAGCAGCTGTGATGGTATGGGGGTGCATTAGTGCCCAAAGCATGGGTAACTTACACATCTGTGAAGGCGCCATTAATGTTGAAAGGTACATACTAGTTTTGGAACAACATATACTGCCATCTAAGTGCCGTTTTTTTCATGGACGCCCCTGTTTATTTCAGCAAGACAATGCCAAACCACATTCAGAACGTGTTATAAAAGAGTGCGGGTACTTTCCTGGCCCGCCTGCAGTCCAGACCTGTCTCCCATCGAAAATGTGTGGCGGATTATTCAATCAATCAATCAATCAATGTTTACTTATATAGCCCTAAATCACTAGTGTCTCAAAGGGCTGCACAAACCACTACGACATCCTCGGTAGGCCCACATAAGGGCAAGGAAAACTCACACCCAGTGTGACGTCGGTGACAATGATAACTATGAGAACCTTGGAGGGGAGGAAAGCAATGGATGTCGAGCGGGTCTAACATGATACTGTGAAAGTTCAATCCATAATGGATCCAACACAGTCGCAAGAGTCCAGTCCAAAGCGGATCCAACACAGCAGCGAGAGTCCCGTTCACAGCGGAGCCAGCAGGAAAAGAGATGTCCCCAGCCGATACACAGGCGAGCAGTTATTATTAAGCATAAAATACAACAGCGGAGACCCCGGACTGTGGAACGACTGAAGCTCTACATAAAACGAGAATGGGAAAGAATTCCACTTTCAAAGTTTCCTCAGTTCCCAAACGTTTATTGAGTGTTGTTAAAAGAAAAGGTGACGTAACACAGTGGTGAACATGCCCTTTCCCAACTACTTTGGCACGTGTTGCAGCCCTGAAATTCTAAGTTAATTATTATTTGCAAAAAAAAATAAAGTTTATGAGTTTGAACATCAAATATGTTGTCTTTGAGGCATATTCAACTGAATATGGGTTGAAAATTATTTGCAAATCATTGTATTCCGTTTATATTTACATCTAACACAATTTCCCAACTCATATGGAAACGGGGTTTGTTCATTTGCCACACATTGTGATTTTTTTTTCTCAAATTATATTTTACCCAGATGCGTTGAGGGACGTTTAGAACTCAGAAACACACTATCAACGCTAATAAATGACCAAACATTTAAAAACCCGTAATTACCCGAAATATAAACTCAGTCAGGCGCAAGAGCCTTAGTTGTTCTTCATTTTATTTACATTTTAGATTAAATGTGATTTGATCCTCCCACAGTCCAACCAGGTCCGTAACCATATCCAGCACAAACTCTTAGGGCGTCAGTGAGTGAGTTTACATAACGTACACTTGCATCACAATTTGGATGTGGAGGGTTCTGAATCCATGGACAAACGTCCAAATATTGATTATTTTAGTATTTGATATACAGAAGAGGGCTTGGTGCGTCTGCCTCACAACACGAAGGTCCTGAGTAGTCCTGGGTTCAATCAGGATCTTTCTGTGTTGAGTTTTCATGTTCTCCCCGTGACTGCGTGGGTTCCCTCCGGGTACTCCGGCTTCCTCCCACTTCCAAAGACATGCACCTGGGGATAGGTTGATTGGCAACACTAAATTGACCCTAGTGTGTGAATGTGAGTGTGAATGTTGTCTGTCTATCTGTGTTGGCCCTGCGATGAGGTGGTGACTTGTCCAGGGTGTACGCCGCCTTCCGCCCGATTGTAGCTGAGATAGGCACCAGCGCCCCCCGCCACCCCAAAGGGAATAAGCGGTTCAAAATGGATGGATGGATGGAAATACAGACGGTTCTAAGATGTGGAACTAGTGTTAACACACACGGAGCAAAAACAAGACGGCAGAAGAGGTTAATTAGCCACGCTAACCTCTGAGACAGCTTGAATGGAATTTGAAGTAGTGAAACAAGAAAAGAATAAGTGCTTTGAACACTTCAACATAGTGTTAGCTCCAGCTTGGAGTGAGCGCCATTATGTTTGTTCCTTGCATTGTTTGATGTGTATTATTAGAGAACAAACAGTATTGTTTGTGAAACATGTACATGGTACAAGGATATAGTCATGTCCTTGGTGGGGAAGTCTGAGCAGCATTTGACTTCTCACTCACCACTTTTCTTTCTTTTTCTGTACCAGTGAAGTTGGCGCGTTGTGTAAATCGTAAATAAAAACAGAATACATCCATCCATACATCCATCCATTTTCTACCGCTTATTTCCTTTGGGGTCGGGGGGTGCGCTGGTGCCTATCTTGTCCAGGGTGTACGCCGCCTTCCGCCCGATTGTAGCCGAGAAACAGAATACAATGATTTGCAAATTATTTTTAATCTATATTCAATTGAATAAACTGCAAAGACAAGCTATTTAATGTTTGAACTGAGAAACTTATATATATATATATATATATATATATATATATATATATATATATATATATATATATATATATATATATATATATATATATATATATATATATATATAAAGTTGGCATAGGGGGCACCCTTACCACTGTGTTACATGGCCTTTCCTTTTAACAACACTCAGTAAAAGAGTGGGAACTGAGACCATTTTTTTGGTGGAATTCTTTCCCATTCTTGCTTGACGTACAGCTTAAGTTGTTCAACAGTCCAGGTTCTCCGTTGTCGTATTTTACGCTTCATAATGCCTCACACATTTTCAACGGGAGACAGGTCTGGACTACAGGCAGGCCAGTCTAGTACTCGCACTCTTTTACCTAGAAGTGAAGTGTGAAGTGAATTATATTTATATAGCGCTTTTCTCAAGTGACTCAAAGCGCTTTACATAGTGAAACCCAATTTAAACCAGTGTGGGTGGCACTGAGAGCAGGTGGGTAAAGTGTCTTGCCCAAGGACACAACGGCAGTGACTAGGATGGCTGAAGCGGGAATCGAACCTGCAACCCTCAAGTTGCTGGCACGGCCACTCTACCAACCGAGCTATACCGCCCCAAGCCATGCTGTTGTAACACGTGGCTTGGCATTGTCTTGCTGAAATAAGCAGGGGCGTCCATGAAAAAGACGTTGCTTAGATGGCAACATGTGTTGCTCCAAAACCTGTATGTGCCTTAATGATGGCCATGCTTTGGACACTAATACACCCCCATACCATCACATATGTTGGTTTTTGAACTTTGCGTCCATAACAATCCAGATGGTTCTCTTTCTCTTTGGTCCGGAAGACATCACATCCACAGTTTCCAAAAACAATTTGAAATGTGGACTCGTCAGACCACAGAACACTTTTCCACTTTGCATCAGTCCATCTTAGATACATTGCTCGGGCCCAGCGAAGCCGGCAACGTTTATGGGTGTTGTTGATAATTGGCTTTGGCTTTGCATGGAAGATGTTGTGATCCGTTGCACGGATGGTTTGTCGTTTAGATTCTTGAGTTTGTTTGTGCACTTCCTGATTTGTTTCTGTCGCCATGGTTGCATATTTGTTTCACCTGTTCCTTGTTTCCGGACTCTCACCTGCTTGTTGATTACCATTCTTATTTAAGCCTGCATTTTCGGCGACTCGCTCTCTGATCCTAGCCTTGTGTTCCTCAAAAAGTGACGACGCTACTCCCGACATTGGTAAACCTGTTTTTGTACTTGTTAGCTTATATGCGATTTCTGTGTCTAGTTCCCTAGCTTCTTGCTTGCGCTTTTGGTTTTTCTTTTCTACTTAGCTCCAGTGTTTCTGTTTCTTAGTCTTTTTTTTTAGTTAATAAATCAACATTTCTTACCTTTACGCTGTGTCCGAGCCTGAACTGCATCTTGGAAGAAGCACCTTAACCACCATGCCTAGCAGACGTCACAGTAGAGTTTTAACTTGCACTTACAAATGTAGTAACAAACTGTTTGTCACGATCCTCTACTCGGATCGTTTATTGTTTCGCCTGTTATGTTTTTGATCACGCTTGGATTCTGCCGATCCCTTCAGTTATGTATTTCCTTGTTTAGATTTGTCACCATGGTTTCGTCATTTGGTTCACCTGCTCTGGCGTCAAGCGCACCTGTGTTCTGATTATTGTTTCTGTATTTAAGCCCACCTGTTTCCTTTGTTCGGTCTTTGCTCATTGTTTGCTTCACGCACCAAGTCACGTTAAGTATTCTGTTCTATGTCTTTCCATGTGCTAAGTTCTGCCTTAGCTTCGCATGCGGTCGGCACGTTATATTTTTGAACTCTGTCTCATGCTAACCTTAGCATTAGCTCCCCGTGCGTAGGCACGCGCTTTATTTTTCCTTTTGTACCAGTCTTCCTCTTACGCCCAACAAGATGTACCGTAAATGTGACACTGTAGTTACTAACAGTGGTTTTCTGAAGTATTCCTGAGCCCACGTGGTGATATCCTTTACACACTGATGTCGCCTTTTGATGCAGTACCGCATGAAGCATCGAACGTCTCGGGCATCCAATGTTTATTATGCTCTCATGCCGTGATTTCTTCAGATTCTCTGAACCTTTCGATGATATCACGGACATGTAAACAGAGTGTTGTTGGTAGATTTTAGATAATGATAAATAAATGATAAATGGGTTGTACTTGTATAGCGCTTTTCTACCTTCAAGGTACTCAAAGGGCTTTGACACTACTTCCACATTTACCCTTTCACACACCCATTCACACACTGATGGAGGGAGCTGCCATGCAAGGCGCTAAGCGGCACCCATCAGGAGCAAGGGTGAAGTGTCTTGCTCAGGACACAACGGACGTGACGAGGTTGGTACTAGATGGGGATTGAACCAGGGACCCTCGGGTTGCGCACGGCCACTCTACCACTGCGCCACGCCGTCCGTAGATGTTTTTATAGAGCGCAAAATAGATGAATCCCAATTACATATATTGCTAGCCGCTTCTTGCTTGCAGTTTTTTATGATTTTGAATGCACAGCAAAAGGAAAATGATATGTGTTCTTGTCTCACATAGGGGTTGTAAATGGTTGGCATAATTCCTCCAAAACTGAACATTTCGGTCTGATTGGATGATGTTTATCTGAGGTGGGATGTGAGAATAGCGTGAATTTGTCGTTACGTTACCTTGGCTGGAGTCCGTTGTAGGCGGTCTGTCCAAACAACTGCTATGATCAAATATCATATAGTCAGGGGGTCGGTTCTAGAGCCTTTTTAGCGCTGGTCGAGTAATTCCCTGGAACTTTTTCAAAAATGTATGAAAATTGAAGACTGTCATATTTGTCCTCCTACACAAAACTTTCAAATTGTTACAAAGCCCACTGTTTAAGATGTTATTGTTTATGCTTCAATGATGAAAGTATTTGGCGAGTAAAGGTGTGTAAAATAAATATTAAATTTCAACATTTCTGTCAACGAAGAGTTGCGTCAGCCTGCGACACATGTTTCTTTCAGCACGGCGTGGTGTCAGGCAGGTGGTTGTTGCTAACAAAACAAATACCTGCGCAAGCAGATATTTTTAAACATGAACAACATCAAATCCAAATACCGCACCCGCCTCAGAGATAACAGCCAAAAATAGATTATATGTGTTGCTTTCATTATAAGACTTACCGTATTTCCTTGAATTGCCGCCGGGGGCGCTAATTAATTCAAAACCTCTTCTCACTCCTGCGCTTACCAAAGGCATGCGGTAAAAGTAAGCATGCGCTAATTATTTTAAAACCTCTTTTCACTCCGGCACTTACCAAAGTCATGCAGTAAAAAATTGAGTGTGATGTAAGCTTGGACCTTAAATCCTACTGAATAGTTCTTAATCTTCTTCCGTTTATTAGATTTCAAAATACCGGTATTGAAATCAGCCTCCTCCATTCTGAAAATGATGACAGGGGAAGTGTCACTCGTGACGTCACGAGTTTGAACAGGCGGTAATACTAAGCATGCGCTAATTATTTTGCGAAGCGAGTTTAACCCGGCAGTAATTCAAGGCAGGTGCATACTATATGCCCTGCGGCAATTCAAGGAAATACGCTATATAAAGCTTTTATTTTATTTTTTGCGGCTCCTGGCAGATTTGTTTTTTGTATTTTTTGTCCAATATGGCTTTTTGAACATTTTGGGTAGCCGACCTCTGGTGGCCCGGTGGCCATGTACTGCTCGCCTGTGTATCGGCTGGGGACATCTCTGCGCTGCTGATCAGCCTCCGCTTGGGATGGTTTCCTGCTGGCTCCGCTGTGAACGGGACTCTCGCTGCTGTGTTGGATCCGCTTTGGACTGGACTCTCGCGACTGTGTTGGATCCATTATGGATTGATCTTTCACAGTATCATGTTCTCATAGTCATCATCGTCACCGACGTCCCACTGGGTCATTATTGTCACCGATGTCCCACTGGGTGTGAGTTTTCCTTGCCCTTATGTGGGCCTACCGAGGATGTCGTAGTGGTTTGTGCAGCCCTTTGAGACACTAGTGATTTAGGGCTATATAAGTAAACATTGATTGATTGATTGATTGGTATGGTCAAGTGCAGATGATATACTACATGCATGGTGAGTTAGGGTGATGTTCTACAAGACAGGTGTCAAACTCAAACCCTGGGGGCCACAACTGTCCTGACAAAATGTTTTTATTTGGTTTTCATTGAAACCCTTTTCAAATTGAACTCTACACTAGCATAATCTACTAAAACGAGGATTAAATGATGGGGGAACTGTGTGCTAATTAGTCCCTCACAGGCGTTCTTCTCCTACTGCAGCCAGGCGCGGCGTCACACGATCTACAATCAACACACCTGGCGCTGATGAGATCTCCCCTGCCTTCTTAAGCCAGCGTGTCCTGCGTTCCAGTGCCAGAACGTAGCTCCTTGTATCCGTACAGTAAGCCCTACACATCTCTAGCTCTCCTCGCATATGTGCTTTCTTCAATCAATCAATCAATGTTTATTTATATAGCCCCAAATCACAAATGTCTCAAAGGACTGCACAAACCACTACGACTACGACATCCTCGGAAGAACCCACATAAGGGCAAGGAGAACTCACACCCTGTGGGACGCCAGTGACAATGATGACTATGAGAACCTTGGAGAGAACCTCATATGTGGGCAACCTCCCCCCCTCTAGGGGACCGAAAGCAATGGATGTCGAGCGGGTCTAACACAATACTGTGAAAGTTCAATCCATAGTGGCTCCAACACAGCCGCGAGAGTTCAGTTCAAAGCGGATCTAAGACAGCAGCAAGAGTCCCGTCCACAGGAAACCATCCCAAGCGGAGTCGGATCAGCAGCGTAGAGATGTCCCCAACCGATACACAGGCGAACGGTCCATCCTGGGTCCCGACGAGCGGTCCATTTCGGGTCCCGACTCTGGACAGCAAGTACTTCATCCATGGTCATCGGACCGGACCCCTTCCACAAGGGAGAGGGGGGGGGGCAGAGGAGAAAAAGAAAAGAAGCGGCAGATCAACTGG
Organism: Nerophis ophidion; assembly: GCF_033978795.1. NCBI lineage: Eukaryota > Metazoa > Chordata > Actinopteri > Syngnathiformes > Syngnathidae > Nerophis > Nerophis ophidion. Next base: position 69,802,505 of record NC_084615.1, on the reverse strand, counting down.
TCTAAAAAGGAGGTCTATTTAAAGGCTAGAGTATACAAATGAGTTTTAAGGTGAGACTTAAATGCTTCTACTGAGGTGGCATCTCGAACTGCGCTCTGTGTGTTCCCCACCTCTGTGCTCACCGTCTCTTGATCCTGCAACCTTGCGTCATTCCTTGGTTTCAAGTGGTGTGTCTAGTCTCCCCGGATTCCCTTTGGACTCCCTGTTGCCTTCTCGGATCTGGACCTTCCGCCTTTCCCCAGACAACAACGCCTCGATTCAGCCCTTGACCACTTGCCTGACCCTGGACACTTGAGTTTGCCTTGCCCTTTCTGGACTTCCGCATCTGCCTCAACACGCAGCTCCAACACCTCCCGGTAACACCCAACATATAATTACTTAACATAGTCACACACCACATATTTGGCTTAATTACACACGTTACACATTTGTGCAAAATAAACACGCTGCAACCGGAACGATGTCCCTGTCTCAGTGCAGTCTCCTTTCTCACTGTACTGTTACATAAAATGCCTGATTTTGCTGTAGCGTTTTCAAAAAGGAACAGCAAAATCGCTCCAAGGAATGTAGGGAGACATCTGATTACTTAGTGCGTTGTGTTCTATTGCTGCTGGTATAAGTTCAATTGGCAAATATTTCAATGATTGGCAAAAATGTTTGGGAAAATTGCGGGTATTGGGCAAAGTTGGGCAAAATTTGTACTGTTTTGAAACATGCAGCAGACCATTATGTACCACTTTTTCTGGGCATTTCAAAAGCAGTCCTGCAGTGCATCCACATTTTAACCAACTTTTTTAGGGTGCTGAATATGCCCTCAAATGTTCCAGATGCAAGAAAATTCATACCACAATAAGTTTTTGTTCATACAAGAAACGTGTTTCGATAAAATCCCCCAGACACCAAAACACATCAATTGAACTGAAGTCAGCCATCTGCTAAATTAGAAGAAACAAATTAAATGATATTGCTGAAACGTGTTTACGTTACAGTTGAGTGTGTTACAAACATAAAATATATATTGTTACTCGAACTGCATTATTAAGATGGAATAAAAGCAGAAAAAAAATAGTTTAATGTCAATTTAATCTGAGACTTTTGTCAAAGGATGTGAAGTCTTTTCTGATCCTAATACCATGATTTGATTAACGTGGACCCCGACTTAAACAAGTTGAAAAACGTATTCGGGTGTTACCATTTAGTGGTCAATTGTACTAAATTGGCCCTAGTGTGTTAATGTGAGTGTGAATGTTGTCTGTCTATCTGTGTTGGCCCTGCGATGAGGTGGCGACTTGTCCATGGTGTACCCCGCCTTCCGCCCAATTGTTGCTGAGATAGGCGCCAGCTCCCCCCGCGACCCCAAAAGGGAATAAGCGGTAGAAAATGGATGGATGGATGTACGGGATATGTACTGTACTCTGCAATCTACTAATAAAAGTATCAATCAATCAATCAATCAATCAATCAATCAATCGCACACGTCCGGCTTCACAATAACAACGCTACGCTTCACATCCCGTCCAACCAACCAAACAACAAAAAATTGTCTCACAATACGATCATGCTTGTTCAAAGATGTTTTGTAAAGTTAATCTGTAATATTTCTACTTAAATAAATGCTTTCTGGCTAAATGGAAATAAAGTGGATTGTAATAATGGCGGCGATATGACAGCGGTAGACTGTCTTTGAACAAGTCAGCTTTTTATTTATGTTCACAAATAGCACTGTCAAACTCAATAAACATAAGCGCGACACACACACACACACACACACACATACGACGGCTCCTTCCTCGAACACTTTCTCTTTCTCATCTCCTTCTTCGCTACCACTGAGACCAGGTTTAATACTGCAGGCATGCCTGTCTCTGCCCTCTGTAGCCCACATCGGGTAATTACAGTTCACTACACAATCTTACCATTGCTACATTGTATTGTTTTATAGCATGGGTGTAAAACTCTGGCCCGCCGTGTGATTTAATTTGGCCCTTGAGGCAATATCAATTTAGCATTAGAGCTGGCCCGCCGGTGTTATACAGCGTCGGTGCCGCTGTAACACCGCAATCACCGCTAATACTAATACTTGCCAACCCTCCTAATTTTTCCGGTAGACTCCCGAAGTTCAGTGCCCCTCCCGAAAATTTCCCGGGGCAACCATTCTCCCGAATTTCTACCGATTTCCACCTGGACAACTATATTGGGGGCGTGCATTTAAGGCACTGCCTCTAGCGGTCTCTACAACCTGTCGTCACGTCCGATTTTCCTCCATACTAACAGCGTGTCACATAATATTTGTGGCTTTTACACACACACACACACACGCACAAGTGAATGCAAATAATACTTGGTCAACAGCCATACAGGTCACACTGAGGGTGGCCGTATAAACAACTTTAGCACTGTTACAAATATGCGCCACACTGTGAACCCACACCAAACAAAACTGATAAACACATTTCGGGTGAACATCTGCACCGTAACACAACAGAACAAATACCCAGACCCCCTTGCAGCACTAACTCTTCCGGGAAACTTCCAGCAAACTGACCAATAATTAACGTTTTATTCATGCATTTTCTCTTGCTACTTCAAGGCTTGAATGTTTGGTTCATTCATTATTTTTATTTTATTTTCAAATATATTATTAGCTAGTGGAAAAAATGTGATATTTATCTCAGAAGATTGCAAATACAAAAAAAGGCATAACATTTTTATTTAAATTTTATTTGATATGCCATTGATATTTTTTCAATTATTGTTAGTATTATTTGAAACTGGATTTTGCATGTCACTAAAGTTATAAAAGCCTTGCTTGTTCAATATTTATTGCAAAACCTGTTTGGGTCCCTATTGAAAGGTTAATTTGTTCAACCTTGGCCCGTGGCTTTGTTCCGTTTAAAATTTTGGCCCACTCTGTATTTGAATTTGACACCCCTGTTTTATAACAAATGTCTGATCAATAGTCCGCATTTACAGAATGTTTAACAGGATGGATATTACATTTTATCAATTAATAGAGAAGGTTAAACAAAAATGATTAACTTCACCAACTAGTAATGTACAGATTATCAGAAGCATTTATTCCAGTAGAAATATCACATTGTACATTACGAAACATCTTTGACAATCAAAGCATGATCGTAACAATTTACATTTTGTGTTATTAATGCGATAAACTGCTGTCTAAACATGGAAGTGTAGCTCCTCCTCCGAATGCAAGTGCTCCTACAGCAGAAATACAAATTCTGTATTCTTACAAAATACAAAAATCTGGCAAGACACCAACGCAATGCAGGTACTATTATTATTGTCTTTAAAAGCTTGTTTATGTCCTTTTTGTGTTAAACTGTTAAAACAGGATAATGTGTTGAAACCCCCAGCGTTTACCTGTTTCTCACCTTTTTTGTAAGGGGCGTCGGATGTTGGCAGTCATCCTGTTCTGTCTCCCTGTAATGTTTTTTTTATTTGTATGTATTTTTTGTTTTTTTGTCCTGTCCAACTTCTGCGGCAAATCATATAGTTGATGTAGATGCCCATATCGGCTGTTCAGATTTACTTTACAAAATGTTGCCTTTATTAAATGTGTTTATATTATCATTTGGTGCAGCCTGTAATGTTTGTCTGCTCTTGATTAGGATTGTGCTGAAAATCTTAATGAATTCTGATGATGAAAAATGTATTTCTATTTGCGATTAATCATGATTATATTTGAGTTACCTATGAACATATTGCGATTATTCAGGATTCATGCAGATCCCAAATGCAGATCAGCAGGTACCACAAAGTAAGAAAAGTTGCTTTTGCATAATATCGAGAAACAAAACGGCAGATAATGTTTTACCTTATACCGTATGTTGAAGCACGTCAAACGGTGCTGCCTACACGTATCTCTTATGTTTGACTGCCATCTACTGTTCACATTTATCATTAAATCATGTGCCAAATAAAATTTACTTCATGGTGGGTAAGCTCAACCAAACTTATTCCTCACATTAGGCGCACTGTCACTTTTTGAGAAAAAAAAAAAAAAAAATTAAGTGCGCCTTACAGTTTGGAAAATACGGTAGACATATTCACATTATTAAAACTGCAACAATTTAAAGATTTAGGAGCCAAAAATGCTGCTGTAGACATTCACTGCCACAAGTGTACCTTGCCCTACGTATATTTGCAGTCAGTCATAGAAACTTTTTGTCACTTGGACCAATATATCGAGGACATGAACTTGGTGTCCTTGTTGGTAGTTGGGGCCATGAGTACAACCTGCGTTTGGAAACCTCGAGGGCACCCGATCTGATGCAGAGCTGTAGCCAAAAGTACTCTGTATAAACACTTACATTTTTATCACAACAAGCTGCGATTGCTTCATTTTGATAAGAGCACTCTCACGGTGAATGTGACCTTTTGTCTTTTTTTACAAGGTTGATAAGAAACACGAGCACCTGTAGCTGCCTTGCGTGCTGCGTGTTGATGCGTGTGTACATATATGTTTTATATTTTATATTGCCAAAAGTATTTGGCCACCTGTGTCAGGGAAGTCTTGTTTGTTTTTCTGTCTTGTGATCTATGTATTTTATTTTGAAAAGCTACCCTCTTGTTTCAGATCACGGGTCCTTCCTCTTGTGTCACCAGTCTGACGTCATCCTTGATTCCTGATTTTTTCCACCTGTTCCCCATCACTCCCACATCCTATTTAAGCCCACTTCTCCGTTTGTCCTTTGCCAGATGGTCTCGTCTATCGTGCCTTCTAGCGTCCATGTTCATGTCCACGTCCATGTCCTTGATTCCCTCCTTGCCTTGCTCCTGTTTTTTCTTGTTCTCCCTAATTTTTGATCATAGCAGTTATTTTGTGCTGAAATTTTGAGTTTACTTTTGTTCCTCCTTCGTGCGTCCTTAGTTTTCCTTCGTCGACCTAATTGATGAGTTTTTTTGTTATTCCAAATTTCGTTTTATTTCCTCATTGATTGAGTGTTTTTTTGTTTATTCATAGATATTCTATTTGTATATATCATTAGAGTTTATTTTTCCTCCTGTTGGAGCGCTTTTTGTTAATTCTTCTTGATATTCTATTTTTGTTAGATTATTTTCGTAAAGTAGTATTCCACCTTATTTTTTGGAGTGATTTTTTGAGTTAAGTGTTTACCCTCGGATTTGTTTTCCGTACCTTGTATACATATTTATATATTGGGCTTCACGGTGGCAGAGGGGTTAGTGCGTCTGCCTCACAATACGAAGTTCCTGCAGTCCTGGGTTCAAATCCAGGCTCGGGATCTTTCTGTGTGGAGTTTGCGTGTTCTCCCCGTGAATGTATATATATATATATATATATATATATATATATATATATATATATATATATATATATATATATATATATATATACATATATATATATATATATATATATAGGCTTCACGGTGGCTGAGGGGTTAGTGCGTCTGCCTCACAATACGAAGTTCCTGCAGTCCTGGGTTCAAATACAGGCTCTGTGTGTAGTTTGCATGTTCTCCCCGTGAATGCGTGGGTTCCCTCCGGGTACTCCGGCTTCGTCCCACTTCCAAAGACATGGGGATAGGTTGATTGGCAACACTAAATTTGCCCTAGTGTGTGAATGTGAGTGTGAATGTTGTCTGTCTATCTGTGTTGGCCCTGCGATGAGGTGGTGACTTGTCCAGGGTGTACCCTGCCTTCCGCCCGATTGTAGCTGAGATAGGCGCCAACGCCCCCCCCAACCCCGAAAGGGAATAAGCAGTAGAAAATGGATGGATGGATGGATGTATATATTTTTGTGAAATACTTTTTTTGCCGGAGGTTAAAAAGTTATTTCAAAATAAAAGCTTTTATTTTTGGAAACTTCCTCTCTGCATCTGGGTCCTCTCATTTCCAAGCCGTAACAACCTGCGTTGACTCACATATGAACTTGAAGTGCCATCCCATTCCTAACCCATAGGGTTCAATACAATGTTGGTCCACCTTTTGCAGCTATTACAGCTTCAACTCTTCTGGATAGGCTGTCCACAAGGTGTGTTTATAGGAATTTTGGACCATTCTTCCAAAATCGCATTGGTGAGGTCACACACTGATGTTGATCGAGAAGGCCTGGGTCTCAGTCTACGGTCTAATTCATTCCAAAAGTGTTCTACCGGGTTCAGGTCAGGACTCTGTGCAGGCCAGTCAAGTTCACTCTGTCACCCATATCTTTATGGACTTGGCTTTGTGCACTCGTGCACAGTCACTGAGCTCCTGAGAGCAGCCCATTGTTTCACAAATGTTTGTAGAAAGAGTCTCCATGCCTAAGTTCTAGATGTTATACACCTGTGGCCGGGCCGAATGATTAGGACACCTTATTCTGATCATTTGGATGGGTGGCCAATTACTTTTGGCAAAATAGTGTATATACTGTGTGAGTATTTCGACATTCCTGTGTCACAAGAGTGGACAGCTTCATACATGACAAATTAATCAGGACAAAAGGACAAAAAAAACAAGATTAAAGAGGACGTAGGATACGTGACATGCAGCCCTCATTTCATCTATGAATAGAGCCTAAAACAAAAGGACAGCCGTGGATGGAAGGGCTGCGTGATGAAGACAGACTGTTTCCCTCTGGGCTGAAGGGATGACTGACAGACTAACAGGGTCGCAATCTGACTGTCACATTTAAACACAGAGCTCGTCGTCCAAATATAGCTTTCATCTCTTTTCAGTGCAACTATGAAAATACAAGCAACCCCAAAAAAACATGTGCAGACACCCAAGGCACAGGCCAACAAAACAGTATGCGTCTGCTTTTAAAGATGTGCATCCTTTATTACTTTTAGGTTATTGCTCCCCCCCCACACCCCCCACCCCCTTGACTGGCCCCTGCCTCCAGTTCTCCCTTCTGTTTCCTTTTGATCTCTTTTATGCTGAGCGCAATTATGTGAAATGGAAACGCTCAAAGAGAAAGTGCTGCGCTGTTTCCCCACGTGCAACAACCTACGGGGATCATTTCTCTAAAGATATTGATGAGTAGACCGGCGTGATGTGACGATGGGATGTTCTTATCAGTTGTAGCCGGTGTCACGGTCTGGAGAATGGCGTGCCTGTTGGCCTAATGTAACCTTTCAGTTGACACCCTGCCACAGATCCCAAAGAAACCAATTACTCCTGCGTTTGAAGATTTCCAACAACTTTTATCCAACCCCGCTTTTGGTCCAATGCACCAGTTATCCTCCTTTTTGGACTACAGCTTTCACTTTTTACCCTTTTCTTGAATAAAAATGCCACATTTGGAGACTCACACATCACAAAAAGGTTTTGTTGGTCGCTTTCTATCGTCAGCTTTTTATGGGAAAAAAAACATTCCATTCGTACTTAAAAGGGCAATTATGAAACACTGATAAGGTTTGTCATGTGCAGTAATGCGAAAGTAATGTGACTTTATGTTTGGGGCGGTGAAGCAAAGCGCGAAAGCAAACATCGAAACGTAACATGTTTGCTCGGTTGACCATGACAGCATCACAAACCCTATGAGTGGCGACAATACCCAATCCCAGATAATACGTTCAGCTGTCACGCTATGTGCCGCCTCGCAGCACGGGGAAAACATGAGTCACAAGTGTATCGAATGCATCCTTCATAAAAAAAAATGAAAATAAAAAAATGCAGCCGATTTGGTCCTGTTGGTTGGTGTGAAAATAAAAGCAGCATTCTGCAGACAAACAGAGCTGCAACTTCTGTTGCCTGGGAGAGCTTTGAAACCATGGAGACAAAAAGTCTTCTTTATCTATCCCAGCGCACCTCGGCTTTACACTAGGGACCAAATCTCTACTTACAAATGTCACCGTTATATAACACCGAGGTAGCTGGCTGTGTGGAGGAGTATGGTCAATAATCACATACTGGGTTTTTGGCAAAATCGCTGTGGTTCTAAGACAGGGGTCGGCAACCCAAAATTTTGAAAAGGTTAAAAATACAACAAAAAAAAATCTGTCTGGAGCGGCACGAAAAGTAAAAGTCTTATATAAGTGTTATAATGAAGGCAAGACATGATGTAAGTGTCTATATCAGCTATACATTGCCCTCCCGGTACCAGTTAGAGATGCTACCTCAGTAGAAGCATTGAAGTCGCATCTTAAAACACATTTGTATACTCGAGCCCAGGGGTGCCCACACTTTTTCCGCAGGCGAGCTACTTTTCAATTGACCAACTCGAGGGGATCTACCTCATTTATATATATCATTTATATTTATTTATTTATGAAAGAGACATTTTTGTAAACAAGTTAAATGTGTTTAATGATAATACAAACATGTGTAACACATATAGATGTCTTTCTTTCACGAAGACAAGAATATAAGTTGGTGTATTACCTGATTCTGATGACTTGCATTGATTGGAATGAGACAGTAATGATGATAACGCCCACATTTTCAAATGGAGGAGAAAAAAAGTTGTCCTTTCTGTACAATACCACATGAAAGTGGTTGGTTTTTGGCATCTAATTCATCCAGCTTCCATACACTTTACAAGAAAAACATTGGCGGCAAATTCCGTAGCTTGCTCGATTGACATTCACGGCACACGAGGGTCTTGTGAGATGACGCTGGCTGCTGCCAGTTCATTATTATGAAAAAATGACAGAGAGGAAGGCGAGAAACACTTTTTATTTCAACAGACTTTCGCGCCGTCCCTTCCGTCAAAACTCTAAAGGCCGACTGCACATTTCCTATCTTCACAATAAAAGCCCTGCTTCATGCTGCCTGCGCTAACAAAATAAGAGTCTCGGAAAGCTGGCGTGCACAAGTGATGTGCACGCCAGCTTTCTGAGGGATCGCTTGTGCACGCCAGTTTTCCGAGACTCTGTATTTAGTTAGCGCAGGCGGCATGAAGCAGGGCTTTTATTGTGAAGATAGGAAATGTGCAGTCGGCCTTTAGAGTTTTGACGGAAGGTACGGCGCGAGAGTCTGTTGAAATAAAAAGTGTTTATCGCCTTCCTCTCGGTCATATTTTCATAATAATGATCTTGCAGCAGCCAGCGTCATCTCACAAGACCCTCCGGTACCGTGAATGTCATTTAAGTGACGTCTTGGTGAAGATTGATGATCACTAATTTTTAGGTCTATTTTTTTTTAAAAGCCTGGCTGGAGATCGACTGACACACCCCCCACGGTCGACTGGTAGCTCGCGATCGACGTAATGGGCACCCCTGCTCTAGAGACAGTGTGATGTAACATTATTCGGTATTAAGAAGGGACCTTTATTTTGAAGGCGAGTTGCTCCTTCCTCTGGTTTCCAGAAGTCTGCGTGTGACAGTCTGACGCTCACTTGTTTAACACGAGACGTATTTACGTGTTTCAGCGCTCAAAGTTTGTTGTTTCTTCCCACGAAGTGCCTTGGAAACATTGTCTGTAAGTCTTGTGTCTGTTTTATGAGTAACATGAATACGTTGTGTGTGCGTGTAAATGTAAAAAATAGAACCGTGTGAAGATAGCTTGTTCTCATGTTTTAGCTTGTTGCTACTTAGCATTTAGCTTCTTTGCTCGCTAGCTCACTCCTCTAAAGGAGGGTGCAATGTTTGTGTCTCTCCTCTTCAGTATATAATGTATATTATCCTGTGTTGTTTACAAGCATTCCATATGTACATCTTATTCATGTGTGGCTTTGAGTGTTAGGACTATTTACATACATTTATGAGCACTGTTTACATGCTATTGTATGGGCTGTGTGTGTATGTGTGAAAACATGTTATGTAGCAAAAATGTATGGACATGTTGTTACTTAATAGTGTTTATTTGACATATATTTTGTGTCTCTTTATACAGTTTTACAGAAAACCAAAACAAAACAAATCAATACAAGGAAAAGAGAAGCATCGCGTGGACATCGGGGGCGGTACCTCCGGATTGGCAGACCGTGGTAGTGGTTCCTCTCTTTAAGAAGGGGGACCAGAGGGTGTGTTCCAACTATCGTGGGATCACACTCCTCAGCCTTCCCGGTAAGTTTTATTCAGGTGTACTGGAGAGGAGGCTACGCCGGATAGTCGAACCTCGGATTCAGGAGGAACAGTGTGGTTTTCGTCCTTGTTGTGGAACTGTGGACCAGCTCTATACTCTCGGCAGGGTTCTTGAGGGTGCATGGGAGTTTGCCCAACCAGTCTACATGTGCTTTGTGGACTTGGAGAAGGCATTCGACCGTGTCCCTCGGGAAGTCCTGTGGGGAGTGCTCAGAGAGTATGGGGTATCGGACTGTCTTATTGTGGCGGTCCGCTCCCTGTACGATCAGTGCCAGAGCTTGGTCCGCATTGCCGGCAGTAAGTCGAACACATTTCCAGTGAGGGTTGGACTCCGCCAAGGCTGTCCTTTGTCACCGATTCTGTTCATAACTTTTATGGACAGAATTTGTAGGCGCAGTCAAGGCGTTGAGGGGTTCCGGTTTGGTGACCGCAGGATTAGGTCTCTGCTTTTTGCAGATGATGTGGTCCTGATGGCTTCATCTGACCGGGATCTTCAGCTCTCACTGGATCAGTTTGCAGCTGAGTGTGAAGCGACCGGAATGAGAATCAGCATCTCCAAGTCCGAGTCCATGGTTCTCGCCCGGAAAAGGGTGGAGTGCCATCTCCGGGTTGGGGAGGAGACCCTGCCCCAAGTGGAGGAGTTCAAGTACCAAGGAGTCTTGTTCACGAGTGAGGGAAGAGTGGATCGTGAGATCGACAGGCGGATCGGTGCGGCGTCTTCAGTAATGCGGACGTTGTATCGATCCGTTGTGGTGAAGAATGAGCTGAGCCGGAAGGCAAAGCTCTCAATTTACCGGTCGATCTACGTTCCCATCCTCACCTATGGTCATGAGCTTTGGGTCATGACCGAAAGGATAAGATCACGGGTACAAGCGGCCGAAATGAGTTTCCTCCGCCGTGTGGCGGGGCTCTCCCTTAGAGATAGGGTGAGAAGCTCTGCCATCCGGGAGGAACTCAAAGTAAAGCCGAACGCCTCCCTAGGGAGGTGTTTACGGCACGTCCAACCGGTAGGAGGCCACGGGGAAGACCCAGGACACGTTGGAAAGACTATGTCTCCCGGCTGGCCTGGGAACGCCTCGGGATCCCCCGGGAAGAGCTAGACGTAGTGGCTGGGGAAAGGGAAGTCTGGGTATCCCTACTTAGGCTGTTGCCCCCGCGACCCGACCTCGGATAAGCGGAAGAAGATGGATGGATGGATGGAAAAGAGAAAACAAAGAAAGAAATGACCAATTAGACAAGAAGAAAGGAAAAGTGCATTCTCTGTGAAAATCACTAAAGCTTCTTAAAGATAAAAGGCCTGGACTCTTTCTTCCATTTGCTTGGGATCTTCATGTTAACTATCTGTCAACTTGTTTACGTCACGGACACAGACACGTAGGACGGAATAGACAGGGATGGGAATTTTCCGCGGAATCCCGCTGATTTTGGCCCCGCCAGGGTCATTTCTGTGAATTTATTTAAATCCGGGGAGAAAATTATAGGGGGGGTTAGGTACTCTTGGTTTTTGTCTCTGCGTTGACCTAGTTATCAGTTCAAGGCAGAGAATTCCCGCGAAAAATATAATACCAATGTGTGAAGGCACCAGATTGGCTAGCTCTGCTATCAACTGACAACATCAACCAAGGACATTGCCCGTTATAGGCGTCTGCACGCGTCGTTTGCCGACATTATATAATCCCTGAGCCTCAATTATTGTGAGCGTTTCTGAACTCGTATTCTGTTTATATTGGTTGTGTTTATCAGCGACTAATCTAGAAAGAAAACACAGTAGCTCTCAATTAACACGTTTCTTTATTGACAAAACAGTTTCAGACATGGTTAAGCTTATTCCAAATAGGAATGCTTCATTAGCAAAAGATATCGATAAGGGCGTGAGAAACAAGTGGAACTGGGCATGGCTCGATATATCTATCAAACTGAAGGTGAAGATTAACAGCAATATCGTAGAAGTAGACGAACTGATCAGCGATTTCATTGCAAAGTGCGATGAACCGGGACGTGCTCAGTGCTTATATTGCAAGGACATTGTGAACCATGGATCTCGGGGAAAGATGGCACTCTTTGACCGCGCAAAACCGGCAAAGCATCTAAGTAAAGTGAGTTTACGGAAAATAATTCTGGTTAATCCATTTGTAGGCCTATTTTTGTCTATAATCCAAAAGTGTGCAAGAATTTGATATATGTGTAAACTTGTATACATAAATTTCATCACATCCATCCATCCATCCATTTTCTACCGCTTATTCCCTTTTGGGGTCTATCTCAGCTACAATCGGGTGGAAGGTGGGGTACTCCCTGGACAAGTCGCTACCTCATCGCAGGGCCAACACAGATAGACGGACAACATTCACACTCACATTCACACACCAGGGCTAATTTAGTGTTGCCAATCAACCTATCCCCAGGTGCATGTCTTTGGAAGTGGGAGGAAGCCGGACTTACGAATTTACGGGGAGAACATGCAAACTCCACACAGAAAGATCCCGAGCCTGGGATTGAACCCAGGACTGCAGGACTTTCGTATTGTGAGGCAGACGCACTAACCCCTCTTCCACCGTGAAGCCCTCACATGATACATTTTTCTGAAAATATTTGCTAATAAATGTGAAATTTTGGTCAGGAGAATATTGTTGGATTATGAATCAAAATAGCAGGAAATGCATCCTAAGCTAACATAGATTTCAAAATTTTTCTGGGGGGCAAGTGCACAATGTGCACTCGGGTGCGGCCGCCGCGCAGCCTACCACAAAGCGGTGTTTTAGGATTGAAACATTTTCAGCTGATTTTGTAAATCTTCATTCCCATCCCTGTATAGAGCCCAGGGGTCTGCAACACAAAATGTTGAAAGAACCATATTGGACCAAAAATACAAAAACAAATCCGTCTGGAGCAGCAAAAAAATTAAAAGCCATATTATATACAGATAGTGTTTCATGAGATATCAATTCAATTGAGAGGACTTAAATGAAACTAAACGAGCTCAAATATACCTACAAAAAAGGCGTTATGATAAAATATGTACATACAGCTATCCTAAACAGCATGTTAGCATTTATTAGCTTTCAGTCATCCATCCATTCAATTTCTACCACATGTCCCTTTGCAGTCATACAGTGGCCAAATATGTCTGATTAGCATTCCATATCAACAAAACTCACCTTTGTGCATTCATGCACAACGTTAAAAGTTTGGTGGACAAAATGAATATAAAGCCACATCCTAGAAAGCCGGAGAAAGTTATACACGTAAACAAACTACGGTGAGTTCAAGGACCGCCAAAATTAGTAGGACAAAACGGCGCTCGCCAAATACTCGAATGAGTGACGCATGTTTAATGTAAACGGTGTGCTTTTTAACTATTAGGGAGGTTTGTGTCAAGTCTGTCCTCCTACAGAAATCACATTAACACACAAAATATATTTTTTTCCCATCATCTTTTTGCATTTTTCATACATTTTTGTTAAAGCCCCAGAGAGCCACTAGGGTGGCGCTAAAGAGCCGCTGGTTGCCGACCCCCGTTCTCGTCTTTAAATAGACCCCCTTTTGCATCAGTTGATCTGCCATCTCTTTTCTGCTCTGCCCCCCTCTCCTTTTTGGAGGGGGCGGGGGGGCACAGATTAGGTGACCACAGACGCGCTAGCTGTTCAAGATCACCTGTGCATCAGTTGAGAACGTCTCTGCGCTGCTGACTTGTCCCCACTCAAGATGATCTCCAGCTGGCCCCACAATGGGCTGGAATCTCACACTATGATCTAGATCCTCTTGACGTCCATTGCACTGGTTGCACAGGGGAGGGGGGTCCCTACATCTGTGGGCCCCTCCAAGGTTTCTATTTGCAATCCCATTGGGTTGAGTTTTTTCTTGCATTGATGTGGGATCTGAGCCGAGGATGTTGTTGTGGCTGGTGCAGCCCATTGAGACACTTGTGAATTAGTGCTATATATACAATCTTTGATTGATTGATTGATTGATTGATTGATTGATTGATTGATTGATTGATTGATTGATTGATTGATTGATTGATTGATTGATTGATTGATGATTTATTAGCCTACTATCAAAGGCTGACGCAAATCTTCGGTGAAAGAAAGGTTGTATTTAAATTTTTATTCTACACATTTTTGCAACATTGGAAAACATTGGTAAAATTGAGGTTTCTCAGAGGGTGAGATAACTTCTGAAGATTGTTGGCTTAAAATAGCCAAGAGTACAGATGTGTGTGTCCAAGTTAAAGGAAACGGCATGCAGTCTTCTTCTGAAGGATTTATTGCAATCTTTGCAAGCTGGGTAATGTTTGCTGTTGTCTGGAACAGCATGGCACACAAACAACTATGAGAAATGCAGCCAATATTACATACAGGTAATGTGTCATGAGACATGCAAATATAAATTAAATACACAGTGTTATGTCTCGGGGGGAGCATTGCTGCGCTGGTAGCGTTCCTCACCAACACAGGAAGCAAGCAGGAATAGCGTGGAGGTAAGATGAAGTCTTTTAATGTATTTAAAGCAGAATCAAAAATACAAACTGAGGACGCTAACAAGCGTGGAGCTAAACAAAACCAAAATCTCACCAAGGGTGAAAAAACGAGGAACGCAAGACTGTACAAAGAACACTAGAGCGAGGACAGAAAACAGGAGAAACGTAATTTTTTTTCCTATAGCAAACATTGACCCAGCAACTATTGCTGGGTGACAGGAAACTGCAAAGGGAGGTGATTAACCAAAACACCTGGTGGGAACACTAATTGCAAAACTAAGACAGGTGAGGAGAATCAGTGCCCATGGAAACCGACAGTAAACAGGGAAAGAGGGTGCACCCAGGAAACAGACTACACAGAAAAACTACCAAACATAAATAATGCCATGACCCGGATAACGGCTCATGACACACAGAGAACATAAGTAAAGGAAATTAAATGAGTTCAACTATACCTACAAACGAGGCATAACGATTAGCTTGCAGTCGTGGATTGTCCAAAAATGCCTGATTAGCACTCCAGCAAATGAATGAAATCCACAAAGCTCACCGTTGTGCATTCACGCACAGTATAAAATATTTGGTGGACAAAACGAGACAAAGGACGAGTGGTATAAAACACGTCTTTCTGTGGCAGCATCGGAGAAAGTTGTAGATGTAAACAAACTACGATGAGCTGAAGGATCGCTGAAATTAGTAGGTAAAAACGGTGCTGGCCAAATACTCTCATCAGTGAAGCATGTTTGATATAAACAGTGGGATTTCTAACAATTAGGAAGGTTTGTGTCATGTATTTTTTTTTCTTCATCTTTTTCCATTTTCACACATCTCTGAAAGAGGTCCAGGGAGCCACTAGGGCGGCGCTAAAGAGCCGCGGGTTGCTGACCCCCGTTCTAAGACAAGTTTTATCAGGCAGGAGTAACGAGATATTGAATTTAGCATGTTCTTACAGATTGGTTAGCAGTTTTGAAAAAGTTTTGTTCTGCTATGACCTGGGATATGTAGGCAGGTAAGGAAGAGACCCACTTTTTTTAAAGAAAACATTTGAAAAACTAATACAATTCATAGAATAAATATTTCTGTATGAATAAAATTGTTTTGTTATAACAATTCCTAAACAAAAAAATCTCCTAATTATTTTTTTCTCATTTCGTGAAAATATAGAGTGCAGGAAGCTGATATGAGGCTGCCGCTACTGATGTTCTTGTCTGTTTAGTGCAAATCCTATGCACTCTCATAGTTTTGTCCTGAGTGCAGTAAATGAATACATCATAGAGACTAGACGAGGCAGTAGCTAATATTCATTTTACGGTCTGCTTTAGTGAGCCAGCAAGCACTCAGTGTCCGCTGGCGTGGTCATTACTGTTTGTCAGCAAAGTATGCAATATAAAAGGCTCTTTTCCACCAAAAAATCAGGAACTTATGGTTCCTGGAACCTCTAGTTCCTGGAACTATAGGTTGCCGTAGAAGTGTGTGGTTTGTGTTTGCACCGCATTTCACAGTTCAGGGTAGTTTATACAAATTAAGATCATGCTGTATTGAGGAGTGGATTAGTATATTTCTACATTGTTACCATGTAAATCAACAGACAACATTAAGGCAATAATCATCAAACCAACATTATTTAGAAAATACCAAATTTTTCATTAAAAGTCAGGCTTGAGATCCAACAAGTTATGTTTTACAGGAGGAGTTGAGACGGCACAGACACAAGGGGGCGGTATAGCTCTATGATTTATTATATATATAGACAATATATATAATAATCAAACAGCATGGCGAAGTTGGTAGAGTGGCTGTGCCAGCAATCTGAGGGTTACTGGTTCAATCCCCACCTTCTACCATCCTAGTCACGTTCGTTGTGTCCTTGGGCAAGACACTTCACCCTTGCTCCTGATGGGTCCTGGTGAGCGCCTTGCATGGCAGCTCCCGCCGTCAGTGTGTGATTGTGTGTGTGAATGGGCGAATGTGGAAATACTGTCAAAGCGCTTTGGGCTCCTTAAAAAGTGGTAGAAAAGCGCTATCTATACAAGTACAACCCATTTACCATTTACCAATAATAATATAAACTAAGGAAACGGAGTGTGACTAGATCCAAGGTGTGTGTGAAGCTATGTGTGTGATTATCTGTAGTGTTTTACCAAATGTGTTGGACGAGAGGAGGAACAAGGCATGAAGGCAGTCCGTGGGGCAGGCAGATGGTCAGGGCGAATGGCGAGGTGTAGGAGGTCCGTGTCCAAGTGGGGGTCAAGGATCGAGAGGGGTAGTCCAAAGTCCAGGGAGAGTCGAGGCCCATGAGATGCGGGATCAATATTTACAATGCGGAGGGAAGCCAGACACGGGATGCTTGCAACATAACAGGATTAAGTTGCGGCTAGGATTCTTTGGTCCACTGGTGTTTATACCTCTCGCCTTCATCAGTCTCAGGTGTACAGATTGCTGATCGGCCACAGCCTTGCCGGCATGTGGGCATGCCGCGGCCAGTGCGAGCAGGGGTGTGTCTTAGCGCGCTCCCAAAGGAGGTGCTGGCAGACCCAGCTGCCGGAGAAAAGCGAGTTCGAGCCTGCAGCTTGACAGTAACCCCCTCCTTACGGACAGATTCCCGATGTCTTAGGGCTGAGAGTAGAACAAAGAAATCAAGAGACAAGGGAGGGCGGAAGGGTGAACTGGAGGTAGGCCAAACCATAGGGGACGAGTCTGGTGCCCCTTCCAAAACATCAGAATTGGTCTTTAGAAAATGTAAAATCTTTGAATATTTATCTTTCGCAACTTAACGCATTGTTGTCTCTTAATAAAATTTGGACAATTGACTGTAAAAATAACCGCAATCCTTAAATTAAAATAATACTTTAAAGGAACTGTTAAACAATACTTTGCAATTTGAAAATCCCCAGAGTTCCCTTTCTCCAGATAAACTGCTTGCCCCTCCATCCATCCATTTTCTACCGCTTATTCCCTTCGGGGTCAGCTACAATCGGGCGGAAGGCAAGGTACACCTCATTACAGGGCCTGCTTGCCCCTCCTTATACACAAACTACATAGGGCCCCTCAATATGTGAGGGGCCCAGTGAATAAGCATATGTAAATTGTAAATCCAATGACTCTGCGCTAAATCGGATGTTTTACCTCAAATGTATTCATATCCCAATTTTGCTCCGTTGCTGATAGACATATGATGACAAACGTCCCCAAATGTTCTCACTGTTCTGTTAATCAGCTGTATCGGGTTCAAATTATACCCTATGTCTTAATTATGCTAAATTTGTTTTATTTGTCTTAATGAATAATTGAACAATTTCTTTCCAATTAATTTTGTTTTAGTACAAAACATGCATCACGCTAAATTCAAGTTTGATTCAGTAAGTGAAAAAAACGTTTCACATAGATAAAAAAAAAAAAGTTTAAAAAAATGCTGTAATGGGAGTGAAGGGGTTCAAAATAAAATCATGCAAATGAGCCCGGGGCGGCCTTGTTGCTACTTTAAGCAAAAATGCAGATTCTATTGACTAGAGATGAGGCCACTGGAGGATTTTTTGGTATTTCTTGTGCATTGCAGCATCGTGATTGCATATGGCTAATTGAGTCCTCTTTGCTGTCCTTCTTGCTCTCAGTAGTCCAACTGTTCTGAGTGAAGGGTTCTTGAGGGGTCCTCATGTGAAGTACAACATTGACACAAAGTAAGTAAGACCATTTTCACAAGTAATAATCACCTTGTGATTCAGTTGTTTTCCGACTCTCTCCCGCGGAGGTTACATGATGTTAGTGAATTCCTTGAAAAATCTCGCACATGCAGATTGGCTTTCAGTAAAGGGCAGTTTAGTGAACTCAATTCATCTATTTTCTACCTTTTCAGGCAGCCTAGGCAAGCTGACTTTAGGCGAAACGTGTACGACACCCTGGGCGATCAATCACAAATAGAGACAGACAACCATTCCCACTCACATTCCCACCGTCACTCCATTTGCTGAAAAAAACCAAAGCACGACAACCACTCGACCAGGGCTTTTCTCAGGGGCTACATTGGCTTTTAAAATTTGACAGACCGGCCGGGCAATCACATATATCTGTTGGAACTAAGAGTAGACTTCTCGAACATAGGCTATTTAATTATAATACATCTCTTTTCAGTAAGGAGATCATCGTTGACTTCAGGAAGGACCAGTCCAGCCACGCTCCACTCTTCATCAACGGCACAGCGGTGGAGATGGTAAGCAGCACCAAGTTCCTGGGGGTGCAAATCACTGACAATATAACCTGGTCCCTACACACCGGAGCTCTTGTAAAAAGAGCTCAGCAGCGCATTCACTTTTTGCGTCGGATGAAAAGAGCACAGCTACCTCCCCCCATTCTCACCACATTCTACAGAGGCACTATAGAGAGCCTGCTATCTGGAATGGAGCCTACAATGCCTCAGACTGGAAGTCGCCCCAGAGAGTGGTGAGGACAGCGGAAAAGATTATCAGGACTCCTCTTCCTCCTATCCAGGAGATTGCAAAAAGCCGCTGCCTGACCAGGGCTCAGAAAATCTGCAAAGACTCCTCCCACCCCCACCAAGGACTGTTTTCACTGCTGGACTCTAGGAAGAGGTTCCGCAGCCTCCGTAGCAGAACCTCCAGGTTCTGTAACAGCTTCTTCCCTCAGGCCGTAAGACTCTTGAACGCATCATAATGAAATGTTCCCATCAATTCCCCCCAAAATGGATTAACTCGCTGGAATAAAAAAGACAATATAACATACATCCATAAACACGGACACATGTGAAAAAGTGCAATATATTTATCTGTACAGTAATCTATTTATCTATATCTGCACCTTATCGCTTTTTTTATTATTTTTTTTTTTTTATCCTGCACTACCAAGAGCTAATGCAATGAAATTTAATTTTTATTTGTACTGTTAAGTTCAAATTTGAATGACAATAAAAAGGAAGTCTAACTCTAAGTCAAACTCTAAACCTAATATCATATCAGAACATCAAAGAAACAATGGTATTGCAGGGATGACACTTACATTCTCTTTTAGAGGACGCCGTGTTGTTGATCCCATTTTTGTGTGTGTTGAAGTCTAGTATCAGTTTTGTTGTGGCAATTCTCAAGGCAGATATTTTCTGATTACTGCACTAGACTACACCAATGATAGTTCAGTAAACCCTAATCAGTCAAGCGCATTTTAATCTTCAATCTGACCATCACTCATCAATTTGAAATATGTTGTCTAGTACAGTGATTTTAAACCTTTTTTGAGCCAAGGCACATTTTTTTCATTGAAAAAATCCTGAAGCACACCACAAGCAGAAATCATTAACAAATGAAACTCGGCAGCCAATATTGACAGTAAAAATTTCTTTTCACAGTGGTTGGATATGGATTCAAACCATAACCAAGTATTCATCAATTTAGCTCTTGTCTCAAAGTAGGTGTACTGTCACGACCTTTCACGTCACGCCGTGACTTGTTTTGAGTTTTTTGGTGTTTTCCTGTATGTAGTGATTTAGTCCTTGTCTCGCGCTTTTTTGGGGGGGTATTTTCCTGTTGCAGTTTAATGTCTTCCTTGGGTGCTCTTCTCCACACCTGCTTTGTTTTCGCAATCAAGAATATTTCAGTTCTGCGGACACTTTCCTTCTTTGTGGGGACATTGTTGATTGTCATTTCATGTACGGATGTACTTTGTGGACGCCGTCTCTGCTCCACACTGTAAGTCTTTGCTGTCGTCCAGCATTTTGTGTTTTGTTTACTTTGCAGCCAGTTCAGTTTTAGTTTCTTTTTGCATAGCCATGCCAAATCTTCAAGACCTTTTCTAAGCGGCACTCGCCTTTTGTTTATTTTTGGTTTAAGCATAAGATACCTTATTACCTGCTTGCTGCCGCTTGCTATCGTCTGCAGATTGTGATAATGACACGACATACAGTATTTCTGACATCTACAAAGCAATTAGCTACCGGCTGCCACCTACTGATATGGAAGAGTATTACACGGTTACTCTGCCAAGCTCTAGACAGTACAGATACTCAACAATGGCACAATATTTACGTATTATAAGTACTTGAAATATTTTAGTTGCACCTTAGAATTAGTTATATACTTCAGATTTAATATAGACCCCTTTTTAGACCTGATGACCTGCCACTTTTTTTATTGCTCAGCACCCCTCTCCTGCATAAAGAGGATAACAGGTGGCCAGCAATAATTTCTGGAGAGGTACCTGTCTGGAAATTGTGCTAGCTGTGCCAAGTCATTAGCCGGGGTGGACCACTCCTCAATGCATTAGTGGTGACGTCTCTGCGTTTTTGTCTTGTGTACTAAGAAGAGAGGCTCTCTACCACCCTCTGCTGGCTTCTCGATGTACTGGACTCTCACATGATCTATTAATGTAACGATTCAATACCTGTATCTACTCGGCATCCATTGCAGCCTGTCGCCCAGGAAGGAGGTCATCAGATCTGCGACTCTTTCTCAGGGTTTCTCCTTTTTCCCCACAATGAGCTTTTGGAGTTTTCTCCTGCCCAGATGTGGGTTCAGATCAGGGGATGTCGTTGTGGTTTGTGAAGCCCTTTGAGGCACTTATGATTAAGGCCTAAACAAATAAATATTGATTGATGACTGACATGTTTTGTTGTGGTTTTGAAAGCGGCACATGTGTTGTGAAAGCCATGTGTTATGTACGGTGAAGACAAGGCACACAGCTTGACATAGCTGATCGTTTTGTTTCTCGCCTCCACGCCGCAGAGCTAATCTTATTGATCGCCCAAGAAACCACTGTTTGGTGTCTAGATGTCATACGACTGTACATCTGTCAATTCTCTGGAAATGTACATGTGGAGGGGGGCATGGCGTGCGGGCCTGCAGCGAAGAGGAGTGCCAGGACCGTCCTCGAAGTCAGCGACAAGTGCGTAGATAGCCCAGGTGGGCCTTAGTATCTAATAACCTGTCGCTCTGTTTAAGCAGCAGGCGGGAAAGAGACTTTGGAGCTGGGGCGAGAGCGCAAGAGGGACACTTTGTGCTGAAAAGCAAAATGCTGGCAAATAAACCAATGTTGCATTCTGAAACCCAGGCTCTCGTGTTGATGCTTGGTGGTGCGGAGGACCCACGGGAGGGCACCCACCACAATTTTGTTTGTTCTCGTGCGTAAACTTACAGATCCTTGTTTTCAGCGTCTTAATCAGCCACTCCAGCAGCCCGTCAGTTTGCGGGTGGTATACGCTGGTTCAGATCGCTTTAATTCCCAATAATCCGTATAGTTCCTTTATCGTGCGTGACATACAGGACATGCCCTGGTCCGTCAGAATCTCTTTCGGGATTCCAACTTGATAGATGACCTGAAACAGCGCTTGCGCTGCACTCATTACAGAGATAGAGCGCAGCGGCACTGCTTCGAGATAACGAGTTGCGTAATCCATCAGGACTAGCACAAAACGATGTCCCCGTGTGCCCTGGTGGAATGGTCCGATGAGGTCCATAGCAATCCTTTTGAAGGGGACCTCCATGAGTGGTAATGGGCGCAAGGGCGCCTTGGGGGTGGGCCGCCGGATTGACCAGCTGGCAGTCCGGGCAGACAGCACACCAGCGGCGCACGTCTGCCTGGATGCCCGGCCAATGGAAACGGACCATTACCCCATGTGGCCAGCCATGGGGTTGACGTGTTTTTCATAATTTCACATGTATTTATGAAATTAAATATGAAAAAAATGTACATTAACAAGCGTGTTAACTCAGTGTTTGTGAATCCATTGATATGAAGAGTTGAGTGTTAGGCCTACTGAAATTAGATTTTCTTATTTAAACGGGGATAGCAGGTCCATTCTATGTGTCATACTTTATCATTTCGCGATATAGCCATATTTTTGCTGAAAGGATTTAGTAGAGAACATCGACGATAAGTTCGCAACTTTTTGTCGCTAATAAAAAAGCCTTGCCTGTACCGGAAGTAGCAGATGATGTGTGCGTGACGTCACGGGTTGTAGGGCTCCTCACATCCTCACATTGTTTACAATCATAGCCACCAGCAGCAAGAGCGATTCGGACCGAGAAAGCGACGATTTCCCCATTAATTTGAGCGAAGATGAAAGATTTGTGGATGAGGAAAGTAAGAGTGAAGCAAGGAAAAAAAAAAATAGAAAAAAGAAAAGGCGACGGCTCCAGGCGGCGGCAGTGGGAGAGTTTCAGTTGTAATTACGCACATGTACTAGCATAGTTCTGGAAAATCTCTTATCTGCTTATTGTGGTAATAGTATTTTAGTGAGATTATAAAGTATCACCTGAAAGTCGGATGGCTGCGGAGAAAGCCAGTGTCTCTGAGAGAAGCCGAGGAGCCAAGATCACAGCTGCCTTTTTGAGCTGCAGGATGAGGTCGCGTAATCCACTCAAGTCTCCGGTAAGAGTCGAATTAATATCACAATTTTCCCATCCAAAAACTTGCTGGTTGACGTAGAGAAACATGTTCGCTTGACCGCTCTGTGTTAAAGCCTCACAACAAACAAAGAAACAAAGGCTGTGTTTCGGTGTTAAAGGCAGCTGCAATCCACCGCTTGCATTCTTATTTGACGTCTCCATTATTAATTGAATAAATTGCAAAAGGTTCAGCAACACAGATGTCCAAAATACTGTGTAATTACGCGATGAAAAGAGACGACTTTTAACCGTAAGTGGTGCTGGGCTAATATGTCCCCTCCAACCAATTACGTCACAAACCCGCGTCATCATTAAGCGACGTTTTCAACAGGAAACTCCGCGGGAAATTTAAAATTATAATTTAGTAAACTAAACCGGCCGTATTGGCATGTGTTGCAATGTTAATATTTCATCATTGATATATAAACTATCAGACTGCGTGGTCGGTAGTAGTGGGTTTCAGTAGGCCTTTAGTGGATCTGGTTTTGAAGGTAAACGCGTGTAGAAGACTACAGAGGATCAGGGGAGTTAAGAATATGCTCATTTGCAAGTTTGGAGGCTTTTTGCTGACATAATTGCACCATGTAAAGCCGGAATACACACACTGAAATATTGACCACCCTAAATCTATGGAGAATATCTACGTACAAACTAATTCCATTTGAACACAGCTAAAAAGAGCTTTGCAAATGTTAAGTTCATATGCGTGTTATCCTTTCAGTTAACAATTTAATACATGATCAATTTGAAAAAAAATGTTTTTGTCGTTAAAATTTTTTTGAGAAACAAGTGACTTCTGGGGGCTTCACGGTGGCAGAGGGGTTAGTGCGTCTGCCTCACAATACGAAGGTCCTGCAGTCCTGGGTTCAAATCCAGGCTCGGGATCTTTCTGTGTGGAGTTTGCATGTTCTCCCCGTGAATGCGTGGGTTCCCTCCGGGTACTCCGGCTTCCTCCCACTTCCAAAGACATGCACCTGGGGATAGGTTGATTGGCAACACTAAATTGGCCCTAGTGTGTGAATGTGAATGTGAATGTTGTCTGTCTATCTGTGTTGGCCCTGCGATGAGGTGGCGACTTGTCCAGGGTGTACCCCGCCTTCCGCCCGATTGTAGCTGAGATAGGCGCCAGCGCCCCCCGCGACCCCGAAAGGGAATAAGCGGTAGAAAATGGATGGATGGATGGAAGTGACTTCTGTTTGACGTGATTCCAGACTTCCAGGGATCTTCATTGGAATCCTTTTCTAGACCAAATGAATAAGAAATCATTTTGATATTTACCATGAATTGATTAAACAAGTTGAAAAACTTATTCGGGTGTTACCATGGGGCGGCATAGCTCGGTTGGTAGAGCGGCCGTGCCAGCAACTTGAGGGTTGCAGGTTCGATTACGGCTTCCGTCATCCTAGTCACTGCCGTTGTGTCCTTGGGCAAGACACTTTACCCACCTGCTCCCAGTGCCACCCACACTGGTTTAATTGTAACTTAGATATTGGGTTTCACTATGTGAAGCGCTTTGAGTCACTAGAGAAAAGCGCTATATAAATATAATTCACACTCACCATTTAGTGGTTAATTGTACGGAATATGTACTGAACTGTGCAATCTACTAATAAAAGTATCAATCAATCAATCTTCAACGCTACAACTGTGTTGTTTTGGCGGACTTCTCATATTGATAACATTTTCCTGTCTCAGTTATGTCTGTTCCTCATTCACAAAGATTTATTCAGCACCATAACAAATGGTGTTCCCGGCAGGTGGCACACCTAAACATTTAAAAAACAATCAGCCATTGATTCTGCACATGATGCATCATCGATTGATAAGTCTGGACAAAGCACATGGTGTCAACGATCAATACATTTCCAGCAGTCATCCAGCTGGCTCTGCTTTGTGTGGGCTTTGCATGTTCTCCTCATGAATAAGTCAGCCTTGTCCACTTGTCCTGTTTCCTCCTACGCTCTCAATCCGTGCTGGTGTAAAATCCTAGAGCCTCAGGTATACTGCTAGTTGGTGTGAGTGCAAATGTGTTAAATTGCCCAAAAAAAAAAAAGCCTGCAGTTGTATAACAGTCCAATCTCTACAAGATGTCAAACAGGCTATGTTAATTTCCTCATGTAACATCAGTGTGCACCCACGTAAAACATATGTCAAGAACTGCCTGCTTTCACCTACACAAAGTGGATCAAAATCTCACATTTGTATTTTTGCTGGAATTTCTGCATTGGCTGCAACAACAGCCACTGGTCCACCCTGCAATTTGTTTACACTACCAGGGTCGCTGAAGTAGGGGGGTAAGTGGTAGAGATGCGCGGTTTGCGGTCTCATCCGCGGAGTCCGCGGATAAACCGCGGGTCGGGCGGTTGACATGACGAAAAAATATATTTTTATTAGATTCGGGCGGGTGGCGGTTGAACCGTCCGGAAATATTTGATATGCATGGTTCTTTGATCGGTATCCTTTGCCATTCAAAGAGCCATTCAAGACCTGTGTCATAAAGCGAAGAAGATAACAAGAGACGCTATTATCCTCCTGAATGACTGCTGGTAGTCACCCAGATAATAAGTATTAGGGCGTCGTATGAAGCCATTGGCTTTGTCGCCTACTACAACATGTACGATCTGCTCGTCAGTCCAGCATCATGTTGTGTGTGGCTTCCACGGCAACACGCACACGACTGTAAGGCATACTGGGTGACACTGAGTACAGTAATGGTTGTGATATAAACAATTTTAACACTCTTAGTAATATGCGCCACGCTGTGAAGCCCCACCAATTAAGAACGACAAACACATTTCGGGAGAACATCCTCACAGTAACACAACATAAACGCAACACAACAAATACCCATAATCCTTTGTATTCATGACACTTCCTGACTATTTTATACACCCCGCTAGCAGCAAACCCCGCCCCCAACCTCAGCCCCCTCCCCGTGCATCGGTAAGGTGGGCGGGGTTGGGGTCGCGGGGGTGTAAAATATATTCAGGGGTGTCACGGATACAAAGGATTATGGGTATTTGTTGTGTTGCGTTTGTGTTGTATTACTGTGAGGATGTTCTCCCGAAATGTGTTTGTCAATCTTGTTGGGTGTGGCTTCACAGCGTGGTGCATATTAGTAAGTGTTAAAGTTGTTTATATCACAACCATCAGTGTACTCTGTATCACCCAGTATGCCTTTCAATCTTGTACGTGTGATTGAGGAAGCTTCACACAACATGTTGCCGGACCAACAATCACTACATGTTGTTGAAGGTGTCTAAGGCAATAGCTTCACAGCACGCCCATATTCTTGTAATCAGGATGAACGCTATTGGATATTTGCGAGAACGTTAGCGGCTCCAATTTTCATCCTTACTCTGTGAAGTAAGTTTACATAGCTCTGTGAGTGGTAAAGACGGACAACCTCGGATGTATTTCAGCGGGTGGTTGGCGGGCGGGTACGGTCCTGATAAAATGTTGGTTCGGGTGGACGGCGGGTGGATGACGACTTTTGTGATGCGGATGCGGGTAATATAATTGCCTATCCGCGCATCTCTAGTAAGGGGGGATGTTGTACTGGGGCCCCAAGCACAGGAGGGCCCCTGGGTTTTTGTAAGATTTGAAGATTTCATTTAAATACAGGTATATAGGGCGTAAAAACAATGTCAGGAATATAGCTGTGAGAGTTCCATTATGACATTGCTTGAATCAAATTAGGACAGGCTAAGACTATACCTACACCCCCCATCAAAAATGCTTTCAGGTTTGTTTCACCTGGACAGTGGAAAGCCCAGAGTCGTGTATACGTATACAGAGTATGGACAACTTAAAGGCCTACTGAAATTAGATGTTCTTATTTAAACGGGAATAGCAGGTCCATTCTATTATCATACTTGATCATTTCGCGATATTGCCATATTTTTGCTGAAATTATTTAGTAGAGAACATCGACGATAAAGTTCGCAACTTTTGGTCGCTAATAGAAAAGCCCTGCCTTTACCGGAAGTATGTGCGCGTGACGTCACGAGTTGCAGGGCTCCGCACATATTCACATTGTTTATAATGGGAGCCACCAGCAGTAAGAGCAATTCGGACCGAGAAAGCGACAATTTCCCCATTAATTTGAGCGAGGATGAACGATTTGTGAATTAGGAAATTGATAGTGAGGGACTAGAAAAAGAAAAAAAAAGTGACGCCTCCGGGCGGCGGCAGTGTGAGCGTTTCAGATGTAATTAGACACATTTACTAGGATAATTCTGGAAGATCCCTTATCTGCTTATTGTTTTAATAGTGTTTTAGTGAGATTTTAAAGATTGTAAAGGCATACCTCGAGGTCGGATGGCTGCGGTGAACACGCAGTGTCTCAGAAAGAAGCCCAGGAGCCAAGGTCACAGCTGACTTTTTTGACAGCTGCTGCAGGACGACGAATAATCCACTGATGTCTCCGGTAAGATTTATATCACAATTTCCCCATCCAAAAAGATGCTAGTTGACGTAGAGAAAACATGTTCGCTTGACCGCTCTGTTTCACAAAAAACAAAGAAACACCGGCTGTGTCTCGGTCCTAAAGACAGCTGCAATACACCGCTTTCCACCAACAGCATTGTTCTTTGTAGTCTCCATTATTAAATGAAGAAATTGCAAAAGATTCAGCAACACAGATGCCCAAAATACTGTGTAATTATGCGGTTAAAGCAGACGACTTTTCGCCGCGAGTGGTGCAGCGCTAATATTTCCTGACAGTCCGTGGTGTCACGAATACGCGTCATCATTAAAATTGCAATTTAGTAAACTAAAAAGGCCGTATTGGCATGTGTTGCAATGTTGATATTTCATCATTGATGTATAAATTATCAGACTGCGTGGTCGGTAGTAGTGGGTTTCAGTAGGCCTTTAACAACAGGCGCCATGTTCGTTACGGTACCAAGGATATGTACCTACCATTTACCATGAATTGATTAACGTGGACCCCGACTTAAACAAGTTGAAAAACGTATTCAGGTGTTACCATTTAGTGGTCAATTGTACAGAATGTGTACGGTCCTGTGCAATCTACTAATAAAAGTTTCAATCAATTAATCAATGTGCGGCTGTGCAATTATAGTTGTTCTGGCATTAGTTTTCCTGACAAAATAAACCAAAATAATACATCTAAATATACTTCTAAACATACTCGAGCAAATAAACTTGAAAAAAAAACATGCTTTTATTTCGCTAAAGTATAATTTCGGGGAAATATTGCAGCCATAGCCGATGCACTTCTCCACTACATTCATGCAGTGTTTAGTGACCAGCTGTTAGGAAGTCTTGGCGACTAACCCCAAGATGCAGAATTGGCAGGATTGTTGCAGGAAAACGTGATTTTATTGTCCAAAGAAAATGCAGGAAAACAGGAACCAGGAAACAGGCAAACTGGAGACAGGAAACAGGATACCAGGAAACAAGGAGAACGGGAGACAGCAATCAGGAACCAGGAAAGTGCTAACCATACTCCAGCACTGACTGGAGGGCGAGGCAGGCATAAATAGCCTCCGGCTGATTGGCACCAGGTGAAGCCAGGCTGTCAAACAGCCGCAGGTGAAGGGAAACAGCGCTCAGGGAGCCAAGCGGGAAACTCTATCAAAATAAGAGCGCTGACAGGAAATAAAACGCAAACACAGAGGAAAACTTAAAACATAACCAACCTGTCAGTGACAAGCCTAACACCAGCGGGCTCTCTAACTCGCTCCTGCCAGATAAAACTGATCAACCAAAAACAAATAAGTAATTACCCTCATTTTGCCAAAATCCTCAATAGATTTGGACCAACAGTTACAGCGAAAGTACGACTTTTGTGTGAAGTATGTCAACGTGGTGGCTGCCTCCAATGTGTTTACATATGCTTGTGCTTTTGCTCTTGGAATTGTTTATATTTTCCTTTGGTTTTATTGCGGTGAGTCTACATTACTTTTATAATCGCCATATCAACTTGAATTTGAACAAATGCTGTTTTTGACTGCAATGTGTATATATATATATATATATATATATATATATATATATATATACATATCCATCCATCCATCCATTTTCTACCGCTTATTCCCTTCCGGGGTCGCGGGGGGCGCTGGCGCCTATCTCAGCTACAATCGGGCGGAAGGCGGGGTACACCCTGGACAAGTCGCCACCTCATCGCAGGGCCAACACAGATAGACAGACAACATTCACACTCACATTCACACACTAGGGCCAATTTTAGTGCTGCCAATCAACCTATCCCCAGGTGCATGTCTTTGGAAGTGGGAGGAAGCCGGAGTACCCGGAGGGAACCCACGCATTCACGGGGAGAACATGCAAACTCCACACAGAAAGATCCCGAGCCTGGATTTGAACCCAGGACTGCAGGACCTTCGTATTGTGAGGCAGGCGCACTAACCCCTCTGCCACCGTGAAGCCCTATATATACATATATATATATATATATATATATATATATGTGTGTGGACATGTTTTTATTTTATTTGTTTATTTGTTTATTTTTTGACATTTACAATCCATTAATAATTGACTGTTGATTTGCTTGTAAGTTTATTACTAATTTTTAAAAAATAAATACAAAAAGAGTCTGTTAATTGTGTCATAAACATATCATTAACACATATTATATTATATACGTTTTGAGAGGAAAAAAATATACCTCAAAATTGTTATGGCGCAATGAACTATTTGTATTAGTGTTCCTTCTGTACTGATTTGTAATTTGCATATATGTGACCAAAACCACAAAATGTTGACAATGAAGGGCTTTATAAGAGTTGCAACACAACTGTACATATCCTAGAACATATTGATCAGTTTGAAATGCTTGCAGACTTTTAGGGATGTCAGACAGTTATAGACCAGTGGTTCTCTACCTTTTTTTTAGTGATGTACCCCTGTGAACATGCAAGTACCCCCTAATCAGAGCAAAGCCTTTATGGTTGAAAGAAAGAGAAAAATAAGTAAAATACAGCACTGTCATCCGTTTCTGATTAATTACATTGTATCATAGTGCAAAATATTGCTCATTTCTAGTGGTCTTTCTTCAACTATTTGGAAAAACAGATAAAAATTTAAAAAATAAACAAGTGATTCAATTATAAAAATAAAAAAATTCTACACATAGAAGTAATCCTCAACTTAAAGTGCCCTCCTGTGGGATTGTAATAGAGATCCATCCGGATTCATGAACTTAATTCTAAACATTTTGTCAGGGTTATTTGTTGTTGACGAACCCCAAGATGCAGAGATGGAGGCAGGCATGGAGTGAGCAAACATGATTTAATAAAGATACTAAGACAAATTCAAACAAAGGGTTCAAACCAAAAGCGCGCACGTGGGCGGATAATAAACAAAAGGCCTTTAGCATAGAAGCTAACAAGAAACAAAAAGGAACTTCACCATGGAAGCTAGAAGATAACAAACAGAAAAACTGGAAATAACTAATGGCTAACAAAAACAGCTTACTGCTACGGCGACCAGGACAAGATGTAGCATGACAGGTAATAGCTAAAATGATGCCAGACACGACAGGTAGCAAAGACACAAGAGTGACATGAGGCAACGACAATACAAATGACAATACAGGTCCGAATGACAATACAATGATCCAGCCACTGACACAAGACAAAGGAGGTACAAATAGGAGCCGGCTGATTGGCAACAGGTGTGGCCAGATGCCATGTAGCCGCAGCTGAAGGGGATTGCAGCACTCAGGGAACAAGATAGGAAGCTGACAAAATAAGAGCACTAGACAGGAACTAAGGACAGGAAACACTAAACACACTGAAGAGGAACACAGCACTCAGGGAATAAGACAGGAAGCTGACGAATTAAGACCACTTGACAGGAAATACTAAACACAGGAAACAGACAAATGCCGAGGAAAAAACTAAAACATAGACAAACTGTCAGGGGCAAGCCTGACACAATTCTTCACAAAAAAAGAAATCTTTAACATCAATATTTATGGAACATGTCCACAAAAAAATCTAGCTGTCAACACTGAATATTGCATTGTTGCATTTCTTTTCACAGTTAATGAACTTGCATTCATATTTTGTTGAAGTATTATTCAATAGATATATTCATAAAGGATTTTTGATTTCTTGCTATTTTTAGAATATCCTAAAAAAAAATCTCACGTACCCCTTGGCATACCTTCAAGTACCCCCATTTGAGAACCACTGTTATAGACAACGTAGAAATATCTATGAACACTTTAATTCATTTAAAAATGAGCCTGTCTATGGAGACTTGAAACAGTTTTCTGAGAGTTGAGTAACAATAATTGGAGACATGTTATAAAAAAACATTGTGTACATAAATCAGTCATGTCCAGAGTAGATGGTAATACATTGTGTATAAGTTGTGTTCAAGAAGGTCAGAGATCGACAGTTTCAGTTGTCAAACCTCGCACAAGAAACTGTTGCCATGGGCACTCCAGCCTTCCCGGCGATCACTTCTCATAATTGTATTATTTCTGGGCTGCGGGAAAAGCAATGTATATGCTTACCACAGTGTTTGTGATTGCCGCAGCCCCGTGATGCCCAACAGGGCATGTCTATGCTTCTAAACACTCTTCAATTAAAACTGATCTTTGATGAGTAAGTGCAGTGTGTGTTACAGGTCTTAGTTTGAAAACCCATAATCAGTTATTTATGTCCACTGTTCAGGACGGGTCTGTCGAAACAGAAATGAATGAATGGGACATTGCAGCAATGTCTTCTCGGTTCCAGCCTCCTCAGCTGAATTTATTTGCATTCCATTAATGAGTATTGACTTTTTTTTTCTTTGTATTCCAGTACTTCACATCATTATACCCCCAAATAAACTCCCATTCACAGTTGTAATTTCAGGATAAGACACACTTCTCATTAATAAACAACTTTTCTTTAATAGTGCATATTCAACTATGTGCAAAAGGAGTAGTACATTGCTACCAGTGAATTAGACCAGTGTTTTTAAACCTTTTTGGAGCCAAGGCACATTTTTGTTCATTGAAAAAAATGCGGCGGCACACCACCAGCAGAAAACATTAAAAATATAAACTCAGTAGTTGATATCCATCTTCCATCCATCCATCTTCTACCGCTTATTCCCTTTCGGGGTCGCGGGGGCGCTGGCGCCTATCTCAGCTACAATCGGGCGGAAGGCGGGGTACACCCTGGACGAGTCACCACCTCATCACAGGGCCAACACAGATAGACAGACAACACTCACACTCACATTCACACACTAGGGCCAATTTAGTGTTGCCAATCAACCTATCCCCAGGTGCATGTCTTTGGAGGTGGGAGGAAGCCGGAGTACCCGGAGGGAACCCACGCATTCACGGGGAGAACATGCAAACTCCACACAGAAAGATCCCGAGCCTGGATTTGAACCCAGGACTGCAGGACCTTCGTATTGTGAGGCAGACGCACTAACCCCTCTGCCACCGTGAAGCCCAGTAGTTGATATTGACAGTAAAAAGTTGTTGTTGCAAATGTTGGATATGAATTCAAACCATAACCAACCATGCATCACTATAGCTCTTGTCTCAAAGTACTGTCACGATCTATCACATCACGCTGAGTTTTTTAGGGTTTTTCTGTGTGTAGTGTTTTAGTTCCTGTCCTGCCTTCCTATTTTGGTGGCCTTTCCTGTTTTGATGGTATTTTCCTCTAGCAGTTCCATGTCTTCCTTTGAGCGCTATTCCCCGCACGAGCTTTGGTTTAGCAATCAAGTCTATTTCAGTTGTGCGAACGCTATCCTTCTTTGTGTGGAAATTGTTGATTGTCATGTCATGTACGGATGTACTTTGTGGACGCCGTCTCTGCTTCTCACGCTGTAAGTCTTTGCTGTCGTCCAGCATTCTGTTTTTGTTTACTTTGTAGCCGGTTCAGTTTTAGTTTTGTTTTCCATAGCTATCCCTAAGCTTCAATGCCTTTTTAGGGGCCCTCGCCTTTTGTTTATTTTTGGTTTAAGCATCGATACGACATTTACAAAGCAATTAGCTACCTGCTGCCACCTACTGATATGAAAGAGTATAACATGGTTACTCTGCCGAGCTCTAGACAGCACCGACACTCAACAACGGCACATTATTTGCAGATTATAAATAGTGGTTTGCATAAAATATTTTTAACCCAAATAGGTGAAATTACATAATTTCTCAAGGCACACCAGACTGTATTTCACGGCACAGTGGTTGAAAAACGCTTATACTAGACACTGCTTGAGTATCAACATGCATTAAAATAAAAGGCTTACAAAAATGTAAGCCTTTTATAAGCCCAAAGTGCTTAACATTACAGTAGGAAAGGGATTTATATGGCACCGTTTTCAAGGTTTGCCTGACACATGAAACATACATTGGGGGGTGCACTGCCAATTTAAGCCACCAGATGGTTGTAGAGTTCTGAATATATTAAAATGTATTTTGTGGCAACTCCAACTTTCTTTGACCACAGCACCAGTTGCTATGTAGAGTGTCGCCTTCCATCATTTTTAGCAGACTGCATTGCGAAATGATTAAGCCCCCCAAATTGCTTGGTTGTATATGACGTCACATCCATTTTTCCTATTCTCGGCTTAATTCACACGATGGTCAAGTATCTTTAGCAGAGCATTAAAACAAGTGCGAGTGAGTGTACCATTTGAGCAGAAAATGGCATATTATTGATCTGTATAAGATCTGTATCAGAGGGTGTTCCTTTCATTCAAATAGAGCGATACACATACTTGCCAACCCTCCCAGATTTTCCGGCAGACTCCCGAAAACCTCCCCGGAGAAAATTTCTCCCAAAAATCTCCCAAAATTCAGTCGGAGCTGGAGGTCACGCCCCCTCCAGCTCCATGCTGGAGTGGGGACAGCCTGTTTTCACGTCCGCTTTCCCACTATATAAACAGCTTGCCTGCCCAGTCACGTTACAACATCTACGGATTTTAATAAAAAAACTGCACACACAAGGAGACGAAGCAGAAGAACGAGGAAGTTACAGCCATGGCGACGCCGTCTGTAATAGAGTGATCTATGTTGTCTGTTGCCATCTCCTAGTGAATGTTGGCTATAGCGTTATGGGGTTGCTTTTTAATTGGCCAACGATTTATGTGGTGTTGCGCACCTGACGGCAAGTGAGTGAGTCTGTTCGGATTCCTGAAGCCCACAGTAAAGAGACGTAACATCATCACCTCACCTCGTTATTGACTCCAACCCAATATATTACACCGTCAACGAGCAAAATAAAGAAATATGCTTGCAAGTTCCAAAACGAATGGAAACAAGAATTTCAGTTTATCCAGGAGAGTTCGAAGGGGAAGGAGTATGTTGCCTGTAAATTTTGTAGAACAGACTTCTCCATTGAACACGGTGGCCGCACGGATATACTCAGTCATGAACGGTTAGCAAAGCACAAAGCGTCCGCAGCGCACCATCGTTCACAACCCAGTATTACGAGCCACCTCGCAAAATGTTGTAACTTATGCTGAGACAAAGATGGCTATGCTGATAGCTGGAAGCAACATCCCGTTCTCGCTGGCCAGTGCGCAAATTGCAGAACAAAGTTTACTCAAATAGTGAAAGGTAAGTGTTGTTGTTGTTGTTGTTTTAGTAACCAGCAAGCACAGTACAGTTAGTAGAACAACTGTGTTTTTATTACTGTGTATTTGAAAGGTGCCGTCTGAAATTCAACTATTTATTGTATTTATATATATAATAAAATAAATATATAGAGCTAGTCAAATTTATATATATGAAAAACTTGAGTTGGTGAATTGGCTGTAAATATACTCCTCCCCTCTTAATCAAGCCCCCCGCCCTGACCACGCCTCCGCCCCACCCCCCACCTCCTGAAATCGGAGGTCTCAAGGTTGACGAGTATGGCGATACATCACTTCTCATCAGTGCATAAATTAGTTTATCCCAAGAGAGTTACGTATGTGATAATAAAGTACTGTTTACGTGTTGATGTACCCTTTTAAAAAGCTGAAGTCTACCCCAAACGACAACTTATGTTTGCCAAAGTGATTCAAAGTAATGTATTGATATCGACACATCTCATCCGTGCATCTCCTAAGGCAGGGGTGCCCATTACGTCGATCGCGAGCTACCAGTCGACCGCGGGGGGTGCGTCAGTCGATCTCGAGCCAGGCTTTTAAAAAAAATAGACCTAAAAATTAGTGATCATCACTCTTCACCAAGACGTCACTTAAATGACATTCACGGTACCGGAGGGTCTTGTGAGATGACGCTGGCTGCTGCAAGATCATTATTATTAAAATATGACCGAGAGGAAGGCGAGAAACACTTTTTATTTCAACAGACTCTCGCGCCGTACCTTCCGTCAAAACTCTAAAGGCCGACTGCACATTTCCTATCTTCACAATAAAAGCCCTGCTTCATGCTGCCTGCGCTAACTAAATACAGAGTCTCGGAAAACTGGCGTGCACAAGCGATCCCTCAGAAAGCTGGCGTGCACATCACTTGTGCACGCCAGCTTTCCGAGACTCTTATTTTGTTAGCGCAGGCAGCATGAAGCAGGGCTTTTATTGTGAAGATAGGAAATGTCCAGTCGGCCTTTAGAGTTTTGACGGAAGGGACGGCGCGAAAGTCTGTTGAAATAAAAAGTGTTTCTCGCCTTCCTCTCCGTCATTTTTTCATAATGATGAACTGGCAGCAGCCAGCGTCATCTCACAAGACCCTCGGATGCCGTGAATGTCAATCAAGCAAGCTACGGAATTTGCCGCCAATGTTTTTCTTGTAAAGTGTATGGAAGCTGGATGAATTAGATGCCAAAAAACAACCACTTTCATTTGGTATTGTACAGAAAGGACAACTTTTTTTCTCCTCCATTTGAAAATGTGGGCGTTATCATCATTACTGTCTGATTCCAATCAATGCAAGTCATCAGAATCAGGTAACACACCAACTTATATTCTTGTCTTCGTGAAAGAAAGACATCTATATGTGTTACAGATGCTTGTATTATCATTAAACACATTTAACTTGTTTACAAAAATATCTCCTTCATAAATAAATAAATATAAATGATATATATAAATGAGGTAGATCCCCTCGAGTTGGTCAATTGAAAAGTAGCTCGCCTGCAGAAAAAGTGTGGGCACCCCTGTCCTAAGGGTACCCCAGTAATTTATGCACAGGTGAGATGTGTCAATATCAAAATATCACTATGAATCCTGTTTTGGTAGGTTATACATTGACTTAATGAACACACCCAAACACTTTATTATTATGTGCTTGAACAAAGAACAGTTAATATTGTATGTAGCTTTTAAACAAGCAAAAGGTTTTAGCCTATCAACATCAAATCAATAACAGTCCTATACGACCTCATTAGTACCATAGAAATGACCAACTCTTTTATTTTTCGGACACGATAGATGCTTGGATAATTTCAAACACATATAGTTACAATAACTTGTCCAGGGAGTACGGTGCCTTCCGCCCGAATGCAGCTGAAATAGGCTCCAGCGACCCCCCGCGACCTCAAAAGGGACAAGCGGTAGAAAATGGATGGATATCGTTACAATAACCACAGATATAAGTGTGTGTCCTACATGTAGTAATCAGTTGTTGACACAGTACCAGCAGTGCAGCTTCAGCCACGGCGGGAATCAATTTTTGGCAGATCCCCCTCAGAAAAAATCGAATGCCCCCTCTGAAATGTTTTTTCTGCCAAGAACAATCACAAAATAACTACTAAATAAATCTAAAGTTACTTACAAATGACTCAATATTTAAGTTTTTTTTTTTTACAGAATATTTTTTTGCTCTTACTCAAGTAATTACTTTGATGACTACTTGTTACTTTTACTTGAGTAATATTAATCTGAAGTAACAGTATATTGGGTACTCTACCCACCTCTGATTAGAGCAGGGGGGTCGGCAAACCGCGGCTCTGGAGCCACATTCGGCTCTTGAGCGGCGTCCTGGTGGCCCCGTGGAGCTTTTTCGAAAATGTATGGAAATGGCAAAATAATGGAGTGAAAAATATATATTTTTTTGTAATATAGTTTCTGTAGGAGGACAAACACTGATGACAGTATTCGGCGAGCGCTGTTTTGTCCTACTAATTTCCGTGGCTCTTGAACTCATTGTTGTGTGAACTGTGACTCAACAGTTTGTTTACATGTACAACTTTCTCTTGCCACAGAAAGACATGTTTTATGCCACTCCTTCTCTAACTTATTTTGTCCACAAAACGTTTTATACTGTGCGTGAATGCACAAAAGTGAGCTTTGTTGATATTATTGACTCGTTATGGAGTGTTAATCAATATGTGCATGTCTCATGACACATTATCTGGATGTAATATTAGCTGCATTTCTGATAGTTGTTAGTGTGCATTGTTGTTCCAGACCACAGCAAACATTAGCCAGCTCGCCAGAAGAAGACAGCCTGCTGTTTCCTTTAACTTGGACACACACATCTATACCTTTGGCAATTCTTAAAACGTAATTTCCAGGAGTTAACTCACCCACTGAGAAGATTTGCTAATGGTTTCTAATGTTGTAAAAATGTGGTGAATAAATATTACATTCCAATATTTCTGTCCACGAAGATTTGTGTCAGCCTGCGACACATAGTCATTTTGATAGTAGACTAAAATAGTTAAATGGCCACTTACATCATGTGTTGCCATCAGTATAACACTCATATACAGTGGGGCAAAAAAGTATTTAGTCAGCCACCGATTGTGCAAGTTCTCCCACTTAAAATGATGACAGAGGTCTGTAATTTTCATCATAGGTACACTTCATCTGTGAGAGACAGAATGTGAAAAAAAAAATTCAGGAATTCACATTGTAGGAATTTTAAAGAATTTATTCGTAAATTATGGTGGAAAATAAGTATTTGGTTAACCATTCAAAGTTCTCACTTAGCAGAAAAACAGCCCCAAAGCATGATGTTTCCACCCCCATGCTTCACAGTAGGTATGGTGTTCTTGGGATGCAACGCAGTATTCTTCTTCCTCCAAACACGACGAGTTGAGTTTATACCAAAATGGATACATGGATGATACAGCAGAGGATTGGGAGAATATCATGTGGTCAGATTAAACCAAAATAGAACTTTTTGGTGTAAACTCAACTCGTCATGTTTGGAGGAAGAAGAATACTGAGTCTCATCCCAAGAACACCACACCTACTGTGAAGCATGGGGGTGGAAACATCATGATTTGGGGCTGTTTTTCTGCTAAAGGGGACAGGACGATTGATCCGTGTTAAGGAAAGAATGAATGGGGCCATGTATACTTCCATCAGTGAGAGCTTTGAATGGTTGACTAAATACCTATTTTCCACCATAATTTACAAATAAATTATTTAAAATTCCTACAATGTGAATTCCTGGATTTTTTTTTCACATTCCGTCTTTCACAGTTGAAGTGTACCTATGATGAAAATTACAGACCTCTGTCATCATTTTAAGTGGGAGAACTTGCACAATCGGTGGCTGACTAAATACTTTTTTGCCACACTGTACATATTTTAATTTTTTGCTGTTCCAGGCAGATTCTTTTTTTTTGTATTTTTGGTCCAGTATGGCTCTTTCAACATTTTGGGTTGCCGACCCCTGGATTAGAGGCAAAAACAACGGATATCGGCCATTATGCACGAGATAGGAAACAACACAAAAGTAATATACTGTTGAAATATAGCCAGAATACCACTTGTATCTTTCAGTAGCGTCACAAAAGTAGATTATAGTTGTATATAACATTAGAAATATGCACATGTCCTTTTTCACAGTTAAAATTGGTACCCACCTCTTCAAGGAGGAATGTATGAAAGAAAACAGCAGAAGAGGTTGCATCAGTGTGCATACCCCTTCTACTAGATTGCCACACTGCCACCTAGTGACAAAAATAGGATTGTTCCCCCCATTATAGTGAGGTAGAGAAAACATATTTTTTCTGGGGAAAAAAAAAGTCCTTTTCTCACAAAAATAATGTTTAAAAAAAATTACAATTCAAATACACTCTACTATTAATTGAAACATAGTTACATAACACAAGGATGACCATACATTTGTATCCATCACATACACACAACAGGTTAGAGCAGGGGTCGGGAACCTTTTTGGCTGAGAGAGCCAAAAAGCCAAATATTTCAAAAAGTATTTCCGTAAGAGCCATATAATATTTTTCTTAACACTGAACAAGACTAAACGTGTGCATTTTTAAGTAAGACCAACATTTCTAGGGTATAAGAGGTCTCTTATTCTTTGTAATAACATTGTTATTCTGAAGCTAACTGTGGAGGGGGCGTGGTCTGCGGGCCTGCAGCGAACTGGGGTGTGCCAGGACAGGCCTTGAAATCAGCGACAGGTGTCTAGATGGTCACCTGTCGCTCTGTTATAAGCAGCAGCCAGTAGGAGAGATGGGGTCGGGGCTGGAGCCAGAGCGCGAGCGAGAACGAAAGACAAAAATACAATTGCTGGACACCAACTGAGAGACTTATTGAAAAATAAAACAATATTGTAACCCTGAAACAGGCTCTCATGTCGGTGCTTGGTGGTCTGAAGAACCCCCAGAGGGGCAAGCCCCACACTAACCAATAATAAATAAATAACTTCTTACCATTACACAACTTTTTGAACAGGTGCGGTAGAAAACGGATGGATAGAATAAAAATGCATGAGTTTGATTGATTGATTGATACTTTTATTAGTAGATTGCACAGTACAGTATATATTCCGTACAATTGACCACTAAATGGTAAAACCTGAATAAGTTTTTCAACTTGTTTAAGTCGGGGTCCACGTTAATCAATTCATGGTACAAATATATACTATCAACATAATACAGTCATCACACAAGTTAATCATCATAGTATGTACATTGAATTATTTACATTATTTACAATCCGGGGGGTGGGATGAGGAGCTTTGGTTGATATCAGTACCTCAGTCATCAACAATTGCATCAACAGAGAAATGTGGACATTGAAACAGTGTAGGTCTTATTTAGTAGGATATGTACAGCCAGCAGAGAACATAGTGAGTTCAGATAGCATAAGAACAAGTATATACATTAGAAGTACATTTGAGTTGTTTATAATCCGGGGAGATGGGATGTGAATGGAGGAGGGTATTAGTAAAGTGTTGAAGTTGCCTGGAGGTGTTGTTTTAGAGCGGTTTTGAAGGAATATAGAGATGCACTTACTTTTATACCTGTTGGGAGTGCATTCCACATTGATGTGGCATAGAAAGAGAATGAGTTAAGACCTTTGTTAGATCGGAATCTGGGTTTAACGTGGTTTGTGGAGCTCCCCCTGGTGTTGTGGTTATGGCGGTCATTTAGGTTAAGGAAGTAATTTGACATATACTTCGGTATCAAGGAGGTGTAGCGGATTTTATAGACTAGGCTCAGTGCAAGTTGTTTTACTCTGTCCTCCACCCTGAGCCAGCCCACTTTGGAGAAGTGGGTTGGATTGAGGTGTGATCTGGGGTGGAGGTCTAAAAGTAACCGGATTAGCTTATTCTGGGATGTTTGGAGTCTAGATTTGAGGGTTTTGGAGGTGCTGGGGTACCAGGAGGTGCAAGCGTAATCGAAGAAGGGTTGAATGAGAGTTCCCGCTAGAATCCTCAAGGTGCTTTTGTTGACCAGAGAGGAGATTCTGTAGAGGAATCTCGTTCTTTGGTTGACCTTTTTGATCACCCAAAGAACGATATTCCTCTACAGAATGTTTTATATTTTGAACGTTATTTTCAACACTGTGATTACAAGTGGACTCATTCATTACTTATCATGTTAAGCAATGTCAGCTCAGATTTATCCGAGAGCCAGATGCAGTCATCAAAAGAGCCACATCTGGCTCGCGGGCCATAGGTTCCCTACCCCTGGGTTAGATCGTATGAGGCGGCAACATCGAGATTAGATGGGGATAGAGGGGCCCTTTAAGAGTCTTGTATATGGGGCCCAAAATTAGGTTCTACACCCCTGTCCAATACAGTGGAGCACATTAAAATCAAAATGCACAAAGCAGACCAGGATTGTTGGGAAAATATTCCTTAAAAGTTGCATGCATCTGTTATATTTCTTGCACAGGGAATGGTCCTAATGATGTGTGTTTTGCCGTGACAGAACAGTACAGTAAACTTCAATAGTCAAGAATAACACCCGAGGAGTTTTGTCCTGTGTGAAAAGACTCAACTCACAGGCACTTTTGCAACCTCTTCACGTACAGTCAATGTTGATGGTGAGGAAACAGTTAATTGATCTTAAGTCAACTCACTTAGACGATTCCCCCTCCGTATGAGCTAGGCATCCGTGAAGTGAAGTGAAGTGAATTATATTTATATAGCGCTTTTTCTCTTGTGACTCAAAGCGCTTTACATAGTGAAACCCAATATCTATTTTTTACATTTAAACCAGTGTGGGTGGCACTGGGAGCAGGTGGGTAAAGTGTCTTGCCCAAGGACACAACAGCAGTGACTAGGATGGCAGAAGTGGGGTTCGAACCTGCAGCCCTCAAGTTGCTGGCACGGCCACTCTACCAACCGAGCTATACCGCCGTCACGCGCCATCAATGCCTGGGTGCTTTTCCTTTATTTCAGTTTCACTTTGGGTTATTAACTTCTTTTTACACTTGCACGACAGTTGGGAACATTGAAATGAGGTCCGTCAAAATGAAGAAGATAATGCAGGGGATTAATCAGGGGCTGTATAGTTCCGTTGGTAGAGCAACTTGAGGGTTCCAGGTTTGATCCCAGTTTCCGCCATCCTAGTCACTGCCGTTGTGTCCTTGGGCAAGACACTTTGTCCACTTACTCCCGGTGCCACCCATACTGGTTTAAATGTAACTTAGATATTGGGTTTCACTATGTAAAAAGTGCTTTGATTATAAAAAATATAATCAATCAATCAATCAATCAATCAATGTTTATTTATATGGCCCCAAATCACAAATGTCTCAAAGGACTGCACAAATCATTACGACTACAACATCCTCGGAAGAACCCACAACAGGTAATTATAATTCATTTCCCACAACAGGTAATTATAATTCATTTCACTTCACTTAATCAAAAAAAATATTGCATTAATCATGTATATTTATTGATTAATCACGCACATGTTTTTGACAATACTCGCTCCTTACCCACATTTAAAGGGGAACATTATCACCAAACCTATGTAAGCGTCAATATATACCTTGATGTTGCAGAAAAAAAGACCATGTATTTTTTTAACCGATTTCTGAACTCTAAATGGGTGAATTTTGGCGAATTAAACGCCTTTCTGTTTATCGGTCTTGTAGCGATGACGTTAGAACGTGACGTCACCGAGGTAATACACCCGCCATTTTCATTTTCACATTACAAACACCGGGTCTCAGCTCTGTTATTTTCCGTTTTTTCGACTATTTTTTGGAACTTTGGAAACATCATGCCTCGTCGGTGTGTTGTCGGAGGGTGTAACAACACTAACAGGGAGGGATTCAAGTTGCACCACTGGCAAGAAATCTGCCGCCAGACCCCCATTGAATGTACCAAAGTGTCTTCACATTTGACCAGCGATGCTAAGACAGACATGGCACAGAGATGTATGGATAACCTGCAGATGCATTTGCAACGATTAAGTCAACGAAATCACAAAGGTGAGTTTTGTTGAGGGCTTCACGGTGGCAGAGGGGTTAGTGCGTCTGCCTCACAATACGAAGGTCCTGCAGTCCTGGGTTCAAATCCAGGCTCGGGATCTTTCTGTGTGGAGTTTGCATGTTCTCCCCGTGAATGCGTGGGTTCCCTCCGGGTACTCCGGCTTCCTCCCACTTCCAAAGACATGCACCTGGGGATAAGTTGATTGGCAACACTAAATGGGCCCTAGTGTGTGAATGTGAGTGTGAATGTTGTCTGTCTATCTGTGTTGGCCCTGCGATGAGGTGGCGACTTGTCCAGGGTGTACCCCGCCTCCCGCCCGATTGTAGCTGAGATAGGCGCCAGCGCCCCCCGCGACCCCGAAAGGGAATAAGCGGTAGAAAATGGATGGATGGATGGAGTTTTGTTGATGTTGTTGACTTATGTGCTAATCAGACATATTTGGTCGCAGCATGACTGCCAGCTAATCGATGCTAACATGCTACGCTAATCGATGCTAACATGCTACGCCAATCGATGCTAACATGCTATTCACGCTAGCTGTATGTACATTTGAAAGTAGATATCCATATTTATTGCGAAACAAACACTTACCAATCGACGGATTTAAGTTGCTCCAGTGTCACAAGATGCGAAAGTCCTGATCGTTTGGTCTGCACATTTTACCGACGATGCTAATAAGGCAGCCATGCTATCGGCCACTTCATTAGGTACACCCATGCTACGGCCGAATAGCGTCAATAGCTATTCGCTCAATAGCTTCAGTTTCTTCTTCAATTTCATTTTCGCTATCTGCCTCCAACTCCGAGCATCTGTTTCAATACATGCGTAATCTGTTGAATCGCTGAAGCCGCTGAAATCCGAGTCTGAATCCGAGCTAAAGTCGCTATATCTTGCTGTGGTAACCCCCATGTTGTTTGTATTGGCAGCACTGTATGACGTCACAGGGAAATGGACAGTCGCATCGCAAATAGCGAAAATCAAGAACTTTAAAGCATTTTTTAGGGATATTACGGGAGGTGTAAAATTTTGAAAAAAATTCGAAAAATAAAACAAGCCACTGGGAACTGATTTGTATTGTTTTTAACCCTTTTGAAATTGTGATAATGTTCCCCTTTAAGATAAAAGGGTTATCAAGTTTTGAGCAAAAATAAGGTAGTTCATCCAATTAAAACATTGACAATTGTGTGTGTATGACATTTTGATTGTTATGATCCGTTGCCCGGATCATGTTTTGTTCTGTTAGTTAGACTACTTCAGTTCTGTTTTCGGCACCCCTGGGTTTGTGTTTCAGTTTCCATGACTGCAGATTAGATTCACCTGCCCC
Organism: Nerophis ophidion; assembly: GCF_033978795.1. Taxonomy (NCBI): domain Eukaryota; kingdom Metazoa; phylum Chordata; class Actinopteri; order Syngnathiformes; family Syngnathidae; genus Nerophis; species Nerophis ophidion. Next base: position 69,758,713 of record NC_084615.1, on the reverse strand, counting down.
TGATTAGTGTTCGGGATGCTCACCTGCTCCTGGGCACTAATCAGAGAGCTACTTATGTGTGTTTTTTGCTACGCTCAGTCTGGTTTCTTTGTTCGAATTACGCAACATTAACTGCGTGTATTTTCGATTCTCATGCCTGTTTGTATTCTAAGCTTTTGCGTTAGCATTTTCCTTAACTTTGTCTCGTGTGCTGCATCTTGGGAGAACGACCCACGCATAACCATGCGACCACGTCGTTACTTTGACAATAACATTGCATTCGTGTCCAAACTTTGAGGTGCTTTTTGTTACATACGGCGGGGGAAGGAGACAACACCACAAGGAGGATCAAGTTAACAGGTTTATTTAAACCTTTGATGAGTGTGTGGGAGGTGTATGCTACTCTAAGAGTGTGGTGCCAGACGATGTGTAGAATTAATCATGTAAATGTTACCAGGGGTTGTTGTAAGTGCGTGTGGGATGAATCCTTCATCAGTCTAAAGGGGCGAGGCAAAGAGGTGGTCCGTGGGCAGGCAAGTGGTCAGGGGCTGGAGAGAAGCAATGAGGTCCGTGTCCAAGCAAGAGTCGAGAATTGAGGGAGGCAGTCCAGATTCCAGACGGTAGTCGAGATACACTCGATCACTGGGAACAGGAAGGACACTGCGGAGAACACAAAGGACATGAGACACGGGACAAAGAGGTAATAGGGAGCGAGCAAGTACGAGGGAGGGGAAGCCAGAGACGGGATGTTTACTGCAAAGAGAAACTACGTGCCAGCGTAGGCTACATGGGTCCGCTGGTCTTTATGCTGCTTGTCTTGATTAGACCCAGGTGCACTGATTGCCTGCAGTTTCACAGTTGCGTGGACGTGAGGCGCCCAGTGCGAGCAGAGGCGTGTCCTGGCGTGCTGCCAACAGAGGCGCTGGAAGCACAAGCTGCCGATGAAAGGCGGGTTCGAGTGATTTTGCTGTTCATGCCATTGATTCATGCTCTGCCAAGTAAGTTGTGTTTCATGCCCATATTTTTCGCCCATGTGTTAGTTTTGTTACCTGCGGCAAGTTGTGTTCCTCCACGGTGAGCGCCTTTTGTTTCTACCCTTTTGTAGTTTATAGTAAAGATTAAAGGCCAACAGACTTTAATCTGAAATGAGATTTTCTTATTTCAGAAATGAGATTTTCTTTTTTAAACGGGGATAGCAGGTCCATTCTATGTGTCATACTTAATCATTTCGTGATATTGCCATATTTTTGCTGAAAGGATTTAGTAGAGAACATCGACGATAAAGTGCGCAACTTTTGGTCGCTAATAAAAAAGCCTTGCCTGTACCGGAAGTAGCAGACGATGTGCGCATGACGTCACGGGTTGTGGAGCTCCTCACATCTGAACCTTGTTTACAATCATGGCCACCAGCAGCGAGAGCGATTTGGACCGGGAAAGCGACGATTTCCCCATTAATTTGAGCGAGGATGAAAGATTTGTGAATGAGGAAAGTGAGAGTAAAGGACTAGAAAAAAAAAAAAAGCCAATGCTTCCTCCATGTTGGAAGCATATGACGGTCGGGGACGGCCGGTGGGAGGAGGCATCAATCCTCTTTGACAGGTGCCTGAGGATTGATGCAAGCTCTCCGCTCATGTCTATGGTAAGAGCCGACTTATTAACACCATTTTGTCACCGAAACCTGCCAGTTAACATGTGGTAGGGAACCATGTTCGCTTGACCGCTCTGTTCCATAGTAAAGCTTCACCGTCATCTTTCGGGAATGTAAAAAAGGAAACACCGGCTGTGTTTGTGTTGCTAAAAGCGGCCGCAATACACGGCTTCCCACCCACATCTTTCTTCTTTGACGTCTCCATTATTAATTGAACAAATTGCAAAAGATTCAGGAACACAGATGTCCAGAATACTGTGGAATTATGCGATGAAAAGAGACAACTTATAGCTGTGAACGATGCTGGACCAAAATGTCCTCTACAATGTGTGACGTCACGCGCACGCGTCATCATAACACGACGTTTTAGCATGATACTTCCGCGCGGAATTTAAAATTGCAATTTAGTAAACTAAAAAGGCCGTATTGGCATGTGTTGCAATGTTAATATTTCATCATTGATGTATAAACTATCAGACTGTGTGGTTGGTAGTAGTGGGTTTCTGAACATTGTTTACAATCATGGCCACCAGCAGCGAGAGCGATTCGGACCGAGAAAGCGACGATTTCCCCATTAATTTGAGCGAGAATGAAAGATTTGTGGATGAGGAAAGTGAGAGTGAAGGACTACATAAAAAAAACTAGACGGCAGAGTAATTCAGATGTTATTAGACAAATTTACTAGGATAATTCTGGACAATCCCTTTTCTGCTTATTGTGTTACTAGTGTTTTTGTGAAATTATATGGTCATACCTGTACAACCTGAAGGTCGGAGGGGTGTGGCCACGGGTGTGGTGACCGTTAGTGTCTCCGAGGGAAGCCACGTTTTTCGACGAGGCGAAAGCAGCCAATGCTTCCTCCATGTTGGAAGCATATGACGGTCGGGGGCGGCCGGTGGGAGGAGGCAAGAGAGTCCGCAGCTGCCTCTTTGACAGGTGCCTGAGGATTGATGCAAGCTCTCCGCTCATGTCTATGGTAAGAGCCAACTTATTAACACCATTTTCTCACCGAAACCTGCCGGTTGACATGTGGTAGGGAACCATGTTCGCTTGACCGCTCTTTTCCATAGTAAAGCTTCACCGTCATCTTTCGGGAATGTAAACAAGGAAACACCGCCTGTGTTTGTGTTGCTAAAGGCGGCCGCAATACACTGCTTCCCACCTATATCTTTCTTCTTTGACGTCTCCATTATTAATTGAACAAATTGCAAAAGATTCAGGAACACAGATGTCCAGAATACTGTGGAATTATGCGATGAAAAGAGACAACTTATAGCTGTGAACGATGCTGGACCAAAATGTCCTCTACAACGTGTGACGTCACGCGCACGCGCCATCATAACACGACGTTTTAGCATGATACTTTCGCGCGGAATTTAAAATTGCAATTTAGTAAACTAAAAAGGCCGTATTGGCATGTGTTGCAATGTTAATATTTCATTATTGATGTATAAACTATCAGACTGTGTGGTTGGTAGTAGTGGGTTTCTGAACATTATTTACAATCATGGCCACCAGCAGCGAGAGCGATTCCGACCGAGAAAGTGACGATTTCCCCATTAATGTGAGCGAGAATGAAAGATTTGTGGATGAGGAAAGTGAGAGTGAAGGACTAGAAAAAAAAAACTATACGGCAGAGCAATTCAGATGTTATTAGACCAATTTACTAGGATAATTCTGGACAATCCCTTATCTGCTTATTGTGTTAATAGTGTTTTAGTGGGATTATATGGTCGTACCTGTACAACCTGAAGGTCGGAGGGGTATGGCCACGGGTGTGGTGACCGTCAGTGTCTCAGAGAGAAGCCACGTTTTTCGACGAGGCGAAAGCAGCCAATGCTTCCTCCATGTTGGAAGCATCAGACGGTCGGGGGCGGCCGGTGGGAGGAGGCAAGAGAGTCCGCAGCTGCCTCTTTGACAGGTGCCCGAGGATTGATGCAAGCTCTCCGCTCATGTCTATGGTAAGAGCCGACTTATTAACACCATTTTGTCACCGAAACCTGCCAGTTAACATGTGGTAGGGAACCATGTTTGCTTGACCGCTCTTTTCCATAGTAAAGCTTCACTGTCATCTTTCGGGAATGTAAACAAGGAAACACCGCCTGTGTTTGTGTTGCTAAAGGCGGCCGCAATACACTGCTTACCACCTACATCTTTCTTCTTTGACGTCTCCATTATTAATTGAACAAATTGCAAAAGATTCAGCAACACAGATGTCCAGAATACTGATGAAAAGAGACGACTTATAGCTGTGAATGGTGCTGGACCAAAATGTCCTCTAGAATGCAAAATACTTCAGCGCGAAATTTAAAATTGCAATTTAGTAAACTAAACCGGACGTATTGGCATGTGTTGCAATGTTAATATTTCATCATTGATATATAAACTATCAGACTGTGTGGTTGGTAGTAGTGGGTTTCAGTAGGCCTTTAAATCATGCATTTACCTTCAAGCCATTACTGGTCTGGTCTGATTGCACCCTAGGACCTGATTAAAAAAAACAAAAAAAAACCAGTATATTTATTTTAACACTTCAAATCAATATAGATTATTTGTTTCAGTTGTTTCCATAAAGTATGTTAGCACATCTGAAAACCTACTCTTCATGAAAAGATACTATAATTTAAGCATTGTGTAATGTGGATTAATTATAATGAGATGCCACTGTAATATGCAGCAGGTCAATTTAAAGCTCGTGACATCTTCTTTAGCTTGCACACATTGCATGCGTACGTTTTATTTTACCGCCATTGCAAAAAAAAAACTTTACACAAGTTAACTTGTTTTCTGCAGCGGCTTGCTCTCATTTAAACAATTAACACACGTCCCTTTTGTTGTATACCCATTTTTTTTGTTTGTCTTACTTGCTTACTTACTGAGTGGACAAATTGAGAACACCCGTTTTTTTGTAATTACACTTGCACTATGAATGAACGGCAAGTCGTGACCAAGTAGACATTACACACTGACAACAATCACATCTGTATTTTGCAGAAAGTGGCTAAACAGCAGACTGCGGGGACCCAAATTGGCTCAACACCAGCTGTCTAATTAGCTTTGTGCAGCTCTTGAAAAGCAAACAGCGAAAGCAGGACCGTTCTAAGTGTCCGTCCCCCCCCCACCCCCAGAAATCAGACAGCTCGCTCCAATTCTGCCTGCAAAGAATGAGACAAAGTTTCAAAGACGACGTAGGGATTGGATCGCGCTAAGTCCCCGCACGACCTTCCCTTTGTTATTTTGGAAAAACTGTAAATACTCACTGGAGGCTTGGGTAGAATTTACATGTTAATGAAGCTGTACTTGATTGCTATTAGGCAGAGTTTCTTGAAAATTGAAGGCTTTATTTATTTAGTTTACTACACCATTGACATAAGTGCCTGACGTTATGTAGCGCTGACTGTGCCATATAGTCCTCGTCCTTAATGATTCATGCTGCCCTATTTACTTCAACGCTCATGTGGAGAATTAGACGGTTTTTGCAGGGTTCTGTGGGCTTTTTTGTGGGATTGTTGCCGCCTAAAATGACAGAATTCGCAGCAGCATTTTCAGAAAGTTATGACATTTACCGTATTTTCTGGACCATAGGGCGCACTGGACTATTAGGCTCAGTGCCGATGAGCGGGGTCTATTCAGGTCTTTTTTTATATATATATTAGGCGCACCGGATTATAAGACGCAACAAAGGGGCCATCTCCGGGTTGGGGAGGAGACCCTGCCCCAAGTGGAGGAGTTCAAGTACCTAGGAGTCTTGTTCACGAGTGAGGGAAGAGTGGATCGTGAGATCGACAGGCGGATCGGTGCGGCGTCTTCAGTAATGCGGACGTTGTACCGATCCTTTGTGGTAAAGAAGGAGCTGAGCCGGAAGGCAAAGCTCTCAATTTACCGGTCGATCTACGTTCCCATCCTCTCCTATGGTCATGAGCTTTGGGTCATGACCGAAAGGATAAGATCACGGGTACAAGCGGCAGAAATGAGTTTCCTCCGCCGTGTGGCGGGGCTCTCCCTTAGAGATAGGGTGAGAAGCTCTGCCATCCGGGAGGGACTCAAAGTAAAGCCGCTGCTCCTTCACATCGAGAGGAGCCAGATGAGGTGGTTCGGGCATCTGGTCAGGATGCCACCCGAACGCCTCCCTAGGGAGGTGTTTAGGGCACGTCCAACCGGTAGGAGCCCACGGGGAAGACCCAGGACACGTTGGGAAGACTATGTCTCCCGGCTGGCCGGGGAACGCCTCGGGATCCCCCGGGAAGAGCTAGACGAAGTGGCTGGGGAGAGGGAAGTCTGGGTTTCCCTGCTTAGGCTGTTGCCCCCGCGACCCGACCTCGAATAAGCGGAAGATGATGGATGGATGGAACAAAGGGGTCATTTTAGGATTTGTTTCTAAATGGAAAACACTTCCTTGTGGTCTGCATCAGTCCCGCGGCCGGGAGGGGGGGGGGATCTTTTTTTTTTTTTCTTCTTTGTCATGAAAAAGGGACGTTTTTGTCATGAAAAAGGGAGTTTTTTGTGGTTGGAGCACTATTTCTAAGTGTATATTGTGTTTTTTATGTTGATTTAATAAAAAAATATATATATATATATATATGTATACATTTTTTTTTTTTTTTTTTTTTTTTTAATAAAAAATTATTCCGCGGCCCGGTACCAATCGGGCCACGGCCCGTGGTTGGGGACCACTGGTCTACATAACATGTAATGGTGGTTCTTTGTCAGAGTCATTTGGTGTCGAACCCCAAGATGCAGAGAAGGAGGCAGGCATTTGGTAAGTAAACATGATTTAATTAAATACTAAGACAAAATCAAACAAAAGGGTACTAACACAAAGCACGTACGAGGCGGATAACAAGCTAAGGGTCTTTAGCATAGAAGCCAGCAAGAAAAAAAAAAGGGCCTAGCGTGGAAGCTAGCGGGTTGCAAACAGGAAAACAGAAGTCGTTACTTGTAGAGTGAGAACAAAACAGAAGCAGGGAACAGAAGACAGTAAGTTACAACCAAACGAATGTAGCTTACCGCTACGCTGCAATAAAACGACACGATAGCAACGACAGGAGAGACATGTGGCAACGACAATACAAGCCCGAATGACGATACAATGATCCAGCCACTGACACAAGACAAAGGAGGTACAAATAGGAGCCGGCTGATTGGCAACAGGTGTGGCCAGATGCCAATCAGCCGCAGCTGAAGGGGAACACAGCACTCAGGGAACAAGACAGGAAGCTGACAAAATAAGAGCAGTAGACAGGAACTAAAAGACAGGAAACAGAAAAATGTAGAGGAAAAAACTAAAACATAGACAAACTGTTAGGGGCAAGCCTGACATTCTTTGGTCAAAATGTTGCATGGATTATGTTTTACAGATCATCTTCAAGTCGCTTTCTGGCAGGAGCTTCAGGATGTGCCGATTTGTGGGCGGTCTTATTTACGTGACGACAGCGTGTATTCCCCGTCATCTTTTTGTTAGCGGTGTAGCGTGCAAGGACGGGAGTGGAAGAAGTGTCAAAATGTTGGAGCTAACTGTTTTGATGACATTCAGACAATAACGAAGCAGCATGTTCTCATCCGTGGCTCACTAGTGCAATAACAACGCCGGAAATGTGTCCAGTGAAAAACAGTCCGGCCCGGAACTCTCTAGTAACTAAAGTTTCGTGGGTGAATAGTGTAAACCCACTACACTGGTAGTTTTTAGCGCTTTACGCTACTTTATATTAGAAATGACAATAGTAGAGGGTGAATGCCCCATAACAAGAAGTAATTAAAAAGAAGAAGCTTTTCGACGACTGCATCGTGACAGACTACAGTGGAGGAATTTAGCAAATTTTCAGGACATATGGAGATCCCAAATAAACATCAATCAATCAATCAATGTTTATTTATATAGTATAGCCCTAAATCACAGGTGTCTCAAAGGGCTGCACAAGCCACAACAACATCCTAAAATGAGATCCCACATCAGGGCAAGAAAAAACTCAACCCAATGGGATTACAATGAAAAACCTTGGAGGGGACCGTAGATGTGGGGACCTCCTCCCCGGGCGACTGGTGCAATGGACGTCGAGTGGATGCAGTTAATAGTGTGGGAGTTCAGTCCATAGTGGGGCCAGCAGGGGGAGTGGAGACAAGTCAGCAGCAAAGAGACATCATCAACTGATGCACAGATGAGTGGTCCACCCTGGGTCCCGACTTTGAACAGCCAGCTATCATCTGTGGTCACCTAATAACCTCTCCACACAGGAAAGGGGAGCAGAGCAGAAAAGAGACAGCAGATCAACTGGTCTAAAAGAGGAGTCTATTAAAAGGCTAGTGTATACAAATGAGTTTTAAGATGGGACTTAAATGCGTCTACTGAGGTAGCGTCTCTAACTGTTACCGGGAGGGCATTCCAGAGTACTGGAGCCCGAATAAAAAACGCTCTATAGCCCGCAGACTTTTTGGGGGTTCTGGGAATCACTAATAGACCGGAGTTGTTTGAATGCGGATTTCTCGCCGGGACATATGGTACAATACAATCAGCAAGATAGGATGGAGCTAGACCGTTAAGTATTTTATGTGTAAGTAGTAAAACTTCAAAGTCACATCTTAAGTGCACAAGAAGCCAGATCAGGAGACCCAGTATAGGCATTATTGTTAAAAGTCTAGCAGCCGTATTTTGTTCCAACTGTAATCTTTTTAGCAGGTACAAGAAGGTTAGAAAAGTTGGTTTTGCATAATATTGTGAAACAAAACGCCAGATAATATGTCTGCTAATGGGTGCAATTTTGTGGTCCTTATACACACTCCATAGTAATATTTGTACCTCTCACTACGATAGCCGTGATGGGCCGAAAATCCCTCCAGGGGTGCGGCTTCAAAGTCATACTAAAACATTTTAACGGATTTTCGTGTAATGTTCTTTATTTTCTATGGAACATTTAAAGTTTTGGTGTCGTTTACAGGCGTCATATTGCAGTCTCCATGTATCTCTTACGTGTGACTACCATCTACTGGTCACACTAATCATTACACCATGTACCAAATAAAATTGTGTCGAGGTCGGTAAGCACAACCAGAAGTATTCCGTACATTAGGCGTACCGGGTTATATGTCGATTTTTGAGAAAATGAAAGGATTTTGAGTGTGCATTATATTAAGAAAAATACGGTAATCAACTTGTGATTTTATGAATTTGTTATCAATGTATGAAGTGTTCCTTGTAACCTTAATCTAAAAAAAAGCACAGGATTTCAACAAAACTTTAAAAACAAAACATGTGTTAATGTTTTACTCATTTTGTATCAAACAGACTTAAAAGTAGACACAAGGTGGCAGTAAAAGCCCATATTTAGAGCTCCCTGTGAAATCCCTACACGACTGTACTACAAACCCTGTTTCCATATGAGTTGGGAAATTGTGTTAAATGTAAATATAAATGGAATACAATGATTTGCAAATCCTTTTCAACTCATATTTAGTTGAATATGCTACAAAGACAACATATTTGATTTTCAAACTGATAAACATTTCTTTTTTTTTTCTTGCAAATAATCATTAACTTTAGAATTTGATGCCAGCAACAAGTGACAAAAAAGTTGTGAAAGGTGCCAATAAATACTGATAAAGTTGAGGAATGCTCATTAAAAACTTATTTGGAACATCCCACAGGTGTGCAGGTTAATTGGGAACAGGTGGGTGCCATGATTGGGTATAAAAACAGCTTCCCAAAAAATGCTCAGTCTTTCACAAGAAAGGATGGGGCGAGGTACACCCCTTTGTCCACAACTGCGTGAGCAAATAGTCAAACAGTTTAAGAACAATGTTTCTCAAAGTGCAATTGCAAGAAATTTAGGGATTTCAACATCTACGCTCCATAATATCATCAAAAGGTTCAGCGATTCTGGAGAAATCACTCCACGTAAGCAGCATGGCCGGAAACCAACATTGAATGACCGTGACCTTCGATCCCTCACTGTATCCGGCACTGTATCAAAAAACAACATTAATCTCTCAAGGATATCACCACATGTGCTCAGGAACGCTTCAGAAAACCACTGTCACTTAAAACAGTTGGTTGCTTCATCTGTCAGTGCAAGTTAAAGCGCTACTATGCAAAGCGAAAGCCATTTGTCAACAACATCCAGAAACGCCACCGGCTTCTCTGGGCCCGAGATCATCTAAAATGGACTAATGCAAAGTGGAAAAGTGTTCTGTGGTCTGACAAGTCCACATTTCAAAGTGTTTTTGGAAATATTCGACATCGTGTCATCCGGACCAAAGGGGAAGCAAACCATCCAGACTGTTGTCGACGCAAAGTTCAAAAGCCAGCATCTGTGATGGTATGGGGGTGCATTAGTGCCAAAGGCATGGGTAACTTACACATCTGTGACGGCACTATTAATGCTGAAAGGTACACACAGGATTTGGAACAACATATGCTGCCATCTAAACACCGTATTTTTCAGGGACACCCCTGCTTATTTCAGCAAGACAATGCCAAGCCACATTCAGCACGTGTTACAACAGGGTGGCATCGTAAAAAAAGAGTGCGGGTACATACCTGGCCCGCCTGCAGTCCTGACCTGTCTACCATGGAAAATGTGTGGCTCATGAAGAGTAAAATACGACAGCGGATACCCCGGACTGTGAACGACTGAAACTCTGCATAAAACAAGAATGGGAAAGAATTCCACTTTCAAAGCTTCAACAATTAGTTTCTTCAGTTCCCAAACTTTTATTGAGTGTTGTTAGACGAAAAGGTGATGTAACACAGTGGTGAACATGCCCTTTCCCAACTACTTTGGCACGTGTTGCAGCCATGAAATTCTAAGTTAATTATTATTTGGCAAAAAAATAAAGTTTATGAGTTTGAACATCAAATATCTAGTCTTTGTAGTGCATTCAATTGAATATGGGTTGAAAAGGATTTGCAAATCATTGTATTCCGTTTATATTTACATCCAACACAATTTCCCAACCCATATGGAAACAGGGTTTGTATTTTGATTATTTATAAATAATAATTATAGAAAGAAACACCACCATAAGGCTTCCTCGTTGTCCACTGTCTACTCTGTCATCCATAAGTTACAGACATTCTGTTTATGTTTCAGGCTTAAAGAGGTTTCCCAGTCTTGAACATACGTTAAAGTTCCAACACATTTACGCCCACACATTAAGGGCAAGACGACTCTTTCCCCCATAAAACTCCCTTACTTTTCCAGGTGCTGTCCTGACCTTGTATTTTTACCATCCATTTTAAAAAAAGTCTCACGGCTTCCAGTCCACTACATAACAACACTCAGTAAACTTGAGTGTTGGGACATTCTGTAAATAGTCAGGCCTTCAAAATAAAAGCACGCCAGTAAAACACACTTTGTTACACGCACCCCTGCTCAGGTGACAATGCTGATGCGGAGGCCAAGCCGCCTTAATGCACGGGCTTATCTGGGCTGAAGCATAAGGTGCCCCCACACAATCAGGGGCCCCCTAATTTAGACGCCGAAATCTAATGACAGCTCTTCTTGGTGCAGCGATTGTGTACTCGCTTTCTCAGCTGTATTGTTTTATCCTACAAGTCTGCTCTTAGCATAGTACAAACCCAGGATGCCAGTGCGGGAAGCGAGCGTGCTGACTACTGAGCTAAAAGCACAGACAACTTCCTAGTTGAAGTTGTCTGGCCTCTCTTACACCCGCACAGACGGAAGTGCCTGTCGCAAAGGAGATGAATTGATGAATTAAATGATCTAAAAAAATTATTATTTTTCGATTTTTTTTTATTTATTTTGCTGCCCTGCGATGAGGTGGCGACTTGTCCAGGGTGTACACCACCTTCCGCTGGATTGTAGCTGAGATAGGCACCAGCGCCCCACGCGACTAAAATAAGGAATAAGTAGTAGTAAAATGGATGGATGGATACATTGCTGCTGTTCTGTTGAGTAAAATGATGTTGTTTTTTTTATTCCAAACTGTGTTGGGGCAAAGGGGGTCCCAAAACCCCCCTCAACCTTAGATTAACGTGGTCTTGAGCAGAGGCTCTTAAATATCTAATAAAAAAAAAAATCAAATTTACTGTGGAGGAGGGCGTGGTCGGTGTGCCTCCTGCAGGAATGGGGTGTATATGGCCGGCCTCGAAGCCAGCGACAGGTGAGTGGATTGCCCAGCTGGGAAAGATTATCATTTACCTGTCGCATTTATTAGCAGCAGCCGGACCGAGACACGAGTAGTTGGAGGTGGAGCCACAAAGCAGAGACACGCCGGACTGAAAAGTCCTAAAATATATACTGCTGGAAAGCAAACAAGACTTGTGTATGTCAATAAAAGACTTGCTCAAACCTGTACACCGGGCTCAAGAAAGATCTGTCGGCAAAGCAAAGAGACTTTCACTTTTATATTATTGGAAAAGAATAAATATACAACTGATATGCTTTATATTTTGCTTTACGGTTTGGCACTATAGTTTTATAAACGTGGACTTTTTGTTCCAGCTCTTTTATTTCAGCTCGCTTGTACCTAATGCTGTGACTCATTCATCAATCAATCAATCAATCAATCAATGTTTATTTATATAGCCCTAAATCACAAATGTCTCAAAGGACTGTACAAACCATTGCGACTACGAGATCCTCGGAAGAACCCACAAAAGGGCAAGGAAAACTCACACCCAGTGGGCAGGGAGAATTCACATCCAGTGGGACGCCAGTGACAATGCTGACTATGAGAAACCTTGGAGAGGACCTCAGAAGTGGGCAACCCCCCCTAGGGAACCGAAAGCAATGGATGTCGAGCGGGTCTAACATGATACTGTGAAAGTTCAATCCATAGTGGCTCCAACACAGCCGCGAGAGTTCAGTTCAAAGTGGATCCACGAATGCAGCCAGAGTCCCGTCCACAGGAAACCATCTGAAGCGGAGGCGGATCAGCAGCGTAGAGATGTCCCCAACCGATACACAGGCGAGCGGTCCATCCTGGGTCCTGACGAGCGGTCCATCCTGGATCTCGACTCTGGACAGCCAGTACTTCATCCATGGGGACCGGACCGGACCCCCTCCACAAGGGAGGGGAGGACATAGGAGAAAAAAGAAAAGAAGCGGCAGATCAACTGGTCTAAAAAGGAGGTCTATTTAAAGGCTAGAGTATACAGATGAGTTTTAAGGTGAGACTTAAATGTTTCTACTGAGGTAGCATCTCAAACTGTTACTGGGAGGGCATTCCAGAGTACTGGAACCCGAACGGAAAACGCTCTATAGCCCGCAGACTTTTTTTGGGCTTTAGGAATCACTAATAGGCCGGAGTCTTTTGAACGCAGATTTCTTGCCGGGACATATGGTACAATACAATCGGCAAGATATATATGTTTCATATATGTTTACACAACTTAATACATACTTATTCACTGATAACCACACACACACAAACACACACATGAGCCTTCGCCCCCACCCAGCAGAAATGTTTTGTAGGTATTTTTTTTTTTTTTTACAGCTTTCTTGCTTTCATTGTGCACTTTGGACATCGGTGACCGCCATCTGTTTTGAGGTGACTCTCACCACAACTGAACAGCCTAGATGATATAGCGACACCAGCGTCGCATCGTTTTTTGTTGTCGACAACAAGGGAGGAGAAGAGGTGGCTGGACGAAAACGAGGAACAAAACTCAACTACAGTACAGGTCTGGAACTATGCACGGACTAAGGGCAACTTCTACCAAGTCCCTGGACATGTTCAAACCGCGTTTCCATATGAGTTGGGAAATTGTGTTTGATGTAAATATAAACGGAATACAATGATTTGCAAATCATTTTCAACCCATATTCAGTTGAATATGCTACAAAGACAACATATTTGATGTTCAAACTGATAAACATTTTTTTGTGCAAATAATCATTAACTTTAGAATTTGATGCCAGCAACACGTGACAAAGAAGTTGGGAAAGGTGGCAATAAATACTGATAAATTTGAGGAAAACACTTATATGGAACATCCCACAGGTGTGCAGGCTAATTTGGGAACAGTTGCGTTCCATGATTGGGTATAAAAGCAGCTTCCATGAAATGCTAAGTAATTCACAAACAAGGATGGGGTGAGGGTCACCAATTTGTAAGCAAATTGTCGAACAGTTTCAGAACAAGATTTCTCGACGAGCTATTGCAAGGAATTTAGGGATTTTACCATCTACAGTCCGTAAAATCATCAAAAAGTTCAGAGAATCCGGAGAAATCTGGAGAAATATTTGGAAACAGAGGACGTGGTGTCCTCCAGAACAAAGAAGAAAATAACCATTCGGATTGTTATAGGCGTAAAGTTCATAAACCAGCATCTGTGATGGTATGGGGGTGTATTAGTGCCCAAGGCATGGGTAACTTACACATTTGTGAAGGCACCATTAATGCTGAAAGGGCCGTACAGATTTTGGAGCAACATATGTTGTCATCCAAGCAACGTTATCATGGACGCCCCTGCTTATTTCAGCAAGACAAGTGTTACACCAGCGTGGCTTCGTAAAAAAAGAGTGCGGGTACTTTCCTGGCCAGCCTGTAGTCCAGACCTGTCTCTCACGGAAAATGTGTGGCGCATTATGAAGAGTAAAATACGACAGCTGAGACCCCAGCCTGTTGAACAACTGAAGCTCTACATAAAACAAGAATGGGAAAGAATTCCACTTTCAAAGCTTCAACAATTAGTTTCCTCAGTTCCCAAACGTTTATTGAGTGTTGGTAAAAGAAAAGGTGATGTAACACAAAGGTCAACATGCCCTTTCCCAACTACTTTGGCACGTGTTGCAGCCATTGAATTCTAAGTTAATGATTATTTGCAAAAAAAAAAAATGTTTATCAGTTTGGACATCAAATATCTTGTCTTTGTAGCATATTCAACTGAATATGGGTTGAAAAGGATTTGCAAATCATTGTATTCCGTTTATATTTACATCTAACACAATTTCCCAACTCATATGGAAATGGGGTTTGTACATGTGTACATTGACAATAAAAGGCTTTACTATTCTATAGCATGTAAATAACTGCACTGCACGGCTGTTTTGAGTTGTAAAATATAGAGGCTAAAGCAGGGATCCCCAAACTACGGCCCGCGGGCCAGGTACGGCCTGCCAGCTTCCTAGATCTGGCCCACGGGAAGTCCAAGTTATAAAAACAAAACAAAATTGTTATTTTTTTTTGCAAATTATTTTTTAATGTGTGCTTTCTAGCCCAGTGGTTCTCAAATGGGGGTACGTGTACCCCTGGGGGTACTTTAAGGTATGCCAAGGGGTACGTGAGATTTTTTTTAAATATTCTAAAAATAGCAACAATTCAAAAATCATTTATAAGTATATTTATTGAATAATACTTCAACAAAATATGAATGTTAGTTCATAATCTGTGAAAAGAAATGCAACAATGCAATATTCAGTGTTGACAGCTTGATTTTTTTGTGGACATGTTCCATAAATATTGATGTTAAAGATTTTGTTTTTTGTGAAGAAATTATTAGAATTAAGGTTCATGAATCCAGATGGATCTCTATTCCAATCCCCAAAGAGGGCACTTTAAGTTGATGATAATTCTATGTGTAGAAATCTTTATTTATAATTGAATCACTCGTTTATTTTTCAACAAGTTTTTAGTTATTTTTATATCTTTATTTCCAAATACTTTAAGTAAGACCACTACAAATGTGCAATATTTTGCACTGTTATACAATTTAATAAATCTGAAACTGATGACATAGTGCTGTATTTTACTTCTTTATCTCTATTTTTCAACCAAAAAATGCTTTGCTCTGATTAGGGGGTGCTTGAATTTAAAAAATGTTAGGGGGTACATCACTGAAAAAAAGTTGAGAACCACTGTTCTAGCCCATTCATCAATCCATATTCTACCGCTTGTTACTCTTGGGGTCTCCTAGCCGCTGAGGCAAATCACATTGTCTAAAATTGCATTCTCCCATCAAGAAGGTGACGTCATATGCGTGCTCTTTCAGTCAATAAGTGCGAGAGGAAAACAAATGGGAGGCAGAAAAGAAACGGCAGATCAACTGGTCTGAAAAGGGGTTCTATTTAAAGGCTAGAGTAAACAAATGAGATTTAAGATGGGACTTAAATGCTTTTACTGAGGTAGAATCTCTAACTGTTACCGGGAGGGCATTCCAGAGTACTGTACACGTTCTATAGCCTTGGGCTCTGGGAATCACTAATAAGTCAGAGTTCTTTGAACGCTGATTTCTTGCAGCCATGTAATTCTAAGGTAATTATTATTTGAAAAATAGAAAATAAAGTTTATGAGTTTGAACATCAAATATATTGTGTTTGTAGTGCATTCAATTGAATATGAGTTGAAAAGGATTTGCAAGTCATTGTATTCCGTTTATATTTACATATAACACAATTTCCCAACTCATACGCTCGACATCCATTGCTTTCGTCCTCTCCAAGGTTCTCATAGTCATCATTGTCACCGATGTCCCACTGAGTGTGAGTTTTCCTTGCCCTTATGTGGGCCTACCGAGGATGTCGTAGTGGTTTGTGTTGTGGTTTGTGCAGCCCTTTGAGACACTAGTGATTTAGGGCTATATAAGTAAACATTGATTGATATGAAAACGGGGTTTGTACAAAGGAATTAACTACCTGCTGCCACCTACTGATATGGAAGAGAATAACACGGTTACAGTACAGGCACTCAACAATGGCACATTATCTGCAAATCATAATTACTGGTTTGCAAAAAAATATTTTTAAACCAATTAGGTGAAATTACATAATCTCCCACGGCACAGCAGACTATATCGCACAGTGGTTGAAAAACACTGTTCTGGGGAACGAGAAGTTCATTTTTGTGTTGTGACAGGTTGCAGGTGTAACGTGACAGGTGGCACAGTGACGCGCGTCGCTGACAAATTGTGTTCAGGCAAAGACGTATCATGTCAGAATCGTCACGTCACTGTCATTTAGCAACAGCCTGCGTGGGAGTGAAGACTCGGGACTCAGAGCCCTCGGTGTGAGTTCCGATCGGTCGCATGCAGTGGTCACCAGTTAAAAATACACACACACACACACAAAAAGATAAATATTCACTTTTTATTTGGAAAGTGACATCAAGCACACTTCCTGCTGGGGAAAACAAATGCGTCTCATGCTGTGACGCTTGCCGAGGCACAGTCGCGGCGCTTCTCACGTTGTTTTGAAAACGATCAGCTTTCTCCCTTGAAAATAGCATGGGCTGCTGACACCTCCAGAATAGGAGACGTCTTATCTAACGCTCCCGTCTTATCAACCAGCCTCAGCGGGAACTATTGCTCGGCGGCGGGTTGTCATATGACACGCGGCGCCGTGACAAGCCACAGTTTGCCACACCACTGGCGGCTTGGAGGTGATAATACATAACACAAAAAGTACTGCAAGCTCTTAGATAGCGGCCGAGGGGGAAATATGAACCCTCTGGTGATCCGTATCTGCCTTATTAAAGAGCTGACCTTGACCGGTGGGGAAAACTGGATTTGCCTGATTTCTAATAAAGAGGCGGGATGAGGTTATGCTGTTGAAAAGAAGAGCCTTTTTCCTTTTTTATGCTCTTTTCTTGATAAATGATGAATGGGTTGTACTTGTATAGCGCTTTTCTACCTTCAAGGTACTCAAAGCGCTTTGACACTACTTCCACATTCACCCATTCACACACACATTAACACACTGATGGAGGGAGCTGCCATGCAAGGCGCTAACCACCAACCATTGATTGATTGATTGATACTTTTATTAGTAGATTGCACAGTACAGTACATATTCCGTACAATTGACCACTAAATGGTAACACCCGAATACGTTTTTCAACTTGTTTAAGTCGGGGTCCACGTTAATCAATCAATTCCCATCAGGAGCAAGGGTGAAGTGTCTTGCTCAAGGAGACAACGGACGTGACGTGGTTGGTACTGGGTGGGGATTGAACCAGGGACCCTCGGGTTTTCTTGATAAATGATAAATGGGTTGTACTTGTATAGCGCTTTTCTACCTTCAAGGTACTCAAAGCGCTTTGACACTACTTCCACATTCACCCATTCACACACACATTCACACACTGATGGAGGGAGCTGCCATGCAAGGCGATAACCAGCACCCATCAGGAGCAAGGGTGAAGTGTCTTGCTCAAGGACACAACGGACGTGACGTGGTTGGTACTAGGCGGGGATTGAACCAGGGACCCTCGGGTTTTCTTGATAAACGATAAATGGGTTGTACTTGTAAAGCGCTTTTCTACCTTCAAGGTACTCAAAGCGCTTTGACATTACTTCCACATTCACCCATTCACACTCACATTCACACACTGATGGAGGGAGCTGCCATGCAAGGCGATAACCAGCACCCATCAGGAGCAAGGGTGAAGTGTCTTGCTCAAGGACACAACGGACGTGACGTGGTTGGTACTAGGCGGGGATTGAACCAGGGACCCTCGGGTTTTCTTGATAAACGATAAATGGGTTGTACTTGTAAAGCGCTTTTCTACCTTCAAGGTACTCAAAGCGCTTTGACATTACTTCCACATTCACCCATTCACACTCACATTCACACACTGATGGAGGGAGCTGCCATGCAAGGCCCTAACTGGGACTCATCAGGAGCAAGGGCGAAGTGTATTGCTCAAGGACATAACGGACGTGACGTGGTTGGTACTAAGTGGGGATTGAACCAGGGACCCTCGGGTTTTCTTGATAAATGATAAATGAGTTGTACTTGTATAGCGCTTTTCTACCTTCAAGGTACTCAAAGCGCTTTGACACTACTTCCACATTCACCCATTCACACACACATTCACACACTGATGGAGGGAGCTGCCATGCAAGGCGCTAACCAGCACCCATCAGGAGCAAGGGTGAAGTGTCTTGCTCAAGGACACAACGAACGTGACGTGGTTGGTACTGGGTGGGGATTGAACCAGGGACCCTCGGGTTTTCTTGATAAATGATAAATGGCTTGTACTTGTATATCGCTTTTCTACCTTCAAGGTACTCAAAGCGCTTTGACACTACTTCCACATTCACCCATTCACACACACATTCACACACTGATGGAGGGAGCTGCCATGCAAGGCGCTAACCCTCACCCATCAGGAGCAAGGGTGAAGTGTCTTGCTCAAGGACACAACGGACGTGACGTGGTTGGTACTAGGTGGGGATTGAACCAGGGAGCCTCGGGTTGCGCACGGCCACTCTACCACTGCGCCACGCCGTCCCTGTTCTTCCTCACCCTTTCTCGTTTTTCACTCTCTCTCTCACTGGCTCTCTGTCATCTTTTTACTGGCTGATTTCATTGTCCCGTTAAACAATAAAAACAGCTGATGCATCAGTCTGCGGCCAAGTGTCTCCCCAGCACAATGTAAACAGAACACACTGCAGCGAAAACAAACACTCGTGCTACCAAAATTACAAATGTGGCTTGTCAGTTTGTGTGGTTGAAATATTTCAATACATAGACTTACAGGAGGTTGAATTGAACACAATTGACCTAGAATCCTTATATAGGTATTGACTCACATATGAACTTGAAGTGCCATTCCATTCCTAACCCATAGGGTTCAATATGATGTCAATCCACCTTTTGCAGCTATTACAGCTTCAACTATTCTGGGAAGGCTGTCCACAAGGTTGCGGAGTGTGTTTATAGGAATTTTCGACCATTCTTCCAAAAACGCATTGGTGAGCTCACACACTGATGTTGGTCGAGAAGGCCTGGCTCTCAGTCTCCGTTGTAATTCATCCCAAAGGTGTTCTATCGTAGTGGTCCCCAACCACCGGGCCGCAGAAGAATTTTTTATTCATTTTTTATTTAAAAAAAAAAAACTGTTATTTTTATTTATTTTTTTTTAATTTATTTTTTATTAAATCAACATAAAAAACCCAATATACACTTACAATTAGTGCACCAACCACAAAAACCTCCTTTTTCATCACAAAAACGTCCCTTTTTCATGACAAAGTGAAGTGAAGTGAATTATCTTTATATAGCGCTTTTCTCTAGTGACTCAAAGCGCTTTACATAGTGAAACCCAATATCTAAGTTACATTTAAACCAGTGTGGGTGGCACTGGGAGCAGGTGGGTAAAGTGTCTTGCCCAAGGACACAACGGCAGTGACTAGGATGGCAGAGGCGGGAATCGAACCTGCAACCCTCAAGTTGCTGGCACGGCCACTCTACCAACCGAGCTATACCGCCCCCAAAGAAAAAATAAAAAATAAAATACAAATAAAAAGAAGGAATCCCCCCCCCCCCCGGGCTGCGAGACAAATTATTGAGCGTTGACCGGTCCGCGTACACAAAAAGGTTGGGGACCACTGTTCTATCAGGTTCAGGTCAGGACTCTGTGCAGGCCAGTCAAGTTGATCCACACCAAACTCTATCATTCATGTCTTTATGGACCTTCCTTAATGCACTGGTGCACAGTCATGTTGGAAGAGGAAGGGGCCCGCTCCAAACTGTTCCCACAAGGTTGGGAGCATGGAATATTGCACAATGTTTTGGTATCCTGGAGCATTCAAAGTTCCTTTAAATTGAACTAAGGGGCAAAGCCCAACTCCTGAAAAACAACCCCACACCAGAATTCCTACTCGTTCATATCCAAATTTCACATTTAGCACATGTTCCATTCTCCTGGCAACCTCCAAACCCAGACTCATCCATCAGATTGCCATATGGAAAATTGCTCTAGAGTCCAGTGGCGACGTACTTTACACCACTGCATTTGACACTTTGCATTGGACTTGGTGACTTTTGGTGTAGATTCAGCTGCTCAGCCATGGGAACCCATTCCATGAAGCTCTCTGCGTACTGTACGTGGGCTAATTGGAAGGTCACATGAAATTTGGAGCTCTGTAGAAACTGACTGTGCAGAAAGTCACCAACCTCTCTGCACTATGTGCTTCAGCATATGCTGACCCCTCTCTTGTCAGTTTATGTGGCCTACCACTTTGTGGCTGAGTTGCTGTTGTTCCCAAACTCTTGCCATACAAAAATATCAACGTTTTCTTTTACAAAAGAGTATAAAACAAACAAAATAATAGTTCAAACGTAAAATCAAGAGATGTATCTGAAGTGGATCTTGTCACTTAAGTGTTGAAAGTAAAAAAGAATAATAATAAAAATGTATCACTTTATCAGTGGGGCACCTTTTGGAACCCAAATATAATTAAAGCTGCAAGCAGCGTTGGCCGGGCCCGCCTTTGGCTGCTGCCCCTGTGACCAAAGCCCGGATAAGCGGTAGAAGATGCATGGATAGTAGCTACTATTATTATAGGGTATTGTCTGTTGAATTTTGAGGACAAAAAATAATTAATTACATTTCACATTGTCATTGTCTACTGTTAGTCCTAAGTGTCCAAATACTTTTGCCTAGTGTTAGTCCTAAGTGTCCCATTACTTTTGTTCAGTGGTAGTCCTAAGTGTCCCAATACTTTTGTCCAGTGGTAGTCCTAAGTGTCCCAATACTTTTGTCCAGTGGTAGTCCTAAGTGTCCCAATACTTTTGTCTAGTGTACCTACCTTCTCTGTATTGTGTGGGCACGCTAGTGCTTCCTGCTTTTAAGCTGCCATCTTGAGAAGGGGTAATTTTTAACTTCCTGTTGATTTTTGCTGCAGGATGTCAATTATTAAAATGTAGGTCTAAGTGAGACCTACATTGAGGTTTTTGTTTCATGTCTGTCCGACATTCCTACCGGAAGTTACAAGCAGTTTTATCTGTTTTATCTTCCTAGGAGCAGTTTTTTCTGTGTTTTATTCAAAAATTGCGATAGAGCGCAATTTTGAGTTTTGGGGTTTGTTTTTTTCACTAGATCGCAATTGTTGCCAGTCCTGATGTGTGTGCCAAGTTTGGTGAGTTTTGAAGCATTTTAAGGGGGTCAAATTAAAGCTCATAGAGGCAAAAATAGCATTTTTTGCGAAAATTTTGTTTTGAAGGGGTTTTTGACAACTTTCTGTTGATTTTTGCTATAGAAGTTTCAATTGGAAATTTAGGTCTAAGTCAGACCTACATAGAGGTTTTTGTTTCATGTTTCTACGACATTGCTAGCGGAAGTTACAAGCAGTCTGTTTTTTGTTTCTTCCTAGGGGGCGCTAGCGCGCAATTTAGATATTTGGGAATTGGTTGCTTAATAAGTTGGGAAGGTTTGCCAGACTGACGTGTGTGTCAAATTTGGTGAGTTTTGAAGCATGTTAAGGGGGTCAAATTACAGCGCATAGGTGCGGAATAATAAAGAAAGAATAATAATAAAGAATAATAATAATAAAACGCACAAAATTCAATAGGTCCTTTGGGAGTCCTTTGGCAATGGGCCATGCGGGCCCTAATTAATTGGATTTTATTTATCTTTTCACTGTGATTACTCAATAATATTAATTAATTAAAATCTACGGTGTCCTGAATTATTGATCTTTTTTAAGGCTCCAATTATCAAACATTGATTTCTGAATGTTTCGGAAAGTGGGGGAAATACTGTATATTCCAATGTTATTATAAAAAAAAGTTGTCCTTGAAAAGGCATGCAACTTTTTTTTTTTTACTTTATGTCAACCTGAAGTTGATATACTGCAGAGATTTACTGTAAGTGTTAAATAAAATGAAAAAGATAATAATTTGACTTGTTTTTAACATTTTAATGACTTAGACCATTTATGGTCCCCGGCAGCCCTAAAGGTAAAAAACAAAAAACAAAATACATATATTTTGTTATGGTTTGAAAATGAAAAATATCAAAATGGCCCCCGCATGTTTGAATTTTTTCGTGTGCGGCCCTCGGTGGAAAAAGTTTGGACACCCCCGCAGTAGGTGAAGTTTTGATTGATCGATTCATACTTTTATTAGTAGATTGCACAGTACAGTACATATTCCGTACAATTGACCACTAAATGGTAACACCCGAATAAGTTTTTCAAACTTGTTTAAGTCGGGGTCCACGTTAATCAATTCATGTGTGCAAGTCCCTTTTATTAGGGAAAACAAAACAGCAGCAGTGCACAGAAATCAACAAGGCACAGAAATGATAATGAAAACTGCGCAGCAAGTGGTGATACAAAACATGACAAAATGATCCAGCCCAGTCCAGAGGACGGAGAAAGAGGACAGGGCTGGGATAAAAAGCAGCCTGATTGGCAACCAAGGAAAGGTTTGCTTTGATTGCCAATCAGGGACAGGTGAGGGAGCAACCGCTAAGTCTAAAGAAGTGGCGGAAAATGGAGGAAAAGAGGAAGTGGATCCAAAATTAATAGAGATGGACAGGAAATAAAACAAAATACAGAAAAAAAAACAATAAAAGTCATATGAGATCATGACAGATTGGGCCTGAATTGCACTTCACAAATACTAAAACAAAGCACAAATACCCTCCATTTTTGAAGATTTTTTGTTTTGTTTCAAAATGCAGTAAATTCACTAATCATTTATCATTAGGGCTGTAACAGTCTTGTACTGCAGTGGTTCTCAAATGGGGGTACGTGTACCCCTGGGGGTACTTAAAGGTATGCCAAGGGGTACGTGAGATTTTTTAAAAATATTCTAAAAAAAGCAACAATTCAAAAATCCTTTGTAAATATATTTATTGAGTAATACTTCAACAAAATATGAATGTAAATTCATAACCTGTGAAAAAAAATTGCTACAATGCAATATTTTGTGGACATATTCCATAAATATTAATGTTAAAGATGTCTTTTTTTGTGAAGAAATGTTTAGAATTAAGTTGAGGAATCCAGATGGATCTCTATTACAATCCCGAAAGAGGACACTTTAAGTCGATGATTACTTCTATGAGTTAAAATCTTTATTTATAATTGAATCACGTGTTTATTTTTCAACAAGTTTTTAGTTATTTGTATATCTTTTTTTCCCAAATAATTCAAGAAAGACAACCACAAATGAGCAATATTTTGCACTGTAATACAATTTAACAAATTTAGAAAATGATGACATAATGCTGTATTTTACTTCTTTATCTCTTTTTTTCAACCAAAAATGCTTTGCTCTGATTAGGGAGTACTTGAATTAAAAAAATGTTCACAGGGGGTACATCACTGAAAAAAAGGTTGAGAACCACTGTTGTATTGTATGTACTTTATAATCCTCACAATAATGCCATGAAATGGAACAGTATCGAAGGAAAATCGTGCACTTTGGCATTAGTCAAAGTGGGACGAGGGAACGCAGTAAAGGGGAGAAAAGGAGGAAGCATGCGGGCCAAGTGTGTTTGTAGTTGATAAGAGGAATTGTTTTTTCGGATTTTTCCTAAAAAATGTAATCAAAATATTGAGTTTGAGTTTGAGTTTATTGCGAACATGCAAGCATACAACATGATAAATCCCAATTTCCAGTTTCTCTTTTCAACATGTTCGAAAAGGAGTAGGAAGAAGCAGAGCTTATTTAATCCTACTCCTTTTCTTTTACATAACAGTTGCTAAAACTTTTGTTCACTTCCTGTTCTCAATGTATTCACAATATACTCCTTAAGTAATAAGTAATCACAATAAAAATAAATAAATAAATAATTGATGAAGTAAGTTCTATTCCATACGATGAGATAAGTAAGATTATTTTGAGAATGAATGGGTGAATAAAATCAGAATGTTTATCATGGTTCTTCGTTTTTGTACTTTGTAAACACTTCCAGTTTGAAGAGTTTCTTGAAGTGGATCATATTAGTACATTGTTTGATTGCTTTGCTTAATCCATTCCATAATTTAATTCCACATACTGATATACTGAACGTCTTAAGTGTTGTACGTGCATACAAATGTTTTAAATTACATTTTTCTCTAAGATTATATTTCTCTTCTTTTGTTGAGAAGAATTGTTGTATATTCTTGGGAAGCAGGTTATAGTTTGCTTTGTGTATAATCTTAGCTGTTTGCAATTCCACTATGTTGTGGAATTTCAGTATCTTTGATTCAATAAATAAAGGGTTTGTATGTTCTCTATATCCAACATTACGTATTATTCTAACTGATCTTTTTTGTAACACTGTTAGTGAATGAAGTGTTCTTTTGTAATTATTTCCCCATATTTCTACACAGTAACTCAGATATGGTAACACTAGTGAGCAGTAGAGAATATGAAGTGATTTTTGGTCTAGAACATATTTGGCTTTATTCATTATTGATGTATTTCTTGCAACTTTATGTTGTATATTTTTTACATGAGATTTCCACTTCAATTTATCATCAATCATTATACCTAGACATTTGGTTTCATTTACTCATTCAATTTCTATTCCGTCTATTTGTATTTGTGTTTGACTTTCTTTTCTACTGTTAACAAATAGCATTATTTTAGTTTTACTGAGATTCAATGATAGTCTGTTTTTGTCAAATCATTTTTTTAATTTGTTAATTTCTTCTGTTATTATTTGCATTATCCACTGTGTGTTCTCTCCTGAACCAAATGCTGTTGTATCATCCGCAAATAATACTAACTTTAAATCTCTTGTAACTTTACAAATGTAATTTCTATTGAGATTGAATAATTTAGGTCCTAGTATTGATCCCTTACATAATGTTTTTAGATATGTTGCAACGAACAGACAAACAAAGCCTGCAGAAAACATACTTGCTTTAGCGGTGGTAATAAAGTATTTGTACTGCAAAGCAAAGCACCTCACTTTCGCCTGGAGCGTTCCCAAGTCGACTCAAGATGGGGGGAAAGAGACGAGTGGAAGCCCGTACACCGAACACCACAGGGAATAGAAGTTATATAAGAAGCTACTTGATAAACCATCACCCGGAAAAGCTATTTAAAGCCAGCCAAACTAAACATCAAAGTGTGATATTTCATACTGCAATACTAAAATCGAGTATTACATTATTAAAACAATATTTCCACTGCAAAAGACACTGCTTCTCAGAAAGTGAATTTGAAGACACGAAACTGAACATTATTGTTTTACACTTACTACACTGGATGTTTACATTATCACTATAAAGACACCCAATTGTAAGTGTTAGTTTTTTTTTGTCGTTGTTTTAGATTTGCTTGAAACGGTCGATGTTCCTGCACTATTCTTATCACTTAAAGGTACATGTTTGCAGTAATAAATATGATTGAAATTAAATATGATTAAAACATTATGTTACATCCATCCATCCATCCATTTTCTACCTCTTATTCCCTTTTGGGGTCGCCGGGGGCGCTGGCGCCTATCTCAGCTACAATCGGGCGGAAGGCGGTTTACACCCTGGACAAGTCGCCACCTCATCGCAGAGCCAACACAGATAGACAGACAACATTCACACTCACATTCACACACTAGGGACTATTTAGTGTTGCCAATCAATAATACAAATTTAACATTTGACAACCAAATAATAAAACAAGGTGACTCGGTAAAAAAATCTGGGTATTATCTTCGACCCAACTCTCTCCTTTGAGTCACACATTAAAAGCGTTACTACAACGGCCTTCTTTCATCTCCGTAATATCGCTAAAATTCGCTCCATTTTGTCCACTAAAGACGCCGAGATCATTATCCATGCTTTTGTTAAAGCTTAAAGTGCTTTGAGTCACTTGAGAAAAGCGCTATATAAATATAATTCACAATTCACTTGTTACGTCTCGTCTCGATTACTGTAACGTATTATTTTCGGGTCTCCCCATGTCTAGCATTAAAAGATTACAGTTGGTACAAAATGTGGCTGCTAGACTTTTGACAAGAACAAGAAAGTTTGATCACATTACGCCTGTACTGGCTCACCTGCACTGGCTTCCTGTGCACTTAAGATGTGACTTTAAGGTTTTACTACTTACGTATAAAATACTACACGGTCTAGCTCCATCCTATCTTGCCGATTGTATTTTACCATATGTCCCGGCAAGAAATCTGCGTTCAAAAGACTCCGGCTTATTAGTGATTCCTAAAGCCCAAAAAAAGTCTGCGGGCTATAGAGCGTTTTCCGTTCGGGCTCCAGTACTCTGGAATGCCCTCCCGGTAACAGTTCGAGATGCTACCTCAGTAGAAGCATTTAAGTCTCACCTTAAAACTCATTTGTTTACTGTAGCCTTTAAATAGACCTCCTTTTTAGACCAGTTGATCTGCCGCTTCTTTTCTTTTTTCTCCTATGTCCCCCCCCTCCCTTGTGGAGGGTGTCCCGTCCGATGACCATGGATGAAGTACTGGCTGTCCAGAGTCGAGACCCAGGATGGACCGCTCGTCGGGACCCAGAATGGACCGCTCGCCTGTGTATCGGTTGGGGACATCTCTACGATGCTGATCCTACTCCGCTTGGGATGGTTTCCTGTGGACGGGACTCTCGCTGCTGTCTTGGATCCGCTTTGAACTGAACTCTCGCGGCTGTGTTGGAGGCATTATGGATTGAACTTTCACAGTATCATGTTAGACCCGCTCGACATCCATTGCTTTTGGTCCCCTAGAGGGGAGGGGGGGGGGGGGGTTGCCCACATCTGAGGTCCTCTCCAAGGTTTCTCATAGTCAGCATCGTCACTGGGGTCCCACTGGATGTGAATTCTCCCTGCCCACTGGGTGTGAGTTTTCCTTGCCCTTTGGTGGGTTCTTCCGAGGATGTCGTAGTCGTAATGGTTTGTACAGTCCTTTGAGACATTTGTGATTTAGGGCTGTATGAATAAAAATTGATTGATTGATAAACATTGATTGATACCCAGGTGCGTGTTTTTGGAAGTGGGAGGAAGCCGGAGTACCCGGAGGGAACCCACGCAGTCACGGCGAGGACATGCAAACTCCACACAGAAAGATCCAGGATTGAACCCCAGACTACTTAGGACCTTTGTATTGTGAAGCAGATGCACTAACCCCTTTTCCACCGTGAAGCCCATTCTAATTAATAACAAAGCCAATACAACAACAACTAGCTCAACTGTCCTCATTACAACCGCCCTGCCGACACGCACACACACTGTCACTAGCTCGGTGGTACCATCACAGTTTTAAAAATCAAAACTTCTTAGCTTTCACAGCTAAGTCACAACAACGATTAGGAATAAACCATTAGAATCCACGTTATCTTGTTGGTTAATCTTCTTGGTGTCCAGCAGAACAAAAAGGGAGAGGCGGTGTCGACAAAGCTGCGAATGGTTCCTGAAAAGTCTGCGGGCTATAGAGCGTTTTCTGTTCGGGCTCCAGTACTCTGGAATGCCCTCCCGGTAACAGTCCGAGATGCTACCTCAGTAGAAGCATTTAAGTCTCACCTTAAAACTCATTGGTATACTCTAGCCTTTAAATCAGTGGTAGGCAACCTATGGCTCTAGAGCCACATGTGGCTCTTTTGATGACTGCATCTGGCTCTCAGATTAATCTTATCTTACATTGCTTAACACAATAAGTAATGAATAATTCCACTGGTAATCAGTGTTAAAAATAACGTTCAAAATGTAAAAAATTCTCATGCATTTTTATCCCTCCATCTGTTTTCTACCGCAGTGTTTTTCAACCTTTTTTGAGCCAAGGCACATTATTTGCGTTTTAAAAATCTGGAAGCACGCCACCAGCAGAAATGTATTAAAAACGAAACTCAGTTGACAGTAAAAAGTCGTTGTCACAATTGTTGGATACGACTTTAAACCATAACCAAGCATGCATCAATATAGCTCTTGTCTCAAAGTAGATGTACTGTCACCACCTGTCAAATCATGCCGTGACTTATTTTGAGTTGTTTGCTGTTTTACTGTGTGTAGTGTTTTAGTTCTTGTCTTGTGCTCCTATTTTGGTGGCTTTTTCTCTTTTTTTTTGGTATTTTCCTGTTGCAGTTTCATGTCTTCCTTTGAGCGCTACTTCCCGCATCTACTTTGTTTTAGCAATCAAAAATATTTCAGTCGTTTTTATCCTTCTTTGCGAGGACATTGTCGATTGTCATGTCATGTTCGGATGTACATTGTCTTTGCTCCACAGTAAGTCTTTGCTGTCGTCCAGCATTCTGTTTTTTGTTTACTTTGTAGCCAGTTCATTTTTAGTTTTGCTCTGCATAGCCTTCCCTAAGCTTTAATGCCTTTTCTTAGGGGCACTCACCTTTTGTTTATTTATGTTTTAAGCATTAGACACCTTTTTTTGTTACCTGTACCCTGCCTCCCGCTGTTTCCGACATCTACAAAGCAATTAGCTCTAGACAGCACCGACCACTCAACAACACCACATTATTTTCAGACTGTAATTACTGGTTTGCAAAAAACAATTTTAACCCATATAGGTGGAATTAGATAATCTCCCACGGCACACCAGACTGTATCTCACGACACAGTGGTTGAAAAAGACTGTTCTAACGCACCTGTTCAAGAAGTCAAGAATGGTAAGAATTATTTTCTTCATTATTAGTTAACTTCAGAATAAAAATTTTATTAAAAAGAATAACATACGTGTTATACCCTAATGTTGGTTTTACAAAAAAATGCACACATTTAGTTGTATTCAGTGTTTAAAAAACATTATATGGCTCTCACGGAAATATATTTTTAAATATTTGGCTTCCATGGCTCTGTCAGCCAAAAAGGTTCCCGACCCCTGCTTTAAATAGACCTCCTTTTTAGACCAGTTGATCTGCTGCTTTTTTTCTTTTTCCCCTTTGTCCCCCTCTCCCTTGTGGAGGGGGTCCAGTCCGATGACCATGTATGAAGTACTGGCTGTCCAGAGTCGAGACCCAGGATGGACCGCTCGTCGGGACCCAGGATGGACCGCTCGCCTGTGTATCGGTTGGGGACATCTCTACGATGCTGATCCGACTCCGCTTGGGATGGTTTCCTGTGGACGGGACTCTCGCTGCTGTCTTGGATCCGCTTTGAACTGAACTCTCGCGGCTGTGTTGGAGCCACTATGGATTGAACTTTCACAGTATCATGTTAGACCCGCTCGACATCCATTGCTTTCGGTCCCCTAGAGGGGGGTGGGGGGGTTGCCCACTTTTGAGGTCCTCTCCAAGGTTCTCATAGTCATCATTGTCACTGGCGTCCCACTGGGTGTGAGTTCTCCTTGCCCTTATGTGGGTTCTTCCGAGGATGTCATAGTCGTAGTGGTTTGTACAGTCCTTTGAGACATTTGTGATTTAGGGCTATAAGAAGAGAAGAAAATAATGTTTCAAGCCACACATTGTTTTTACAATGCTTTCTTTGGACTCATATTGAGTTCCCAAATGTGAAAAATTCAGGAAAAAAGGGCAAACAAAAAAAAAAAAACATTTAACAGAGTTCATCTGACCGGGATCTTCAGCTCTCACTGGATCGGTTCGCAGCCGAGTGTGAAGCGACCGGAATGAGAATCAGCACCTCCAAGTCCGAGTCCATGGTTCTCGCCCGGAAAAGGGTGGAATGCCATCTCCGGGTTTCGGGAGGAGACCCTGCCCCAAGTGGAGGAGTTCAAGTACCTAGGAGTCTTGTTTACGAGTGAGGGAAGAGTGGATCGTGAGATCGACAGGCGGATCGGTGCGGCGTCTTCAGTAATGCGGACGTTGTACCGATCTGTTGTGGTGAAGAAGGAACTGAGCCGGAAGGCAAAGCTCTCAATTTACCGGTCGATCTACGTTCCCATCCTCACCTATGGTCATGAGCTTTGGGTCATGACCGAAAGGATAAGATCACGGGTACAAGCGGCCAAAATGAGTTTCCTCCGCCGTGTGGCGGGTCTCTCCCTTAGAGATAGGGTGACAAGCTCTGCCATCCGGGAGGAACTCAAAGTAAAGCCGCTGCTCCTTCACATCGAGAGGAGCCAGATGAGGTGGTTCTGGCATCTGGTCAGGATGCCACCCGAGCGGCTCCCTAGGGAGATGTTTAGGGCACGTCCAACCGGTAGGAGGCCACGGGGAAGACCGAGGACACGCTGGGAAGACTATCTCTCCCGGCTGGCCTGGGAACGCCTCGGGATCCCCCGGGAAGAGCTAGACGAAGTGGCTGGGGAGAGGGAAGTCTGGGTTTCCCTGCTTAGGCTGTTGCCCCCGCGGCCCGACCTCGGATAAGCGGAAGAAGATGGATGGATGGAGTTTTCACAGAAACGTAGCAGTTTTATAAATGTTCTCAGTTCAAGTCCGAATTTTTCCAAAGCCTGCATGCTAAGTCACTCATGACTTCTCAACATGACTTCACTGCTTCACTAATTTTATGAACGGCATGCAAATTTTGCCGAAAAGCTCTTTTGTGTGAGCAATTTTTTACACCTTTGTGAATTATGAAAAAAGAGCCTCAGAGCAGCTTTTAACATCCGCGTGATAAAAATAGGGCTTTAAACGAACACAAAGCCTGAGTGGCCATAACCTTGACGACGGTGACCTTTGTTCACTTTAAATCCATTTTGAACAGCAGTAATTGCGGAATGAGACCTGATAGTCTCAAAGGATGAACACCGGTTCTTCACTAAATGAATGAAAAGGTATTTTTATGTCGCTGAATTGACTGCAGGACATTGAATTGACCTTACATTAAAGGGTCACCTCACTCATTTCTCTTCTTCAACGTGAAGCATTAGCGCCGCTTTTCTCCCCTTTCCTACCTTTCTGTCTCTCTCTCTTTCGCTGCTTATTCCTCTGCATGAGTCTTTCACTGTCAGACGTTATCTCCAAGACCAGATCACTATGGCAACAATTAGTCACATCATCATCGCCCACACTTGCATTGGATGGCTGTTTTTACTTTGAAAGGGTCTATTAGAGAAGCCCGTACCTCACTGGCGCACAGCCAAGCTGGCTGGGACGGCGAAGGAGCAATGTTGCCATCTGTCGGAGGCGTGTGTTTGCAGCCACACTGAAAAGTATTCAGTGATGACGAAATGACGAATGGGTGCCAATCAAACATCAGTTAGGACCTTCTCACTGGAGCCTTATAGTGCATATGTCAACTTCTGTCTCTTAAAAAATTGGCATGGGTAAGAATGGGGTTGATTGTCACACTTTGTACTCTTGTGGTAATTCCGCGACATCACCTTTATGAGTCAAGCTCAAGATGTTGGCTTTAAATGTCTCTCCTTTTCATTATTACAACTCATTGGTAACAAAAAGGTAATTAACTATCAAAGACACATTTTCATCATGGGGATGGTAATCACACACAATGGGGTTGGTTGACACAATGTTATTTAGAAATGAACATTTTTTAAAATATAATTTTAATGTATTTTTTACATTGAAATAAAGACACCTTATCTAATAAGACAAGAGTGATGAATAAATGTAATTGCATTGACATGGAGACTATTACATAAGTTTAAGAATCCCTCAAATGCTGACAACATTTTCACTTATTTTCATAGTTCTGAACATGAAAATGATACCTTGTAGGTAAAATAGACACGGTTGTGAGTTTCAACACATTTTGGAATGGCAACTTTTAGCTCCGCTAAAATCACCGACAAAAGACAGACGACAATTTCATATTGCATAGTAATAATAATAAAAATAATGGATTACTTTTATATTGTAATACAAACAATATAAACTCTAAAGGCCTACTGAAACCCACTACTACCCACCACGCAGTCTGATAGTTTATATATCAATGATGAAATATTAACATTGCAACACATGCCAATACGGCTTTTTTAGTTTACTAAATTGCAATTTTCAATTTCGAGCGATGCATCCGGTTGAAAACATTGCGTGTGTTTGACGTCACCAGTTGTAGCGGACATTTTTTTCCAGCCCGATCCAAGCTATAAGTAATCTGCTTTAATCGCATAATTACACAGTATTCTTTACATCTGTGTTGCTGAATCTTTTGCAAGTTGTTCAATTAATAATGGAGAAGTCAAAGTAGAAAGATGGAAGTGGGAAGCGGTGTATTGCAGCTGCCTTTAGCAACACAAACACAGCCGGTGTTTCCTTGTTTAAAATTCCCGAAGGGGAAGCTTATCTATGGAACAGAGTGGTCAAGCGAACATGGTTCCCGACCACATGTCAACCGTCAGGTGTCGGTGAGAAAATTGTGGTAATAAGTTGGCTCTTACCGAGTGGAGCTTGCATCCTCCTGCAGCTGCGTGGCTTCCCTCAGAGACACTGGCGGTCACCACACCCGTGGCCACACCCCTCCGACTTTCATGTACCATATAATCTCACTAAAACACTAGTAACACAATAAGCAGATAAGGGATTTTCCAGAATTATCCTAGTAAACTGCCCTCGCCTTTTTTTTTTGTAGTCCTTCACTCTCACTATCCTCATCCACGAATCTTTCATCCCTCTCCATTTAATGGGGAAATTGTTGCTTTCTCGGTCCGAATCGCTCTAGCTGCTGGTGGATATGATTGTAAACAATGTGAGGATGTGAGGAGCTCTACAACCAGTGACGTCACGCGCACATCGTCTGCTACTTCCTGTACAGGCAAGGCTTATTTATTGGTGACCAAAAGTTGTAAACTTTATCGTCGATGTTCTCTACTAAATCCGTTCAGCAAAAATATGGCAATATCGCAAAATGATCAAATATGACACATAGAATGGACCTGCTGTCCCCGTTTAAATAAGAAAATCTCATTTCAGTAGGCCTTTAAGTTTCCTCAAGAATGTCTTATTTTTCTCCATGTGATGTCAGATGAAACAGAAATTGAGCTATTTGGCCACAATATTCAGCAATATGTATGGAGGAGAAAAGGTGAGGCCTTTATGTCCAGGAACACCAACCTATCATCAAGCATGGTGGTGGTAGCATTATGCTCTGGGCTTGTGTTGGTGCCAATGGAACTGGTGCTTTACAGAGGGTAAATGAGACAATGGCAAAAGAGGATTACCTCCTAATTCTTCAGGACAACCTAAAATCATCAGCCTGGAGGTTGGGTCTTGGGCGCATTGGGTGTTCCAACAAGACAATGACCCCAAACACACGTCAAAAGTGGTAAAGGAATGGCTAAATCAGACTAGAATGAAGGTTTTTGAATGGCCTTCCTAAAGTCTTGACTTAAACCTGTGGACAATGCTGAAGAAACGAGTCCATGTCAGAAAACCAACAAGTTTAGCTGAACTGCACCAATTTTGTCAAGAGGAGTGGTCAAAAATTCAACCAGAAGCTTGTGGTTGGCTACCAAAAGTGCTTTATTCCAGTGAAACTTGCCAAGGGACATGTAACCAAATATTAACATTGATGTATGTATACTTTTGACCCAGCAGATTTGGTCACATTTTCTGTAAACCCATAATAATTTAATAAACGAACTAAACTTCATGAATGTTTTTTTGTGACCAAAACGTATGTGATCCAATTGCTCTATCACAAAAAAAAAGAGTTATAGAAATTATTGGAAACTCAAGACAGCCATGACATTATGTTCTTTACTAGTGTATGTAAACTTTTGATCACGACTGTACATACCCATCCATCCATCCATTTTCTACCGCTTGTCCCTTTCGGGGCCGCGGGGGGTCGCATGAGCCTATCTCAGCTGCCTTCAGGCGGAAGGCAGGGTACACCCTGGACAAGTCGCCACCTCATCTCAGATGGACAGACAACATTCATTGTTTACAGGCTCAATTAGAGACGTTTGCCATGTATGTGTATATATATATATATATATATATATATATATATATATATATATATATATATTCCTCTCGCATTAACTTGCCGCGAGTGCGATGATGTCACGTTATTATGGGAAAAGGCATTTTTAGACAATAGGATTTGCCTGAGCGGCTAGGAGACCCCAAGAGTAACAAGCGATAGAAAGTAGATTACAAAGGACAAATTTAAAAAAAAAAAATGAGACTTCCTGCGGGCCAGATCTAAACTTTACTGTGCCGTATATTGTTTTCTATACTTTTATTGTAATATTTGCAGAATGTTTTTGTTAAATTTTTGGCCAAAGTAAGACAAAGAAAACAATCTGAAGTTGTCTTTATTTTTTAGTTTTAATGCCATGATTTTAATAGCCCGGCCGCATGTGCACATATTTTCCTCCACGCAGCCATGGACACCCCTGATGTACAGTTTTACAGTATATGTAACAGCTGCAGAAAAAAAAAGGGCATCACAAAATAGAGAGTAGATCCAGCAGAAAATGGACACCATAAACAAAGAGATTGAAAAAAAATGTTGAGGCATCCCAATGGCGAGGCCATTAGGACCCTGGGGGCTGTAGTTTGGGGGATCCCTGGACTAGCCATTAAAAGCGCTCACAGATAAGTGAGAACCCATCATTCATTTATTCCACATTCACACTTAGATATTTGTTTCGGTCACAACCTCATCTCAAATCATGTTATTTCCATGCGGAATTTAAAAAAAATTATGAAATCTTTCTGCCAGATGCATTGTTGCAGGATGTAGGGAGATAGATAGTACTTTATTGATATTTTCAGGAGAGTTCCTTCAGGAAAATTAAAACGTGTGATGTGGCAACCTGCATACATTTCCAAATGATGGGAATACCAGGAAAGTATGGATTTGAGCAAAATGGGATTGACCAAGCAAGAGGAGTGTAATTTGCAGCAACTATATTAATGATTGCAGCTTTGAAAAAGCAAGGATTTAGTCTGCATTTAGATGGAAAAATGTAAAAGACTGAAGCAAAAACGTGATCCTTAAGGAGGACCATGGAGGGAAGAAAAACTGAGTCAGAATCTGTGAAAAATGGAAAAAGAAAAAAAAACGAGAGAAAATATATATAATTTGCTCGTATTCTATTTGCGTCCTCTTCTCCTGACGTTTTCAAGACGCTGGAGTAAAGGTTGAAAGGATGGAAGGAATCGTCAGTGAGATTCTTTTTTCTTGGGCTCTAAAATAATTAGAGGTGACTAAATATGAAGATTAAAAAATAGAAGATTAGATTAGAAGATTAGATTAGAAGATTAGATTAGAAGATTAGAAGATTAATACATTCTTAACAAAAAGAGTCCAAACAAGCGTCAAGGTTAACAGCTGTGTCAAACTAGTTAGCTGGCTAATAAAAAGCTCAACTATACATTGCAACTGCTGGTCTTCCAAGGAGGGGAAGCTCATTTCCAGTTACTCTCTAAACACAAATACTTTCTTTGTATCACTTAAAGGATTTTAAAATACCCCATATTAATGATTCCAGCTTTGAAAAAGCAAGGATTTAGTCTGCATTTAGATGGAAAAAATGTAAAAGACTCAAGCAAAAACGTGATCCTTAAGGAGGACCATGGAGGGAAGAAAAACTGATTCAGAATCTGTGAAAAATGGAAAAAGAAAAAAAAAACGAGAGAAAAAATATATAATTTGCTCGTATCCTATGTGCGTCCTCTTCTCCTGACGTTTTCAAGACGCTGGAGTAAAGGTTGAAAGGATGGAAGGAGTCGTCAGTGAGATTCTTTTTTCTTGGGCTCTAAAATAATTAGAGGTGACTAAATATGAAGATTAAAAGATAGAAGATTAGATTAGAAGATTAGATTAGAAAATTAGAAGATTAAAAAAATTCTTAACAAAAAGAGTCCAAACAAGCGTCAAGGTTAACAGCTGTGTCAAACTAGTTAGCTGGCTAATAAAAAGCTAAACTATACATTGCAACTGCTGGTCTTCCAAGTAGGGGAAGCTCATTTTCAGTTACTCTCTAAACACAAATACTTTCTTTGTATAACTTAAAGGATTTTAAAATACCCCATATTAATGATTGTAGCTTTGAAAAAGCAAGGATTTAGTCTGCATTTAGATGTAAAAAATGTAAAAGACTCAAGCAAAAATGTGATCCTTAAGGAGGACCATGGAGGGAAGAAAAACTGAGTCAGAATCTGTGAAAAATGGAAAAAGAAAAAAAAACGAGAGAAAAAATATATAATTTGCTCGTATTCTATGTGCGTCCTCTTCTCCTGATGTTTTCAAGACGCTGGAGTAAAGGTTTAAAGGATGGAAGGAATCGTCAGTGAGATTCTTTTTTCTTGGGCTCTAAAATAATTAGAGGTGACTAAATATGAAGATTAAAAAATAGAAGATTAGATTAGAAGATTAAAAAATTCTTAACAAAAAGAGTCCAAACAAGCGTCAAGTTTAACAGCTGTGTCAAACTAGTTAGCTGGCTAATAAAAAGCTAAACTATACATTGCAACTGCTGGTCTTCCAAGTAGGGGAAGCTCATTTTCAGTTACTCTCTAAACACAAATACTGTCTTTGTATCACTTAAAGGATTTTAAAATACCCCATAGAGGCTGAACTCGGATCAACACAATTAAATTTGAAAAAATGCTCCGGCAGTGATGCATATTTCAAAATCGCTTATTTCCTCATTTTGACATCAATCAAAAAGGGATTCAGCGTCAGACAGATCATCCAATCATCACAGCCGAGATCAGGACCACTTTGCATACACTTCCAGAGACGCTCGACGTACGATTGGAGGCACAAAGCCGAGCATTTATCCAATGACTCTCGAGTCCCCCTCTATGCTCTCTCATTGAAGTCAATAGATGCTCAGCTTCAACACTGTTTAATGTCCTGTGACGCCACCACAATTTGTGAAGACTCTTCTTCGGCATTGTAATGCCGGTGTGGTTTTCCCGTGGATGCGTCGAAGCAGAACACAGCATAGGTAAGATAAAGGGTATTTAATAACAAAAGTCTATGAACAAAATACTGGTGTAAAGAGAAAAAAGTAAACAAAAGACGCTAGCGTGAAAGCTAGGATAAAACAAGGAAAACTAGAACTTGGTACGAGGACACAAAGGAGTAAACAAAACATTTAGCATGAAAGCTAGACAATAAAGTGGCTTGGCGTGAGAGCTAGCGAGAAAATACATACGAATGATGAGAGTCGTCACTGATGCGCGTGGGCAAATTAGGATCCGAGAATGAGTGAACAGAAAAGGTGAGCTTAAATAGGAGGGTGATAATTATTAGCAGGTGTGCGGGGCGAGACTAGCAGGTGGACTGATGTGTAACCATAGTGATGGATAAAAACAGGAAATAAACGGGTCAGACAGAGAATGAAAAAACAAACACGTGAAGATCTGAGCAGCAGATCGCAACAGTATTCCCCCCCAACAAAAGACAGATACCAGATGTCTTAAAAAAACAAACAAAAACTTGAACCCCCTCCCCAAAACCAGAAAGTTCACAAACGAAGGGAGGGCGGAGGGAGTCCACGGTGGAGGGTCGCCAGATCGCATGTCCCCGAATCCACCGAGGACACATCATGTGGCGGCGGCGGGTGGAACGCTGCTGCCGAAAAAGTTTTGGCGGGCGACCTCGAAAAGGCCACATTAGTGGCCGCCTCGCAGGATGAGGTGCCCGGTGAGGCGGACGACCCGGGCACGGCCACATCCGTGGCCGACATGGAGGAGGGAGCATCTGGCGAGGAGGATGACCTCGCAGAGGCCACGCCCGTGGTCGACGTGGTGGACGACGCCTCAGCACCGAAATCCCAGCAGGCTTGGAAGCAGCAGACGAGGGTGCGGGGACTGCAGCCAAAGCAGGCCCGAGTGCAGCTGGCGAGGATGATGCGGGTGCTGCAGCCGAAGAAGGCGTCGGAGGCGGCTTGGGAGCCGCAGGAGTCGTCGGAGGCGGCCTGGGAGCCGCAGGAGTCGTCGGAGGCGGCCTGGGAGCCGCAGGAGTCGTCATCGACGTGAATGCAGGCGTAGTCGTCGGTGGCGCTGGTGTGGGCTCCAGCCCCGTCGTCGGCGCTGGTGTGGGCTCCAGCCCCGTCGTCGGCGCTGGTGTGGGCTCCAGCCCCGTCGTCGGCGCTGGTGTGGGCTCCAGCCCCGTCGTCGGCGCTGGTGTGGGCTCCAGCCCCGTCGTCGGCGGTGCTTGGCGGCGCGGAGCTGGCACCGGTGCTTGGCGGCACGGAGCTGGCACCGGTACCTGTCGTGGTGCTGGTACCGGAGTGGGCTCCAGCCTTGGAGTTTGTGCTGGCGTGAGAACCAGTTTAGAGTCGGAAACTGGCGTGAGAACAAGGCTAGAAGCATTTTCTGGCGTGAAAACCAGGTCAGAGTCTAATTCTGGCGTGAAAACCAGGTCAGAGTCTAATTCTGGCGTGAAAACCAGGTCAGAGTCTAATTCTGGCGTGAAAACCAGGTCAGAGTCATGTGCTGGTGTGAGAACCAGACTGGGAGCAGGTGTCGGCTTCAGCCGAGGAGCAGGTGTCGGCTTCAGCCGAGGAGCAGGAGTCGGCTTCAGCCGAGGAGCAGGAGTCGGCTTCAGCCGAGGAGCAGGAGTCGGCTTCAGCCGAGGAGCAGGCACAGGGGTCTGCCGAGGAGAACTAGGGGACTGGCTGTGAGCAGGACTAGGACTATGATGAGTGATAAGACAAACACTAGGACTCGGGCAAGGACTTGAGAGAGGACCAGGACTTACAATCACACTAGTGCTTTGAGAAGGGCTTGGGCAACGACCAGGACTTACAGTCATACCAGGGCTTGGGCAAGAACTAGGACAAACGGTCAAACTAGGGCTTGGGCAAGGACTGGGACTAACAATCAAACTGGTGCTCGGGCAAGGACTAGGACAAAGACTAGGACTTACAGTAACACTGGGGCTCGGACAAGAACTTGGGTAAGGACTAGGGTTCGGACTAAGACCACGAGGGGAATCAGTACTAATATTACAAAGGCAAGAAACAAGACTCGGGACCGGACTCGAAACAGGACTCGGACTACGGATCAGTCTACGAGTGGAACTAGGACGACTACGAGAAAGACTAGGACTACAACTAGAATCAGAACGGAAACTCGGACCAGGACTTGGACTACGACTCAGTCTACAAGTCGGTCTACGAGTAGGACTAGAGCATGGGCTACGAAGAAGGCTGGGACTCGAACTCTGAGAGAGACTGTGACTAAAACTAGAACTAGGGCACAGACGGAACACAGGTGGAGGAGGTCTAAGAGGGCGTGACTTGACCGGGGAGAACACCGGTGGAGGAGGTCTAGGAGGCCGTAGTGGTATAACAGGGGTAAACACCGGTGGTGGAGGTCTAGGAGGCTTAGTAGTTTTAAGAAGAGGTAGCGTCTGCCCTACCTCCGCAACACAGCTATAGGCCGTAGCCCCCCCCTCCAGACGGGAATCCCAGACCCGTTCCCTGTGGTCAGGGACTGACCATAAGGGAGGGTGGTGGGAGGTTTGGAGGCAGGCAGACCCCTCCCCTCTATATTGTCCAGAGTGTCCCTTTGAAAAGGGAGAAAAAACCTTGGACTTGGGCAGAGAATGAGGTTTAAACGGTGGGTTAGAAGAAAAACTAGGTGACTGAGGTTGACTAGAATAATAAGAAAAAATATCCTGATACTTTTGTATCTTATTATTAATGTTATTGTCATTTGAAAATGGCTGAGAAAACGAATCTTCCCCAAAAAATTCCTTGTTGATGACGTCATCATCGGAAGACGGGTTTGCGTTACCGGGGGGCGTCGACGAAATGACGTCATCTGCGCGGGACACAAGTTGGGAATTTGCCCAGTCGGTAAAACTGTTAGCAAAGTGTGTTATTGGGTCCCCAAACAATGGTGTAGGGGTTTTGTGTGCTGACTGTAGGTTGCTGTGTTCGTGAGGAGGGAGACATGGAGTGGGCAAGTCACTGTCGCCCGACGAAGCCATACTTCGCGGCTTCCGCCTACGCGGACGAGCGCGAGCGCTGCGGGAGGGAAACTCACCGCTCCCGGAAGCATCGATCGGAACCAGTTTTCCCTCCAGGTCCCACATCATGCTTTCGTCTGGATTGCATCGGAGAGTTTCAGCCTCCATCGCTCGGAATACCCTCCATGTGCCTTCGTCGAAGGTCTCCTCGTGGTTGCCAGACGCGGAAAAACTTTTTAATGCTCGGATCCTACTGTGAAGACTCTTCTTCGGCATTGTAATGCCGGTGTGGTTTTCCCGTGGATGCGTCGAAGCAGAACACAGCATAGGTAAGATAAAGGGTATTTAATAACAAAAGTCTATGAACAAAATACTGGTGTAAAGAGAAAAAAGTAAACAAAAGACGCTAGCGTGAAAGCTAGGATAAAACAAGGAAAACTAGAACTTGGTACGAGGACACAAAGGAGTAAACAAAACATTTAGCATGAAAGCTAGACAATAAAGTGGCTTGGCGTGAGAGCTAGCGAGAAAATACATACGAATGATGAGAGTCGTCACTGATGCGCGTGGGCAAATTAGGATCCGAGAATGAGTGAACAGAAAAGGTGAGCTTAAATAGGAGGGTGATAATTATTAGCAGGTGTGCGGGGCGAGACTAGCAGGTGGACTGATGTGTAACCATAGTGATGGATAAAAACAGGAAATAAACGGGTCAGACAGAGAATGAAAAAAACAAACACGTGAAGATCTGAGCAGCAGATCGCAACACAATTAATGAGAAGAAAGTTGTGTCAGCTGTCGCGAAAGTCGCTGATTCCGAGCAAAAGTTTAACGCATTGCGGTGCTTTACTGAATGAAATGTAAACACAAAAGTATATGACCACTTTTTTTTTTCTTTTGACATTTTTGAATAGGCTGAGCTTCCCTTGCAGTCTTAGAGCAATCACCACTGAGCTCTCCCAACACTTTTAAGGGTAACAATTGTTTTGTTAGGAACACAATGTGTGAAATCCTCCAAGATAATTACTGGTGAGCCAAATATTTACAAGGTGACATGAAAAAACATAAAAAAGTCCTCTCCCCTCAAGTTGAACTGTCTAACCCCAGAAAAATATACATAGGTTAGCTCTGATCATAGTTCTGTAAATTTCAATACCATTGATAGGTTGGCGACTTGTCGATGGGAGCACCTTGCATTCCGCATGAGTCCATCTGAGATGGAGTCATGCTGCCCGCGACCCCGAGAGGGACAAACAGTAGAAAATGGATAGATGGATGGGCTTTGGCAAACATTGCCCTTTGATGGCAATATATAGCTAATGTGACAACAGACCTGTGTGACAACAATGGAGCCTCAATTCATAAACTTAATGCTTCTTAAATAAGGTATGTATATTGACAAATTTGTATATTGAAGCAAGTTTCCATCAATTTTTTACTGCCTGTCCCTTTTGGGGTGGCGGGGGGTGCTGCATATTAGAAACAAATTTAAATATGAATAATGGTTTCAGCCTCAATAAAAGTCCATATTTTAGTTAAAGTTTGTACTCTTTGAACACAATATACAACGCTACACAGTACTGCATGTCAAACTAACAAAGCCAGGGGATGTTGGATCAACATTCTCATGAAAAACAAAGCCAAAACAACAACAACTAACATCAGGTTCCAACACTGATGACATCTATTAAACAAGACAAGAAGCAAGGAATTAAACAGAGACAAAATTCAATTTGGCTCAATTGAGGAGCAACGTGTGGCTCCAAGGTTCTCATAGTCATCATTGTCACCGACATCCCACTGGGTCATCATTGTCACCGACGTCCCACTGGGTGTGAGTTTTCCTTGCCCTTATGTGGGCCTACCGAGGATGTGGTAGTGGTTTGTGTTGTGGTTTGTGCAGCCCCTTGAGACACTAGTGAATTAGGGCTATAAAAGTAAACATTGATTGATTGATTGATTGACCCTGTAACCTCTTACAGTGTCACCCATGCTCCGCCTCCCCCTATATTTGGACTTTCTCTGACCACATGACAACAGCTACTTCTAAAGGACGAGGTCGTAAACAGTTCACAGAAAAAGGTCGTAAAACAGTTCAAAGAAGAGGTTCGTAAAACAGTTCAAAAAGAGGTTCGTAAAACAGTTAAAAAAAGAGGTTGCCTGGAGGGGAGTCTGGCCCTGCTTCCTTTTTGCTTTTGTAGTTCTTGGGTCAGACAATATCTTTCTGTTTATTACCATATATGAAAGGAACAGGAACACATTCATGTTGCTTCCCCCGTACACAGTGGATTTTTACAAGCCTTACTCCTGGTAGGTTCAAAGACAGCTTTTGGTCTTCTAAAGTTAAAAAGTTAAAGTACCAAGGATTGTCACACACACATACTAGGTGTGGCGAAATTATTCTCTGCATTTGACCCATCACCCTTGATCACCCCCTGGGAGGTGAGGGGAGCAGTGGGCAGCAGCGGTGCCACGCCCGAGAATCATTTATGGTGATTTAACCCCCAATTCCAACCCTTAATGCTGAGTGCCAAGCAGGGAGGTAATGGTTCCCATTTTTATAGTCTTTGGTATGACTCGGCCGGGATTTGAACTCACGGCCTACCGATCTCAGGGCGGACACTTTAACCACTAGTCTCGCTGCGAACTCATTTCAACACAAAGTTTTTGTGATCATTTTGAACTGTCCTCACTTGAACTTGCCCTCACACACTATCACTAGCCCTGTGGTGTAGCCACAGTTTGAAATAATCAAGCTCCTTAAAGGGCATTTGCACTTTTTTTTTTAATTTTGCCTACACTTTACAATCCTTATGAGGGACAAGAACACAAATGGTTTTCTTTTTTTGATGCATTCCAACTCGTGGATAAACGTAAACAAAATTCA
The DNA here is from genome assembly GCF_033978795.1 of Nerophis ophidion. Taxonomy (NCBI): domain Eukaryota; kingdom Metazoa; phylum Chordata; class Actinopteri; order Syngnathiformes; family Syngnathidae; genus Nerophis; species Nerophis ophidion. The sequence continues at coordinate 69,715,815 of NC_084615.1, read as the reverse complement.
TCTTACAATTGAGTTAATAAGAGCTCCTCTAGTCCACCCAAAAAGCCCTGGAAATAACCATTCCAAAAATCACCAATTATACTTCATTTACATTTTGTGACCTAAATATTAATGAGGTATTAGTTATATTGTTATTATAAGCTCTAACATTAAGGACCTATTTTCAGTAGCACATTGTCACAGAGAGGTAATGTCATTATGCTGCTGTATTGACATCATCAATGGGTGAGCTGCTTCCTCGCCTTGGAACTCGTGATAGTTTATTTTAGATTATAAATAATGTCTTTCACCTGTATGGTAAAAGGATGAGGACATAATCCGAGATGTTTATCAATTTCGACATCCAAATTACATCCAAAATTACCTTTTTTTATTTGCAAGGATTATAAGTCATGTTTCATCTAAATGGGAAATATATGAACATCTTATCTGTCGGCATTCCTGTGACAGGAGAATTTTTTCAGTAAGTGATGTTTAATTATGTTTGTTGGCTTCCATGAAGTCTGCATGAGTATAATCAGGGATGTTGTTGGAAGGAAAGGATAACTTTAAAAGGCAAAGCTCTCAATTTACTGGTCAATATACGTTCCCATGGTCATGAGCTTTGGGTCATGACCGAAAGGATAAGATCACGGGTACAAGCGGCCGAAATGAGTTTCCTCCGCCGTGTGGCGGGGCTCTCCCTTAGAGATAGGGTGAGAAGCTCTGCATCCAGGACGAACTCAAAGTAAAGCCGCTGCTCTTCCACATCGAGAGGAGCCACATGAAGTGGTTCGGGCATCTGGTCAGGATGCCACCCGAACGCCTCCCTAGGGAGGTGTTTAGGGCACGTCCAACCGGTAGGAGGCCACGGGGAAGACCCAGGACACGTTGGGAAGACTATGTCTCCCAGCTGGCCTGGGAACGCCTCGGGTTCCCCCGGGAAGAGCTGGACGAACTGGCTGGGGAGAGGGAAGTCTGGGCTTCCCTGCTTAGGCTACTGCCCCCGCGACCCGACCTCGAATAAGTGGAAGATGATGGATGGATGGATGGACTTTTAACAGCGTACACAGAGACAAAGTCCATACACCAAATCATACTTCTATTCAGTCTTTGGTTCTTGTACGAACAAGTTATTCAATTAGCGGTTTATAAGTTTAGGTTTTACTGGAACCCCACTGTCTGGATCAGGTAAAAAAAAAAAAATGACAGCAAATTAAATATCGGTATCTACATTGTCGTTTTGTTAATGAAAATAATGCTCTCAAGCAGTAGGAGCCCAACTAATGTGAGAGATCATCTATTGGCAGCTATTTTGGCTCAACGTTATCATTATAACATCGCCTCACTTTCTGCTCCCTGGAGGCGATAATTACATTTTTCCACATCTTTTTTTCTTATAGGTCGCATCGTTAAGTGATGAGATATTTCATAGTCGGAAATAATGTTCTGTGCACTGGGCAGATCATTGCTCTTATTATGTATTCTGCCGACTTTAATCTTTTCCAGGGAAAGGGTGTTTCTTATGTTTACCTATTATATTATCAGGAGTTGGCCAGTAGATGCTGCTTAGGAGGATTTTTCTCAGCCCTATGATAATTGTTCCAGGTGAATTACTGCAGTCTGCAAGTAAATTATATCTTCATATCATACGGTGGCTGCTAACACTGCAACCTGTGGGTGCTTATTACCCTGAATTTGTTCACTACAGGTCATGTCTCATTTTGTTTCACCTTATTCTCCTATGTTTAATTATTATTTTCTACCCATCCATCCATTTCCTACCGTTTGTCCCTCTCTGGGTCAATTCAGCTCTTATTTTATTGTTTACTTTTCCCGCTTCCTGAGTGTTAATTAATCTCTCCTGCCTCTGATTAGCGATAAGAAGGCTCACCTGCTTCTGATCACTAATCAGGGAGCTTTATAGATTGGTGTCAGCCTGCCATACTCGCAGGTGTAACATTTGGTGCCAGCCTGTTGCTAACGTTACCCTTTTTCTTTGTTTAATTTCATTCAATGCTAAGTATTTCGAGTTTGTCTACGCTTCGCTTCGGCACGCTTCTTTTGTATGTTTTGTTTTGTATCCAAGGATTATATTAGCGTTTTTACCTGCACGTTGCTACTGCTGATTCTTTACAATCCTTTTGGCATCCTGTGAAAAACGACCACCGCGACGACGTCGTTAGAGAATGAACTTGCCCGAAGTGTTTCTCGCAAAGGACCATAAAGGAGGACAACTTGTCCCACCTTGCGGCTCTAACCTCAGTTTGGTAGTCCAAATGTTAATCTTGCCACACATTTCATGCCTGAGGCATGAAATGTTCTATCTACACTTCTGTTAAAATGTAATAAACACTTATTATTCTGTTTTTTGGATGCTTCATAATAGTTTTGGATGATACGACTAATTTGGGTATCCATCCGATACCAAGTCATTACAGGATGATACATTGGTCATATTCAAAGTCTTCATGTGTTAAAGGACATATTTCCTGAGTTTGTAAACATAATGTAAATTTAAAAAAATATATATATATATATTTTGTGATGCCCAAAAATATTGATGGAATCATAGTCGTATCGACTAAATACACTATTTTACTTGGTATCATTACAGTGGATGTTGGGTGTATATCCACTAATGACGTTTCTTTACATTTTGACGCCGGTGAGCTACGATGCTTAGTGAAGCATGTTTAGCTATTCCTTGTCCTGCAGGGAGGATTCTTGAAAGAAACTTACTTTATTTGTCACCATGGAGACCAGGATTAGTTATTTAGAAGTAGCTAAAACACTGCTGATGACGGATGGACGTTAGCCGCTAGCTAGCTAGCCATGTCTTAAAGCACCTCTTCTTGAGGGTGTTTCAGTGTTATAACTTCACCTTTATCGTAAGTTTTTAAGCCAAAATGCGTCCGTTCTTCCCTTTTTGTCTACAGACTTTGTCTGCTTGTAAGTACTTTGTGATTGTGTGCTGCCTAACATGCTCGTCTGCTGGTGAACTGGCAATGTCATGACATGAGGACGGGGGGACCGGTACTTTTTAGAGTCGGTATAGTACCGAATATTATTCATTAGTATCGCGGTACTATACTAATACCCATATACCGTACAACCCTAATATACATTTATGTTTATATTGTTTTTTGTTTGTTTTGTTTTTTAAAGACAAAGCTTTGTGGTTTTATTATTGGCTGATGTCAACATTTAGTTTTTTGTCATAGTGCTGTTTTCACAATTCTAGCAGGTGTTTTTTGTTTTTTTTTCAATGTGCCTATAGGGTCAATGAGTCACGGGCCACATATGGCCCCTGTGCCGCACTTTGAGCACCCCTGCTTTAGAAGCTGTTTATAGCTGCTATAGTCCTAGCGCTGTACTATATTTGTCCCTCCAATGGTCACATATGGAACGCGAGTCAGTTTACGTCAGCACCGAAAGTAGCAAAATCAGCTGTTTCTCATGATCCATGGTCTGGATTTTGGACTCCATTAGTTCCTGTTTTTATGGACCGTTGTTTGTTTTAGTTTCCATGCGTCTCCATTAGTTCCTGTTTGCACGTCCTTGTTTTGTCACCATGGTAACTCATTGTGTTCACCTGTCTCTGATTAGTGTTCGCCCGCTCACCTGCCTCCCGAGCGCTAATCAGAGGCAGTATTTAAGCTCGTATTTGCCAGTCAGTCGCCCTGGCATCATTGTTGTTGTTCCATGCTCTATTCATTCTCTTCATAGCATACAGTAGGTCATGCTTCATGCCCGGGACGTAAGTTTTGTTTATTCAAGTCACAGTTAGTGAGTTTTTCATGTCCTAAGTTTTTTGCCTTTGTGGTAGTTTTTTTTAGCCAAGTTTTTTCTCCGCCTTGTGCGCACCTTTAGTTTGCACTTTTTTTTATAGATGAATTAAAATATGTATTTACTTTCACGTAGGGGTGTAACGGTACGTGTATTTGTATTGAACCGTTTCGGTACAGGTGTTTCGGTCCGGTTCGGAGGTGTATCGAACGAGTTTGTAAGCTAAAGTCTTAACAAGCTGCTCTGCTTTCTGCCTCTGTCTGAGCACCCAGCATTATCCCGCCCATACAACCATCTGATCGGTTACATACAAAGCCAATCAACAGTGCGTATTCAGAGCGATGTAACAGCCAATCAGCAGTGCGTATTCAGAGCTCATGTAGTCAATGCTTCAGCGTCGAGCAGATATGTGTTTAGCAGCGGACAGCGTACTCTCCCCAAATTATAAAAAACACATCTCAGTCACAACTACTGTTGGCATCACTATGAACCCGTTGACCATCTAGAAACTTAAACTGCAGCTCAGCTCGCTCGCAGTTCTGGCTTGAGGTGAAGGCTAATTAGCTTTTAGCGTAACGTTAGCTCATTTTGCTGTGTGCGTGTGTGTGTGTGTGTGTGTGTGTGTGTGCGTGCGCGTGTGTTAGGGGCAGCAAAGCCCTGTCTGTTTGTTATTTCACATTAACTAACATGAACTCCATAGATTTCAGGGATGAATAGTCTCTCCTGTTGCTATTGTACTATTTTTTCAGCAATAGTTACATTAATCATTAGTAATGTAGCAGCCTAGTTTTGAATGGCAGGTATCTGGACCAAAGCTGCTAGCCAGTAAGGGGGCTGCTCCGTTTTCCGTCATACCACGTGGGGGTGAAGCGGTGGAAAAGGTGTGGGTTTGGGGTGGGGGTAAGTGTGCATATGTAGCCATGGTCCATGGTGTGTATGTGTTAATTATGTAAGCCTGGAGTCGCTCTGTATGTGGTGACTAAAACACATAGTTTATCTTTCTAGGTGATTTTGACAGGGAAGGAGTTTGTTTAATCTTAGCGCACTGCCAGGGAAAACAATCAAGATTATAATGGTTGTGCTTGAGTGAGCAAAAACACATTTAATCTTTCCACTCTAATAATCTACTTATGGTCCTCAATCTCATCAAGCCAGCCAGATGGTCCGATATTATCCAAAATCACAAAAGTCTGAGTGGCTAGAGTTCTCCCGGCATCTTCCAATCAGGGTACTTTCAATGGCCGCTACCATCTTCCAATTTACCAATACACCAGAGGAACGCTTACTCCAATCAGGAGATCTTCTGTTATCATGATTCTGATAGGTAGAGAGACATTGACTGAATAGGTCACCTGGGACGTTCCACTCCTCTTCTCCCAGGAGTCTGGCGTGTGTCCAGCAACAACCGTTCTTGCAGCAAAGACAGTGTGGAGGTTTTCCTCCCTCCGTGTTTCATGGACCACCAACAACTGACAGCTCGTCCTCCACTGCTCGCTCTTCAGTTGCTTTTCAGCCTCCTGCGTCGTTGTCTTCGTCTCGCTCTCGGTCGCTTCCGCACTGCATGTACCACTGCTGGCTCTCCAATTCCTTCTGCCCCTCTCCTCTCAGCCACTGCCCTTTTACACACTGACAGGCGATAACAGAATTGCACCCAGGTGGGCGATCCACGCACCTGCCGTCCGTCTTGGAACCGGTCCCGGCGTGCCCCGCCTCGCTGCAGGTCTGCCGGCCACGCCTCCTCACAGACAGGTTACCCTGAACCATAGCTCTTGTTAATTTCCTTGAGAGGCCAGTTTATCGATTATATTGTTTAGATTTTGGAGAGTAGTGCAAAAAAGGCAACAAGACAGTTAAACAAGACAAGGCGAGACAAAAAGTCAAGCAGGGCAGATACAAAGAGGGGAGGGAGTGTGCCCGCCTTTGATTAGAGCCAAAGAGAAAGAATAAAAAGAGATAGTGACAAATCTCTTGCTTGGGTTTGAGAGACCTTGTCCCAGGTGGAGGAGTTCAGAAAACCAAGTTTAAGTCTTGGTAACGAGTAAGGGAAGAATGGGTGGACAGTGGGATTGGTGTAGCGTCTGCAGTGATGCGAACCCTGTATCGATCCGTGGAGATGAAGAAGGAGCTGAGCCGCGAATGCAAAGCTTTCAAATTACCAGTCGATCGACGTTCCTATCCTCACCAATGGTCCTGACCTTTTGGGTTGTGAAAGGACAAGATCATGGGTACAAGTGACCGAAATGAGTTTCCTCAGTCAGGTGGCTCTCCCATCGAGATGGGGTGACAAGTAAAGCCATTACTCCCCCACATCGAGAAGAGCCAGATGAGGTGGTTTGGGCATCTAGTCCCTGGGGAGGTGTTTAGGGAATGTCCGACCGGTAAGAGGCCACAGGGAAGACTCATTACACGTTGTCAAGACTATGTCTCCAAACTGGCCTGGGAACGCCTTAGGATCCCCTGGAAGGAACAGGACGAAGTCGCTAGGGAGAGGGAAGTCTGGGTGTCTCTGCATCGGCTCATGCCCCCACGAGCCGACCTCGGATAAGCGGCAGAAGATGGATGGATGGATAGATGGAGAACATGTATCCATGCTTTGCTTTCAGAGAGCTCCCTGGTCATTGTTTACATGGTATAAACAGCAACTAACACCTGAACTCAATATGACCTTCTAGCAAAAAGCGGATATGAAACATTTTCTTCATAACAGCTGATGAAAAAAAATGTTTACTGCTCTATTTTCCATGCTCGGTTAAAAAACAAAAGCAAACCTTTTAGTCAGATTTTTGAAGGTTAACACTACAGAGATGCTTTGATTATTGAGCTGTCATTGGTTTTTGTTATCCATGGATCCACTCGCATTTGGTTTCACATAAACTGTGCTGGAATATTTTGCAAGTGGATTGGAAACATTTGTGCTTGCAGTTGTTACATAACACTTAACTTTTTTAACTGCTTTTTCAAAAAGTTTTGCAAAATATGTTATGGATGTTTGACTTACCTTTTATCCCTTACAACAGTTGCATAATGTTATCCTCGGTGACCCACCACACCCAGCGCAGCCCCAATAAATTAAGCAGAATTGAGACCGCGCTCATTGTTAAAGCCTCTTCCCGAATCTTTAAATGTCTGCGGTACGAGACGTCCTCAAGACTCCATTGATCCTCCCGGGAACATTAACCTATCAGTGCAGGTGGCGCTGTGCATTATGATGAAGCCCATGGAAAACATCCACATTGCTCACTCAGAGGTCAGGGAGAAAGAGGTACAGTAAAACCGCAAAGCACTCCATGGCGCAGCATCCAGACATGAATATTGATGAGATGGAGTTCATGTTTTGCTGTATCCATCAACAAGCAAAGATAGCCTGATTAAAATGTGGTCATAGGGTGGCGGTAGCTATTAAGCCCATGGCACATATAGAATATTGTAGTGAGTCTCACGTATTGATATGGACATGCTGTGAGTTTGCTGAGGAGAGGCGACGTGAAAAGTTGTCAGCCATTGAGCTGCTGTGTAATTAAAATCTGTGGGGGGGGCGGGCACACGTGATTTTTCCATTGATTTTTCATATGTGTGCCAGCAAGGTCACCAGCAAGGTGCTGAGAGCAATCTCCACAAATTGTTGGACTGGGCCTTGATCATCTGCAAGGTTTTCAATGGATCTCAGGTGTGTTTACCATGCGAGTGCACCTTACAAAGTCATTTGGCAATTGTTTTAACCTCTAACGCAATAATAGAACTGGAATTGGCTTTTTGATCAATGACATCAGTGTTTAGGTTTATATATTCAATCAGCACGACAACCTTGAGCCTCATAGAATGACTCTGTGTGTGTGTGTGTGTGTGTGTATGTGTGTGTGTGTGTGTGTGTGTGTGTGTATAAACGTACCTGTGTGACTTACACAAAGAGGTGGGCGGTCTCTTAATGGTTCATTCTTGGACGGTATAAAGCACCGCACAAGACCAAAGAGTGTTTAAAGACAGTTTAAAGCAGGGGTGCCTACACTTTTTCTGCAGGCGAGCTACTTTTCAATTGACCAACTCGAGGGGATCTACCTCATTTATATATATCATTTATATTTATTTATTTATGAAAGAGACATTTTTGTAAACAAGTTAAATGTGTTTAATGATAATACAAGCATGTGTAACACATATAGATGTCTTTCTTTCACAAAGACAAGAATATAAGTTGGTGTATTACCTGATTCTGATGACTTGCATTGATTGGAATCAGACAGTAATGATGATAACGCCCACATTTTCAAATGGAGGAGAAAAAAAGTTGTCCTTTCTGTACAATACCACATGAAAGTGGTTGGTTTTTGGCATCTAATTCATCCAGCCTCCATACACTTTACAAGAAAAACATTGGCGGCAAATTCCGTATCTTGCTTGATTGACATTCACGGCACCCGAGGGTCTTGTGAGATGACGCTGGCTGTTGCCAGTTCATCATTATGAAAAAATGACAGAGAGGAAGGCGAGAAACACTTTTTATTACAACAGACCTTCGCGCCGTCCCTTCCGTCAAAACTCTAAAGGCCGACTGCACATTTCCTATCTTCACAATAAAAGCCCTGCTTCATGCTGCCTGCGCTAACAAAATAAGAGTCTCGGAAAGCTGGCGTGCACAAGTGATGTGCACGCCAGCTTTCTGAGGGATCGCTTGTGCACGCCAGTTTTCCGAGACTCTGTATTTAGTTAGCGCAGGCAGCATGAAACAGGGCTTTTATTGTGAAGATAGGAAATGTGCAGTCGGCCTTTAGAGTTTTGACGGAAGGTACGGCGCGAGAGTCTGTTGAAATAAAAAGTGTTTCTCGCCTTCCTCTCGGTCATATTTTCCTAATAATGATCTTGCAGCAGCCACCGTCATCTCACAAGACCCTCCGGTACCGTGAATGTCATTTAAGTGACGTCTTGGTGATGATTGATGATCACTAATTTTTAGGTCTATTTTTTTTAAAAGCCTGGCTGGAGATCGACTGACACACCCCCCGCGGTCGACTGGTAGCTCGCGATCGACGTAATGGGCACCCCTGGTTTAAAGGCTTTGGCTTGAACCAAATAAATCAACTCAATTAGTTAATGTATTGATCATTAGGAATAATAATCAATTAAATACATTTCAAAATGGAAGCAAACTAAATAACTACAACCAGCAGAGGTGTGTTTGATTTATTCCCAACCAGTTTTCTGCCCAATGAAGAACAACATGACTTCGGCAATGCATTTGCTACATAAGAAATACAAACAAATGTGCTGCATGAAAACAAATAGTTTTTATGATGACCATAAAGTAATCTTTTTCAAATCCTCGATTAACTCACTCATTGATCATTAGTTTTCTCCACAGTTGATCGAGGCTTAGTCCAACAGCTTATCCCGACTTTGATGTAGTGTTGACAACATGGTGGATACTTCTTGGATGGTTTGTGCTTGTCCAGTGCTTTCTTTTGACTCATATTGAGCTAGTAAAACAAAAAATAAATTGTAAAAAAGCTCAAAAACACTTAAAGACACAGAAAATAGCACACAGCACAGTATCTTACAGCAACACTGTGCTGACTGAATAAGCACCAGAGTTCGATCAGGTATAGTAAAGTTAAACTACCACCGATAGTCACACACACACTAGGTGTGGTGAAATTAACCTCTGCATTTGACCCATCCCCTTGTTCCACTCCCTGGGAGGTGAGGGGAGCAGTGAGCAGCAGCGGTGGCCGCGCTCGGGAATCGTTTTTGGTGATTTAACCCCCAATTCCAACCCTTGATGCTGAATGCCAAGCAAGGAGGTAATGGGTCCAATTTTTATAGTTTTTAGTATGACTCGGTTTGGACTCACGACTTACCGATCTCAGGGTGGACACTCTAACCACAAGGCCACTGATCAGCCTGCTCGCAATGGATGTGCTACCAGGCACGAAATACCTGTGCTGAAGGCATACAGCGTTCAACCGTGGAGACAAGATTCAAACACTAAAGCATGGTTTTTTTTCTGCATGTTGCTCGTAAATCGAAATGTTTGTTCAAGGAAGGGTTTGTAAATCAAGCTTCCACCGTAGTTAAAGGGGCTTTTGTGCAACTTGCTCAAATTTACATTTTTCATTTTTGCTTACTTTGATGGTTTAAAGGTGTCAGAGTTATTTGTTGATGAACTCCAAGATGCAGAGACGGAGGCAGGCATAGAATATGAAAACATCATTTAATTCAAACTGAACAAGAACAAACAAAAAGCACGCACGTGGGCGGAATAACAAACTAAGGGAGTTAGCACTGGAAGCTAGAAAACAAAAAGGAACTTTAGCATGGAAGCTAGTGGATAGCAAACAGAAAAACTGGAAATAACTAATGATAACAGATACAGCTTACCGCTACGACGACCAGGACAAAATGTAGCACGACAGGTAGTAGCTGTAACAAAACGACATGACAGTTAGCACGACAAGAGTGACATGTGGCAACGACAATACAATGATCCAGCAACTGACACAAGACAAAGCAGGTACAAATAGGAACAGGCTGATTGGCAACAGGTGTGGCCAGGTGCCAATCAGCCGCAGCTGAGGAGGAACACAGCACTCAGGGAAAAAGACAGGAAGCTGACAAAATAAGACCACTGGATAGGAACTAAAGACAGGAGATACTAAACACAGAGGAAACAGACAAATGCAGAGGAAAAAACTAAAACATAGACCAACTGACAAAAGGCCTACTGAAATGAGATTTTCTTAATTGAACAGGGATAGCGGGTCCATTCTTTGTGTCATACTTGATCATTTGGCGATATTGCCATATTTTTGCTGAAATTATTTAGTAGAGAACATCTACGATAAAGTTCGTAACTTTTGCTTGCTAACACAAAAGTCCTGCCTCTACCGCAAGTCACAGACGATGACGTCACTTGTTGATGGATCCTCACATCTTCACATTGTTTATAATGGGAGCTTCCAACAAAAACAGCTATTCGGACCAAGAAAACGCTAATTTCCCAATTAATTTGAGCGAGGATGAAAGATTTGTGTTTAAGGATATTGATAGCGACGGACTAGAAAAAAAATAAAATAAATTAAAAAAAAAACGCGATTGCATTGGGACGGATTCAGATGTTTTTAGACACATTTACTAGGATAATTCTGTGAAATCCCTTATCTTTCTATTGTGTTGCTAGTGTTTTAGTGAGTTTAACAGTACCTGGTAGTCGGAGGGGTGTATCCACAGATGTGTTGACGCGCAGTGTCTCGGGGAAGTCGACGGCAGCTTTATGGGCGGCACAAGCTCAGCTGATCTCCGGTAAGAAGCGAGTTTTTACCACAATTTTCTCTCCGAAACCTCCTGGTTGACATTCGGTTGGGATCCATGTTCGCTCTGATCAATAGTAAAGTTTCACCTCCGTGAATTTTAAACAAGGAATCACCGTGTGTTTGTGTGGCTAAAGGCTAAAGCTTCCCAACTCCATCTTTCTACTTTGACTTCTCCAATATTAATTGAACAAATTGCAAATGATTCAGCAACACAGATCTCCAAAATAATGTGTAATTATGCGGTTAAAGCAGATGACTTTTAGCCGTGTGTGTGTGCAGCGCTCATATTTCCTAACAGCCTACAAGCGTACACGTCATCAATACGTGACGTTTTAAAGAAAAAACTCCCGGAAAATTTAAAATTGCAATTTAGTAAACTAAAAAGGCCGTATTGGCATGTGTTGCAATGTTAATATTTCATTGATATATAAACTATTAGACTGCGTGGTGGGTAGTAGTGGGTTTCAGTAGGCCTTTAACACGGGTCAGCAACCCAAAATGTTAAAAGAGCCATACTGGACAAAAAATACAAATAAAGAAATCTGTCTGGTGCTGCAAAAAATTAAAAGCCTTATATAAGTGTTATAATGAAAGCAACACATGATGTAAGTGTCTATATTAGCTATATTAGCCTACTATCAAAGGCTGACGCACATCTTTGTTGACAGAAATGTTGTATTTTGATTTAGTTTTCTACACAGCAAAACAGATGAAAACTTGGTCTACAACTTCTTTGTGTGTGGCTTGGTCAAGGACATTGGTATCAAGACTCTCCCGGATAAATATGTAATGTTTTTGCTCGGGTAATGTTGCATTTCATGATTACATTTTAATTTTAAATCCAGGACTACTAGACTGACAAACAGTTTCTACCCCCCCTTTTTACTTTTATCTTTTCAACAAAAGACAGCTGGTGGCAGAGGGGTTAGTGCGTCTGCCTCACAATACGAAGGTCCTGCAGTCCTGGGTTCAAATCCAGGCTCGGGATCTTTCTGTGTGGAGTTTGCATGTCCTCCCCGTGAATGCGTGGGTTCCCTCCGGGTACTCCGGCTTCCTCCCACTTCCAAAGACATGCACCTGGGGATAGGTTGATTGGCAACACTAAATTGACCCTAGTGTGTGAATGTGAGTGTGAGTGTTGTCTGTCTATCTGTGTTGGCCCTGCGATGAGGTGGCGACTTGTCCAGGGTGTACCCCGCCTTCCGCCCGATTGGAGCTGAGATAGGCGCCAGCGCCCCCGGCGACCCCAAAAGGGAATAAGCGGTAGAAAATGGATGGACTTACTTACAGCTACCATGACCACCACCGAACTTTTCACCTTTGCTCACTAAAGACACGTTTATCTGCTGCTGTGACCCAATGTGACTTCCATATTTATACGGTTGACTGTCAGAATGTGCAATAATGTAATTTTACTCACTGTGCCTTGCAGATGACATTTATAATAATAATTTTTAGTACCGAGTGACTTGTTGAAGGGTGGACTAGCAAAGTGAGATTTTCATTGTACGGCAAACTGTATAACTGTGCATATGACAATACTCAATCTTAAAATCTTGAATCTTTTAACCTTGTGTCTCCTGCATGTTTGTCGCGTGCTTATGCTGGGCGGCATAGCTCGGTTGGTAGAGCGGCCGTGCCAGCAATTTGAGGGTTGCAGGTTCGATTCCCGCTTCCGTCATCCTAGTCACTGCCGTTGTGTCCTTGGGCAAGACACTTTACCCTACTGCTCCCAGTGCCACCCACACTGGTTTAAATGTAACTTAGATATTGGGTTTCACTTTGTAAAAGCGCTTTGAGTCACTAGAGAAAAGCGCTATATAAATATAATTCACTTCATTTCACTTGCATATGCCCTGTTCTTCCACGTCTATATCAAAGTATAACTATAGATGTCAACTTTGTGGATGTGCTGAAAGCTTCATTCACAATTTCTGCCTTTGGTAAAAGCTTATAACTCTTTTAGGTTTGATTTTTTGTATTTAGACTCGGGGGGGTTGGTGCTTTACGGAACACTTGTTGCGGCAGTGGAGTGTTTTAAGTCTCGTCTTAAGACCCACTTTTATTCTTTGGCTTTTAACACTACGTGAGTTGTGTGGTCCTCTGTTCTCTGTTGTCCTCTGTGTTTTTTATACACTTTGATTTCTATTTTACTGTTTTAATTGATTTAACCCTTTAAAATAGTTTTTAATCATATTTGCTTTTATATTGTTTTTATTGGTTTTATATTTATTTATTTTTTGTTTTTATTCAGTCATTGGTGGAGCATAATATATATATATATATACATACTTTTTTTTATTTTATTTTATTTATTTATTTATTTATTTTACAATTGTTTTTAACATGGCTGTGCAGCACTTTGGAAACGTTATTGTTGTTTAAATGTGCTATATAAATAAAGTGGATTGGATTGGATTGGATTGCAAATTATATGTCTTAAGAAATACAAATAATATCAATACTATACTTAAAAAGTGAATGTGAATTTTTGTGGTGAATTATATTTATATAGCGACTATTCCCTAGTAACTCAAAGCATAGTTTCATATTCATAACAATTTCATAACATGGTCACTACTGCCTACTTTGTCTTGTTATATTCTTATTTTACTGTTATAATTGTATTCCCATTGTTGCTTTTTATTTTTTATTCTTATTGTAATATTTCTCTATTTTGTTTCCATTTAAACCCCCATTATTTACTTTTTACTTTTTTTAAATTGATCTCAACTCTGTACACTGCTGCTAGAATTTCAATTTTCCTGAAGGAACTCTCCTGAAGGAATCAATAAAGTACTATCTATCTATCTATCTATCTATCTATCTATCTATCTATCTATCTATCTATCTATCTATCTATCTATCTAGTGAATGGGAATCACTGAACGTTAAAATGATACCAAACAAAACTTTAACTGAGGAGTGCTCGAGTGAAACATAAATAGAGACTAGTGTGATTGACAGCAGGTGTGAACCGCTGCCAATCAACGAAAACAGAAAAACAACAGTGCTCCGTGAATAAAACAGGAAATACAATAAAATAATAGCACTGAACAGGAAGTAAATACAAAAACACGAAAAACTAACAGAAATGAAGTGACAGATTGTCACAAAAACCACCAATCTGTTTCACTGGATTCAGAATAAAACCAAAGTCTGTCTTACCCAACAAAGTTAGTATTTGAATATTGTTACTTGAAGACTTATTCCTGGTTACATTTATACTGTTAAGAGAGTATTGTCTTATACTTTGCCTAAAATGAAAATGCATCATAATCAGTGGTGGCTGGTGAATTTTGCTTTAGGCGGGACTGAAAGTTTGTAAACCAAACACCTGTAGGGGCGTCATCATCCCCCAGAAAATTACTGTGTGATTTTCACATACAAATATTGAATATCTTTGCTCCTTCTCAACTCTGTGGTCAAGCTGCACAAAACCTTGTCTCTGCAATTCCATCCATCCATCCATTTTCTACCGCTTATTCCCCTTTGGGGTCGCGGGGGGCGCTGGCGCTTATCTCAGCCACAATCGGGCGGAAGGCGGTGTACACCCTGGACAAGTCGCCACCTCATCGCAGGGCCAACACAGACAGACAGACAACATTCACACTCACATTCACACACTAGGGCCAATTTAGTGTTGCCAATCAACCTATCCCCAGGTGCATGTCTTTGGAAGTGGGAGGAAGCCGGAGTACCCGGAGGGAACCCACGCATTCACGGGGAGAACATGCAAACTCCACACAGAAAGATCCCGAGCCTGGATTTGAACCCAGGACTGCAGGACCTTCGTATTGTGAGGCAGACGCACTAACCCCTCTGCCACCGTGAAGCCCTGCAATTGTGAATAATTTAGTTTTTAAGCGTTGTGTTTCTTGTAGAATCTATACAAAGTAGTATACATTAGCTTATTGTTAAAATGATGAAAAAAAACCTCATTAGAAATAGATTTGTTTTATTGCGTCTGCCTCACAATACGAAGTTCCTGAGTAGTCCTAGGTTCAATACCGGGCTCGGGATCTTTCTGTGTGGAGTTTGCATGTTCTCCCCGTGAATGTGTGGGTTCCCTCCGGGTACTCCGGCTTCCTCCCACTTCCAAAGACATGCACCTGGGGATAAGTTGATTGGCAACACTAAATTGGCCATAGTGTGTGAATGTGAGTGTGAATGTTGTCTGTCTATCTGTGTTGGCCCTGCGATGAGGTGGCGACTTGTCCAGGGTGTACCCCGCCTTCCGCCCGATTGTAGCTGAGATAGGCGCCAGCGCCCCCCCGCAACTCCGAAAGGGAATAAGCGGTAGAAAATGGATGGATGGATGGATGGATGTTTTATTGCATTGATTTGTTACATTTATAGCTGTTGTGTTATTATAGGATGGCTTGTTAAACATTTCATAGGATTTTCCGAGGGAGGAAAATCCAAGACATTTGATATAAAATGTAAAATGAATAAATACATAAAGAGAAAAAGAAAAAAATGGTTAAAAGCCATCGTCCTGTGCATTTTTTTTTTTTTTTACCATCCCCGGGACGACGGGACAGCATTCATGTCAAGCTCTGGAAGTTACATTATTTTGTTTGAATTATTTGTTTCAGCATTGCACTTTGAAGATGGTCCTTCAGCTCTTTGACAGCTTTGGCTCTTTTTCAGATCAGCAGACAGACTCTAAGTCTTTCTTACAGTATACATAAACGTTTCTCACTTCTATTCAGACTTCCATATATATTTAATTTCCTTAACATGTTAGTATCATGCCATCTCCGGGTTGGGGAGGAGACCCTGCCCCAAGTGGAGGAGTTCAAGTACCTAGGAGTCTTGTTCACGAGTGGGGGAAGAGTGGATCGTGAGATCGACAGGCGGATCGGTGCGGCGTCTTCAGTAATGCGGACGTTGTACCGATCCGTTGTGGTGAAGAAGGAGCTGAGCCGGAAGGCAAAGCTCTCAATTTACCGGTCGATCTACGTTCCCATCCTCACCTATGGTCATGAGCTTTGGGTCATGACCGAAAAGATACGATCACGGGTACAAGCGGCCGAAATGAGTTTCCTCCGCCGTGTGGCGGGGCTCTCCCTTAGAGATAGGGTGAGAAGCTCTGCCATCCGGGAGGAACTCAAAGTAAAGCCGCTGCTCCTCCACATCGAGAGGAGCCAGATGAGGTGGTTCGGGCACCTGGTCAGGATGCCACCCGAACGCCTCCCTAGGGAGGTGTTTAGGGCACGTCCAACCGGTAGGAGGCCACGGGGAAGACCCAGGACACGTTGGGAAGACTATGTCTCCTGGCTGGCCAGGGAACGTCTCGGGATCCCCCGGGAAGAGCTAGACGAAGTGGCTGGGGAGAGGGAAGTCTGGGTTTCCCTGCTTAGGCTGTTGCCCCCGCGACCCGACCTCGGATAAGCGGAAGATGATGGATGGATGGATGGATGTTAGTATCATGTTAGACCCGCTCGACATCCATTGCTTTCGGTACCCTAGAAGGTGGGGGGGGGTTGCCCACATCTGAGGTCCTCTCCAAGGTTTCTCATAGTCAGCATTGTCACTGGCGTCCCACTGGATGTGAATTCTCCCTGCCCACTGGGTGTGAGTTTTCCTTGCCCTTTTGTGGGTTCTTCCAAGGATGTTGTAGGCGTAATGATTTGTGCAGTCCTTTGAGACATTTGTGATTTGGGGCTATATAAATAAACATTGATTGATAAACATTGATTGATTAACCGACTGAATTAATAATAATAACAAAGAATAATTTCCAAGTCTTTGTTAGCCGTTTGTGAAGTTTTGTACTCGTGCGCTACGTTCGCTCACATCCTGTTCATCTCTTGGGGGGGCTAAGCCCCCCTTGTCCTTAAAAGCTAGTGACGCCCCTGCTCAAATGTGTCCTGTTTTGATATATTTTGATAACAAGTACTTTTTATTGGGTCTATCATCGCGAGTAAAAATCACCCGATGGTACTTTGAATTCGAGGGATAGTGTTCTCGGGTTAAGTGGACGCAGGCAGTTTGGAGGATATTTGACGCGGCTCTTTTAAGGTCATGTATTCCTAATGTTATGGCTGGTCTGTGAAGTTGATGAACTCTCCCAGACCAGTTCACTGTTGATCGTTACAGTGAATACTAAAAAAAAGTAGTTCAGTCGTCTACATGGTGATGAGTAGGGCGTACTGTACTGTCTTGTCATGTGTAAGAATTTTCACCAAGGCAGCAGGGGGGGGGTTGGAGAAGGAAAGGGACCCTGGTCTCTCAGAGGGCTCTAATGTGTCCCCCAGACTACTCTCAGGCA
Organism: Nerophis ophidion; assembly: GCF_033978795.1. Lineage (NCBI taxonomy): Eukaryota > Metazoa > Chordata > Actinopteri > Syngnathiformes > Syngnathidae > Nerophis > Nerophis ophidion. The sequence goes on along the minus strand of NC_084615.1, from coordinate 69,698,466 downwards.
TTAATGGTTGAATGGATCGAATTGGACGTGCCTGAAGACTTAACCAGCCTCTAGATTTGCTGCCAGCAAATCTCAACAGCCAGCATCTTAAGCTCAAATAAGCGCTGCGGTCACTGCCCCTTCAATGATTTGAATAACTCCCGAGTGTAAAGTCTCTCTTTTATTTATCGAGAGCTTTTATAGCTCTGCCAAGTCACAGGTATGGCCGAGGAAAGAAGGAAAAAGATGACTGCCTCTCAGCCCACCGTTGATAACAATGGTAAAATGTCCATTTTAGTACAAAACCTTATTGGAGGAGCCGAGTTGTAAAAGTTTGGGATGTTTATGGCTGACTGGAGACAGTCGGAGAGCAGGAATGATCGGAAGAGTTTCATAAGTCTTTAACAAGTGCTATGACTTGTTACGCCGCACTGCAGCTCAGATACAGTCAGGGGAAATATGTTTCCAGTTTTTTACACAGCATTCTTCTCTCCCCTTTGATTTATTTTTGGAAATTCCGTGCAATAGATGGGAAATTCTCAAATGCTTGTTATAAAATTTTATTTTTGTTTATGTTGGCCCTGCGATGAGGTGGCGACTCGTCCAGGATGAACCCCGCCTTCCGCCCGTTTGTAGCTGAGATAGGCGCCAGCGCCCCCCGTGACCCCGAAAGGGAATAAGCGGTAGAAAATGGATGGATGGATGGATTTATAGATTATATGCAATCTGTTGTTGTGTTCCCTAATTTTGAGTTTACATAAATTAAGGTGTGTGTTACTGAGCCCGAACTGGACATGATCTGGACTTTTTAAGAACCCTTTAAACCAGGGGTGTCAAACGTACGGAAGGGCCGGATCAGGCCTGCGAACAGTCTTACCCGACCCGCGGGATAAGTATAACAATTGGTCGAAATTTTTGAATGAAAGAAACTGCTGTAAAAAAAAAATAATAAACCACATGATGTTTGTGCACCAGTCATGAGTCATGGAAAATGAGCGAAGTACTTAAATAACTTGCTGTAATTAGATTTTGATATTATTATTTTTTTATTTTGATAGTTTGAAAATTAACACCAAAGAGTTGACTGATAAACATTACCACATAATTTATTCATAAAGTATAAATAACAACAAATAAAAATATAATACAAACATGTAAGTGTAAAATAAACCCAACAACATTATGATTTTTACATTTTCAGAATGTGCTTATTCTATTTTTAAACAAAGAAAACAACCTGAAGTTTTCTTTATTATTAAGTTATCGTACTTGAGAGTAGATTTTTCTCCATGTGGCCCTCCATCTAAAATGAGTTTGACACCCCTGATCCAAACAAATAACAGAGCCTATGACGCCAAAACGGCAATTGCAACATAAAGACAATGTTATCGTATAAATTATTCAGAAAGTAGAAATAACGACAAAAAAAAAAGATAGCGTAGAATTAACCGCAACATGTAAGTGTAAATAACCCCGACAAAATTATGATTTGTACATTTTCAGATTGTTCTTATTCTATTTTTAAACAAAGAAAACAATCTAAAGTTGTCTTTATTTTTATGTTATCGTGTCGTGATTTTACCAGTCCGGCCCACTTGGGAGTAGATTTTTCTCCATGTGGTCCCCCATCTAAAATGAGTTTGACAGCCCTGCTTTAAACAATCTAATTTCATTGACAACCTGGTCTGGTGAAGATAAAGTCCTTTATTTTGAAAAAAATACATTTTCTTGAACTAAAATAAAATAAAAACACTGACATAGAACTTTGTAATTAATGAAAATGAGTAAAATAAACTGTTAATGGTTAATACTATTAGTGGACCAGCAGCACACACAATTATGTGTGCTTCACTGACTGTATCCTTTGTAGATTGCATTGATATTGAATTTGTAAGAAATAGAATATTAATAATGGAAGGAAACAACCCTTTTGTGTTCATTAGTGTAAATGGGGAGGGAGGGTTTATGGGTTGGTGCACTGTAACTGTAAGTGTATATTATATATATATATATTTTTTTTCTGATTTAATAAAAAATAAAAAATAAATGTTTCTAAATCCATCCATCTTCTTCCGCTTATCCGAGGTGGGGCAGCGGGGACAGCAGCCTAATCAGGGAAGCCCAGACTTTCCTCTCCTTAGCCACTTTGTCCAGCTCTTCCCGGGGTATGCCGAGGCGTTCCCAGGCCAGCCGGGAGACATAGTCTTCCCAACATGTCCTGGGTCTTACCCGTGGCCTCCTACCGGTTGGACGTGCCCGAACCACCTCATCTGGCTCCTCTCTATGTGGAGGAGCAGCGGCTTTACTTTGAGTTCCTCCCGGATGGCAGAGCTTCTCACCCTATCTCTAAGGGAGAGCCCTGCCCCCCAGCGGAGAAAACTCATCTCGGCGGCTTGTACCCGTGATCTTGTCCTTACGGTCAAAACCCAAAGCTCATGACCATAGGTGAGGATGGGAACGTAGATCGAACGGTAAATTGAGAGCTTTCCCTTTTGGCTCAGCTCCTTCTTCACCACAACGGATCGATACAGCGTCCGCATTACTGAAGACGCCGCACCGATCCGCTCTTCCCTCACTCGTGAACAAAACTCCTAGGTACTTGAACTCCTCCACTTGGGGCAGGGTCTCCTCCCCAACCCGGAGATGGCACTCCACCCTTTTCCGGGCGAGAACCATGGACTCGGACTTGGAGGTGCTGATTCTCATCCCAGTCGCTTCACACTCTGCTGCGAACCGATCCAGTAAGAGCTGAAGATCCTGGCCAGATGAAGCCATCAGGACCACATCATCTGCAAAAAGCAGTGACCTAATCCTGCAGCCACCAAACCGGATCCCCTCAACGCCTTGACTGCGCCTAGAAATTCTGTCCATAAAAGTTATGAACAGAATCGGTGACAAAGGACAGCCTTGGCGGAGTCCAACCCTCACTGGAAACGTGTCCGACTTACTGCCGGCAATGCGGACCAAGCTCTGACACTGATCATACAGGGAGCGGACCGCCACAATAAGACAGTCCGATACCCCATACTCTCTGAGCACTCCCCACAAGACTTCCCGAGGGACAAGGTCGAATGCCTTCTTCAAGTCCACAAAGCACATGTAGGTGCTTTTTTTAAAAGTAAAAAAAAATCTGTGCAACAGTATCCATAATTCCAAGCCATGTTCCCTTTCCCCTTTTGTCGCTTCCATGTGGAAAAGTTGTGAGATGAATTCCCTAAAGTTTCAGACACACGCACAAAAACGTGTCAGATTCAGAGGCGCACAATGAGGACACGATGAGGGGACTCGGCATTGGGATGCCTCTAAGGCCTAACAACAAAAGCCTGTAGAAATTGAGAAGATAAAAGCACAAACTCACTAACTTACCAGGTTTCCAATCACATCATTTTTTTTCTTTGGCTGCAGGACTCTTATAAATGATAAATGGGTAGTACTCGTATAGCGCTTTTCTACCTTCAAGGTACTCAAAGCGCTTTGACACTACTTCCACATTTACCCATTCACACACACATGCACACACTGATGGAGGGAGCTGCCATGCAAGGCGCTAACCAGCACCCATCAGGAGCAAGGGTGAAGTGTCTAGCTCAGGACGTGACGAGGTTGGTACTAGGGGGGGGATTGAACCAGGGACCCTCTTGTGTGATGGGACACTTTGTGTGCAACTTCAAAGGATACACCTTTCCATCAGAACCTACAGCTGATATATTTGATCAGAACATACTGTGGAAGACAAACCTCCTCTCATCTATAATGTACACTGCACTACCATCACCAGTGCATGACACCTCATCCTCTTCTTACATTTTTTCTTTTCTTTTTCTTCTATGTCCCACTCTCCCTTGTGGAGGGGGTCCGGTCCGATCCGGTAGCCATGTACTGCTTGCCTGTGTATCGGCTGGGGACATCTCTGCGCTGCTGATCCGCCTCCGCTTGGGATGGTTTCCTGCTGGCTCCGCTGTGAACGGGACTCTCGCTGCTGTGTTGGATCCGCTTTGGACTGGACTCTCGCGACTGTGTCATGTTAGACCCACTCGACATCCATTGCTTTCCTCCTCTCTAAGGTTCTCATAGTCATCATTGTCACCGACGTCCCACTGGGTGTGAGTTTTCCTTGCCCTTATGTGGGCCTACCGAGGATGTCGTGGTGGTTTGTGCAGCCCTTTGAGACACTAGTGATTTAGGGCTATATAAGTAAACATTGATTGATTGATTGATTTTTGGTACATCAGCCCCAGAATGTGCAGCATTGTTACTTACGGCCATTCGCTGTTGTCAGAATTATTTTTTTTTTCGTTCCAGCGTGACCAACATCCTGTCCACGCATTTTCTTCAAAAACATTGAAGAGTGTGAATCTATTTGCACCCATCCAACATAATAGAGCTAAAAGCCAGCAAATTTCCCAAAAGGCACACAATTCAGGGCAGAAACAATAATCAACTCAGGGTCCAGAGCACTGAGTGGCAAATGGAGGTGCATATGAATCAAGCGGCTTCATCTCATTTGAGATTTCACTTGGTACATGGTGTTCAACATTATTATACATAATCATTATTAGCTACCGCCAGACTGCTTTGTACTGAGAAATGCTATTTTTTAATAATGTTTTACAATGTTACCTCCGTTTTCGTGAGTAGCATGTTCCTAAAGGTAAGACAAAAACCGAATCGTACAAAAACGGAAGCATTTTTGCCATAAGAAATAATGTCAGTCCAATAAATTAGCTTTAGAATGCAAATTATATTAACACAAAATATCATTCGATTGAGAATAATTTTAGTTTTACATTAAGAAAAATGAATGTAATCCTGTTTCTATAGTGTTGTGTGTCTCAGTGGAAGGAATCTCATTGACCCTCCCACCCTCGTCTCCATTGTGGACTCCTTCCGTTTCTTGGGCACCACCATCACCCAAGACCTCAAGTGGGAGCCGACCATAAGCTCCCTCATCAAGAAGGCCCAGCAGAGGATGTACTCCCTGCAGCAGCTGAGGAGACTTAAAGTGCAGACCGAGATGCTGGTGCAGTTTTACTCAGTCCATCCTCACCTTCTCCATCACCGTGTGGTTCCCCGGCGCCTCAGTCCAGGATTAGCATCGACTGCAGCGCATCTTATGTGCTGCTGAGAAGGTGATTGGCTGTTTGGTCCCATTCCTCCAGGACCTGTCCTCGTCCAGAACCAGGAGACGTGTGGGTCAGATCACAGCTGACTCTTCTCACCCTGGACACAAACTATTCTCCACTCTCCCCTCAGGCAGGAGACTACGGTCCATCCAGACCCACACCTCCCGCCACCTGAACAATTTTTTTCCCTTCGGCCATCAGGCACATGAACAATAACAAGATCTGATAGCTCAGTTACAGCTCTTTTTATTACCTATTCTGTGTTAAATGTATTTTATGTTGCACGATTGTACCAAGAAAAAAATCCTAGTTTGTGAACCCTTTCTCAAACAATGGCAATAAAAACTATTCTGATTCTCATTCTCATTCTGAGTTGCCCTTAAAAACATTCACATGTTGCACAATGAGATGTAAGCATGAGATAAAGTGTACAATCCTGTAACTCTCTGTCTGTAAACATATATCTTTTTATTGGCATTTCTGTAATACACTAACTGTGGAGAGACAGTACCAGCAAGCGTGGATAGGCAATTATATCATCCGCAACCGCGTCACCAGAGTCGTCATCCACCCGCCGTCCACCCGAACCAACATGTTATCAGAAACGCATCCGCCCGCCACCCGCCCGCTGAAATACATCAGAGATCGGCCACCTTCACCACTCACAGAGTTATTTAAACCTGTTTCACAGAGTAACGAAGACAATTGGAGCCGCTAAAGTTCTTGTGATTATCCAATTGGCGTTCATTCTGATGACAAGGATATGGGCGTGCTGTGAAGCCATTGCCTTTGACACCTTCAACAACATGTACACACCGATTGTTAATCTGGCATCATGTTGTGTGCAGCTTCCGCACTCACACGTACAAGATTGAAAGGCATACTGGGTGACACAGAGTACACTGATGGTTGTGATATAAACATCTTTAACACTTACTAGTATGCGCCACGCTGTGAAGCCACACCAAGATTGACAAACACATTTCGGGAGAACATCCTCACAGTAACACAACATAAACGCAACAAATACCCAGAATCCTTTGTATCCGTGACTCTACCCTGAATATATTTTACACCCCCACCCACCTTACTGACGCACGGGGTGGTTTGCTGCTAGCGGGGTGTATAAAATAGTCAGATGTGTCATGGTTACAAAGGATTCTGAGTATTTGTTGTGTTGCGTTTATGTTGTGTTACTGGGAGGATGTCCTCCCGAAATGTGTTTGTCAATCTTTGTGGCGCATATTACTAAGAGTGTTAAAATTGTTTATATCACAACCATTAGTGTACTCTGTGTCACCCAGTATGCCTTGCAGTCGTGTGTGTGTTGCTGCGGAAGCCACACACACAACATGTTGCTGGACTGACAAGCAGATCGTACATGCTGTAGAGGGCGACAAAGTCAATGACTTCATAGCTCGCCCTAATACTTATTATCTGGGTGACTGCCGGTAGTCATTCTAGAGAATATTAGCGTCTCCTATTGACTTCTTCGCTTTGTGACACGGGTCTTGAATGGCAAAGGATACCGATCCCAGAACCATGTATATCAAATATTTCCGGATGATTCAACCGCCACCCGCCCGAATCTAATTAAAATCTATTTTTTCGTCATGTCACCCGCGGTTTATCCGCGGACTTCGCGGATGAGACCGCAAAATGCGCATCTCTAGTGTGCGGGGCAGGGCACGCCGGAGCCCGGCCCAAGATGGCGGCGAGGAGGCGGGGACGGCAAGAGAGCGGAGAGGCGGGGTACGCTGGGAGCAACATCGCTATCATTATCAGGTGTGTGGGGCGGAATCATCTAATCCCCTCGCAAGGTGTAAAAGGGCTGCAGCGGAGAGAAGGGGGGAGATGGAAGCGGACGCTGAACGCGAGAGAAAAAGAGCGACAGGCAGACAACGATGCGGCCAGGTGAAAACTAAAGCTGAACGGTTTTATTGAAAGAAATAAAAAAAAAGTCAAACTGCTCAAGCCATGTCATTTCTTGGTGGTCCTGGGAACCCGCATGACGGTGAAAGTCTGTCACACTAACATTTCATGCTTAAAGGCCTACTGAAACCCACTACTACCGACCACGCAGTCTGATAGTTTATATATCAATGATAAAATATTAACATTGCAACACATGCTAATACGGCCGGTTTAGTTTACTAAATTACAATTTTAAATATCCCGCGGAGTTTCTTGTTGAAAACGTCGCCGAATGATGACGCGTGAGCGTGACGTCCCGGGTTGCAGAGGACATATTGGCGCAGCACCATTTGCGGCTAAAAGTCGACATCTGTGTTGCTGAATCTTTTGCAATTTGTTCAATTAATAATGAAGAAGTCAAAGTAGAAGGATGGAGGTGGGAAGCTTTAGCCTTTAGCCACACAAACACACAGTGTTTCCTTGTTTAAAATTCCCAGAGGTGAAGCTTTACTATGGATCAGAGCGGTCAAGCGAACATGGTTCTCGACCACTTGTCAACCGGCAGGTTTTGGTGAGAAAATTGTGGTAAAAAGTCGCCTCTTACCGGAGACCAGCCGAGCTTGCGCCGTCCGTGCAGCTGCCGTCGACTTCCCTCAGAGACTGGCGTCAAGAGACCCGTGGACACACCCCTCCGACTATCAGGTACTATTTAATCTCACTAAACCACTAGTAACACAATAGAAAGATAAGGGATTTCCCAGAATTATCCTAGTAAATGTGTCTAAAAACATCTGAATCCGTCCCAATGCAATTGCCTTTTTTTTTTCTTTTTTTTTCTAGTCCTTCGCTAACAATATCATCATCCACGAATCTTTCATCCTTGCTCAAATTAATGGGAAAATTGTCGTTTTCTCTGTCCGAATAGCTCTCGCTGCTGGAGGCTCCCATTATAAACAATATGAGGACGTGAGGAGCCCTCACCCTTGTGACGTCATCGTCTGCGACTTCCGGTAAAGGCAAGGCTTTTTTATTAGCGACCAAAAGTTGCGAACTTTATCGTCGATGTTTTCTACTAAATCCTTTCTGAAAATATGGCAATATCGCGAAATAATCAAGTATGACACATAGAATGGACCTGCTATCCCCGTTTGAATAAGAAAATCTCATTTCAGTAGGCCTTTAATATCCATAGATTAACAGTCTTAACAAATGACAGTCATAATGTAACAACCTGGCATTTACAGTTTATGTGTGGTTTTTGTGGCCATACACATCAGTGGCTGGATTTAATGAGCATGTGTGTGTTGGAAAAAGGGAGAGTGATATGACAAAGACTTGGTTTTTGACCTGGTTTGTACAGCATACAATGACAAGTTTTGCCCGACAGAAGTTATTACTAATGTTTTTGTGTGGTTACAGCCGACAAGAAACAGTTTTGCTCAATAAAGTAATCAATGAAATTCCTGTCCTTAATGCATCTCGACAGTTACAATAATTGTAAAGTGTTGACAAACAGGGTTTTATCTGTTGTGGACTCTTGATGTCAGCTGTCACTCACAATTGCATTTCAAAATCCTACAGAACAATTTGTTAAATGTTTATTTTATTTAGAGTTCAGATGGGATTTGATTTTGTGTGCAACATAGATGTACTGTGCGCAGAGGACGCATGAGCGGTGAGCAATTGAGCAGGCGTGCACTTCAGGGATCCAGATGCACCAGAAAATGCATATTGCAAGATGTTTTTTGCATATCAGACTTTTATGATTTATCTCCTATATAAGAGATACAGGAAGGTTTGTTAAATGTTTTACTGTACTGCAAATCATTGATTTGCTCAAAACGTGGTGACAATAAAATAATAATAATAATAATATAGCAAACTATGTACAGATGTACATTCAAATTATATATCATGTATCATATGATGTATATGCAGTGAAATCACTGCATCTCTGATCAACTGCATATAGATAGATACAGTAGATAGATAGATAGATAGATAGATAGATAGATAGATAGATAGATAGATAGATAGATAGATAGATAGATAGATAGATAGATAGATAGATAGATAGATAGATAGATAGATAGATAGATAGATAGATAGATAGATAGATAGATAGATAGATAGATAGATAGATAGATAGATACCGTATTTTCCGGACTATAAGTCGCAGTTTTTTTCATAGTTTGACCAGGGGTGCGACTTATACTCGGGAGCGACCTATGTGTGAAATTATTAACACATTGCCGTAAAATATCAAATAATATTATTTAGCTCATTCACATAAGAGACTAGACGTATAAGATTTCATCGGATTTAGCGATTAGGAGTGACAGATTGTTTGGTAAACTTATAGCATGTTCTATATGTTATAGTTATTTGAATGACTCTTACCATAATATGTTACGTTAACATACCAGGCACCTTCTCAGTTGGTTATTTATGCCTCATATAACGTACACTTTTTCAGCCTGTTGTTCACTATTCTTTATTTATTTTAAATTGCTTTTCAAATGTTTATTCTTGGTGTTGGGTTTTATCAAATAAATGTCCCCCAAAAATGCGACTTATACTCCAGTGCGACTTATATGTTTTTTTCCTTCTTTATTATGTATTTTCAGCAGGTGCGAGTCATATTCCGGAGCGACTTATACTCCGTAAAATACGGTAGATAGTACTTTATTCGTAAAATACGGTAGATAGTATTTTATTGATTCCATCAGGGGAGTTCCCTCAGGAAAATTAAAATTCCAGCAGCAGTGTACGGAAGTGAGATCGAATTTAAAAAGTAAAAACTCAATAAATAAATAATAAATACATCTCGGTCTGGACTGGAGCCTGCCGTGTCTCTAACTGAAAATCTCTGCAGAGAGTGGTGAGGAAGGACGGAATTGATCATCAGTCAGGACCCCTCTTGCTCCTATCCAGGAGATCGCAAAAAAACGCTGCCTGACCAGGGCTCAGAAAATCTGCAGAGACTCCTCCCACCCCCACCAAGGACTGTTTTGACTGCTGTTTTCTAGAAAGAGGTTCCGCAGCCTCCGTAACAGAACCTCCAGGTTCTGGAACAGCTTCTTCCCTTGAAGGCATCATTATAATCCCCCTCATTTTTTAGGGACGGCGTGGCGCAGTGGGAGAGTGGCCGTGCGCAACCCGAGGGTCCCTGGTTCAAATCCCACCTAGTACCAACCTCGTCACGTCCGTTGTGTCCTGAGCAAGGCACTTCACCCTTGCTCCTGATGGGTGCTGGTTGGCGCCTTGCATGGCAGCTCCCTCCATCAGTGTGTGAATGTGTGTGTGAATGGGTAAATGTGGAAGTAGTGTCAAAGCGCTTTGAGTACCTTGAAGGTAGAAAAGTGCTATACAAGTACAACCCATTTATCATTTATTTATTTCCCCCCAAAAATGGATTAACTCGCTGGAATATAAAGACAATATAACATACATCCATAAACGTGGATGCATATGCAAAAGCGCAATACATTTATCTGCACAGTAATCTATTTATATCTGCACCTTATTGTTCTTTTATCCTGCACTACCATGAGCTAATGCAACAAAATGTCGTTATCTGCAATGTAAAGTTCAAATTTGAATGACAATAAAAAGGAAGTCTAAGTCTAAGAAGTCTAATGTAATTAAGACATCCATAAAGAACTTTACATTGTGCACCATTTATACCTGCATTTACTCTTCCTTAATTTAACCAGTTATTTAAACAAATGTAAGCCGTTTTTAATTTTGTTGATGCAGTTTGAACGGTTGTGACGCGTCAGGCTTTAATTGTGAAGGCGGAAGTGTGTGTGTGAGAGAAGATGCCATGACAAGAAGCCAGTGTGTTGACAAGAGACATTCCAAAAAAGAACGCTCCTCTTGATTCCCTCGTTATAGTCCATCTTTTCTGCTGGGCTTCATTTAATTACAAAATCTCTTAGCTCCTGCAGTAAAACACGTTGTAAACATGGGTCTCTCAAAGTAAGGCCAGGGGAAAATAGAATAAACAAAAATTGAAAAATAAAGCAAAAAGGCATAATGGAACAAAAATATTCTTGAATGTTGCTATTAAAGGAGAACATTATCACAATTTCTGAAGGGTTAAAATCAATAAAAATCAGTTCCCAGTGGCTTATTTTATTTTTCAAAGTTTTTCTCAAAATTTTACCCATCATGCAATATACAGAAAAACGGCTTCAAAGAGCCTGATTTACACCATCACTATATCCACCTGTCTATTGTCCTGTGACGTCACTGCGTGAAGCCACCAGGACCAAACATGGCGGATAGCACAGAAAGGTATAGCATAGTAGCTCGGATTCAGACTCGGATTTCAGCACCGTAAGCGATTCAACAGATTACGCATGTATTGAAACGGATGGTCGGAGTGTGGAGGCAGGTACCGAAAACGAAATTAAAGAAGAAACAGAAACTTTTGAGCCATATCACGACAGACAGCGGCACTGGAGGAAGCTTGGACAAATTCGGCGATCGCCTTCTAACCAAAGATTGGTATGTATTTGTTTGGCATTAAATGTGGGTGGAGGGAAAGGCCGGATGCAGATATAGCTACAAATGAGGCATAATGATGCAATATGTACATACAGCTAGCCTAAATAGCATGTTAGCATCGATTAGCTTGCAGTCATGCCGTGACCAAATATGTCTGATTAGCACTTCACATAAGTCAATAACATCAACAAAACTCACCTTTCGTTGACTTTATCGTTGGAAATGCATCTGCTTTGAGTGTCGGAGGATATCCACACATGTTTGCCATCTCTGTCGTAGCATAGCTGTCGTCGGTAAAATGTGCAGAACAAAAAAGGGACTTTCGCATCTTTTGACCACTGGTGGAACGTGAATCCGTCTCTGTTCGTTTTGTTACACCCTCCGACAACACAACGATGAGGCATGATGTCTCCAAGGTACCGGAAAACAGTCGAAAAAACGGAAAATAACAGAGCTGATTTGACTTGGTGTGTGTAATGTGTTTGAGAAAATGGCGGGTCGCTTCACGATATGACGTCACGGGTGAAAAGTCATTGCTCCGACAGGCGAACAATTGAAAGGCTTTTAAATAGCCAAATTCACCTTTTTGGAGTTCGGAAATTGGTTAAAAAAATATATGGTCTTTTTTCTGCAACATCAAGGTATATATTGACGCTTACATAGGTCTGGTGATAATGTTCCCCTTTTTAATAATTTTATAACAACATTGTCACTTTCTGGTTTATGCCTGGACCCTGGGGTGCAAAGGCTGTAGGCAAGCTATGTTTATTAGGGAAACTGCAGGTAAAACAAAACATAAAGATGTGCAGCTGGGAAGTGCACAAAGAGATTGCACGTGTGAAACTCAAAGCAAAAAAACCTTCCAATCCCGTTCCATCCAAAAGTCAGAGCAGCCATAAGAAGCATGGACTATTTCAGGTGGGTCCTGATTTCCAGTCAGGGTCAGGTAAGGGAGCCAGCGCTCAGTCCAAACGAATGGAGGCAAACACAAGCTGGAACAGAAAAAACATAAATTATAGGCCTCATGGCCAATTGTACAAATAAAATTACACGGTTTAGTGTTATATACTTCTCTTGTATTAGATCCAAGGTTGTACGGTTTACCGGTATTAGTATAGTACCGCGATACTCATGAATCTTTTTCGGTATTATACCGGCTCTGAAATATACTGGCCCCGCACACACCCGCGCCCGCGTCGAAGTCACGTCATGTCATTGCCGGTTTTACGAGCAGACGAGCATGTTCGGCGGCACACAATCGCAGAGTACTTACACGCAGACACAGTGTATCAACAGAAAAGGGAGAACGGACACATTTTGGCTTAAAAACTAAAGATAAAGGTGAAGTTATAACACTGAAACGTGCTTTAAGACATGGCTAGCTAGCTAGCGACTAACGTTTATCCACCGTCGGCAGTGTTATAGCTACTACTAAATCACTAATCCTGGTCTCCATGGCGACAAATAAAGTATGTTTCTTACGAGTATCATCCCTGCAGGATGAGGAATAGCTAAACATGCTTCACCCCATCCCGTAGCAAAATGTAAAGAAACGCCATGGGTGGATCTACACCTAACATCCACTGCAATGATATCAAGTACAGGCACGTATCTCGTCAATACTATCATGATTACGTCGATATTTTTTGGCATCACATCTTTTGTTTTTAAAAAAATGTATATTATATTTATAAACTCAGTAAATATGTCCCTGGACACATGAATACTCTGAATATGACCAATGTATGATCCTGTAACTACTTGGTATCGGCTTGAAACCCAAATTTGTTGTATCATTCAAAACTAATGTAAAATATCAACTAACAGAAGCATAAGTGATTATTACAGAAGTGTAGGTAAAACATGTTAAAAGAGAAAGTAAGCAGATATTAACAGTAAATTAGATTAAAGTACATTATTTATTAATTTTCTACCACTTGTCCGTAATAATGATGCCAAAATAATAGAATGATAAATAACACAATATGTTACTGCATATGTCAGCAGACTAATTAGGAGCCTTTGTTTGTTTACTTACTACTAAAAGACAAGTTGTCTAGTATATTCACCATTTTATTTAAGGAGTAAATTGCAATAATAAACATATGTTTAATGTACCCTAAGATTTTTTTGTTAAAATAAAGCCAATAATGCCTTTTTTTGTGGTCACCTTTATTTAGAAAAGTACCGAAAAGTACCAGAAAGTATCAAAATAATTTTAGTACAGGTACCGGTACCAAAATATTAGATCACATTAAAATCTGCTGATGAAAGCAGCAAAAAGGAATAGATATGGAAGTATCTCCCCAAGTTTCTAAAACAAGTGCAGCTTTAAAAGCCTACTGAAATTAGATTTTCTTATTTAAACGGGGATAGCAGGTCCATTCTATGTGTCGTACTTGATCATTTCGAGATATTGCCATATTTTTGCTAAAAGCATTTAGTAGAGAACATCGACGATAAATTTCGCAACTTTTGGTCGCTAATAAAAAAGCCTTGCCTGTACCGGAAGTAGCAGACGATGATGTCACAAGGGTGAGGGCTCCTCACATCCTCACATTGTTTATAATGGGAGCCTCCAACAAAAAGAGCTATTCGGACCGAGAAAACGACAATTTCTCCATTGATTTGAGCGAGGATGAAAGATTAGTGGCTGATGATAATGATAGCGAAGGACTAGAAATAAATAAATAAAGTTAAAAAAAAAAAAGGCCATTGCATTGCGAGCGATTCAGATGTTTTTAGACACATTGACTAGGATCATTCTGGAAGATCCTTTATCTGCTTATTGTTTTAATAGTGTTTTAGTGAGATTTTGAAGATTGTAAAGAAATACCTCGAGGTCGGATGGCTGCGGTGAACACGCAGTGTTTCCGAGAGAAGCCGAGGAGCCAAGCTCACAGCTGCCTTTTTTGACATGACAGCTGCTGCAGGACGACGAATAATCCATTGATGTCTCCGGTAAGATATATATCACAATTTCCCCATCCAAAAACATGCTGGTTGACGTAGAGAAAACATGTTCGCTTGACTGCTCCGCTTCACAACAAACAAAGAAACACCGGCTGTGTCTCGGTGCTAAAGACAGCTGCAATACACCACTTTCCACCAACAGCATTGTTCTTTATATTAATTGAACAAATTGCAAAAGAGTCAGCAACACAGATGTACAAAATACTGTGTAATTACGCCATGAACAGAGACGACTTTTAGCCGTGTTTGGTGCAGCGCTAATAGTTACTTACAGTCCGTGACGTTACGCGATGCGACATTTTCAACAAGAAACTCGCGGGAAATTTAAAATTGCAGTTTAGTAAACTAAAAAGGCCGTATTGGCATGTGTTGCAATGTTAATATTTCATCATTGATATATAAACTGTCAGACTGCGTGGTCGGTAGTAGTGGGTTTCAGTAGGCCTTTAAACAATCTAAAACATTTTTTGTTTGTTGACTCCCACAAGAAAGTCAGAAGTTGCTGCTGTTTGTGATGCAAATTAAACCCATTTTTTTTACTTCCCACATGCACATTTTCTCCTCTGCTTCTTGGCTTTCTGCGAAACCAATTATTCAACCCTTCTTCTCGCTTTATCCATTTTATTCTAAAGAGGGGTTTTGACCGCGCTGATTTCTTGGATTGCCTGTGACGAGTGACCGGATGCAAAAAAAAAAAAAAAAGTGCATCCATATGCACATGCATGCCAGTCAGTGTGCCCCACATTGAATCATCCCCCTGGGTACACCATATGGGTGATGTTGAAAGATATATCGCCATCATTTGTGATTCTGTCTTTTGGAGAGGAAAGAAAAAGTGCTGCCTCCCGCAATAATGGAAGAGGGAAGATATGAGCCTATTATCCCATTAAGGATCAAGATGTGCAGCCTTCGTTTCCACACACCTCATTTTTCCTGCGCCATTTCCGACACTTTCCTGCGATGCTGCACCACCATCTGGTGGGGGAAGCCACAGGCAGACCGGCTCATGGCAAACGTTCAATTTGCCTTCCTTCCTCTCTTTCTCTCTCCAGACTGATTTATCTGTCTGTCACTGATGACATTGTATAACTGCATGGTTTAAAATAGCAGCAGTCTGATAAAACGCTACAAATTAATCAAATCTCCTTGGAGCTTAAAGTCTTTTAATTAGTTGACCAAATATATTGGAGTGCAGCAGCAGATACAAAGGCCCCATTAATATGGCTCCAAGTTGACAGATACCTGAGACAGCGCCTATTCATGATGTTTTTTTGGACTCTGCGGCAGCTGTTTGACGTCTCTGATAGACAGCACAACTCATTACGTAATGCAATTAAGCATCGCCATTAATAGCAGTCAATTGTGCCGGCACGCAGCCAAATGGGATGGCTTTATGTAACTGACAAAAACTGACAAATCAATGGAACATGCTCAACCTTTCCATGCAGGGAGCAAACTCCCAGACTAGTTTTGTAACGATACCAATATTTGGGTACCGGTACTAAAATTATTTTGGTACTTTTCTAAAAAAAAAAGGTGACCACAAAAAAATCGTATTATTGGCTTTATTTTAACAAAAAATCTTAGGGTACACTGAACATATGTTTCTTATTGCAGTTAAGTCCTTAATTAAAATAGTGAACGTACTGGACAACTTGTTTTTTAGTAGTAAGTAGGGCTGCGAATCTTTGGGTGAGCCACGATTCATTTCAATATCGATTTCTTGGGGTCGCGATTCGATTATATATCGATTAGTTCAATTCAACGCGATTCTCGATTCAAAAACGATATTTTTCCGATTTAAAACGATTCTGTATTCATTCAATACGTAGGATTTCAACAGGATCTACCCCAGTCTGCTGACATGCTAGCAGAGTAGTAGATTTTTTTTAAAAAAGCTTTTATAATTGTAAAGGACAATGTTTTATCAACTGACTGCAATAATGTAAATTAATTTTAACTATTAAACGAACCAAAAATATGACTTATTTTATCTTTGTGAAAACATTGGACAGTCAAGCTTATGAGATGCGATGCAAGTGTAAGCCACTGTGACACCATTGTTATTTTTTGTTTTTGTTTTATAAATGTCTAATGATAATGTCAATGAGGGATTTTTAATCACTGCTATGCTGAAATTATAACTAATATTGATACTGTTGTTGATAATATTCATTTTTGTTTCCCTACTTTTGGTTTGTTCTCTGTTGTGTTTGTGTCTCCTCAATTGCTCTGTTTATTGCAGTTCTTAGTGTTGCTGGGTCAGGTTTGGTTTTGGAATTGGATTGCATTGTTATGGTATTGCTGTGTATTGGTTTGTTGGATTAATTAAAAAATATATATATATCATATTTTTTTAGTAAATTTTTTGAAAAATGAGAATGAATTCTGAATCACACAACGTGAGGATCGCGATTCATATTTGAATCGATTTTTTCACACACCCCTAGTAGTAAGTAAACAAACAAAGGCTCCTAAATAGTCTGCTGACGTATGCAGTAACATATTGTGTCGTTTATCATTCTATTATTTTGTCAACATTATTAAGGACAATCCATCCATCCATCCATTTTTTCTACCGCTTATTCCCTTTCGGGGTCGCGGGGGGCGCTGGCGCCTATCTCAGCTACAATCGGGCGGAAGGCGGGGTACACCCTGGACAAGTCGCCACCTCATCGCAGGGCCAACACAGATAGACAGACAACATTCACACTCACATTAAGGACAAGTGGTAGAAAATTAATTATCAATCTACTAGTTCATTTACTGTTAATATCTGCTTACTTTCTCTTTTGATATGTTCTATCTACACTTCTGTTAAAATGTAATTATCACTTATTTTTCTGTTTGATACTTTACATTAGTTTTGGATGATACCACCAATTTGGGTATCAGTCCGATATCAAGTAGTTACTGGATCAGACATTGGTCATATTCCAAGTCCTCAAGTGTCCAGGGTCTTATTTCCTGAGTTTATAAACATGATGCACATTTTTAAAAAAACGAAAGAAGATGTGATGAAAAAAAATATTGATGTAAACATAGTAGTATCGACCAGATACGTGCCTGTACTTGATATCATTACAGTGGATGTTTAGTGTAGATTGATCCACCCATGGCGTGTGTTTACATTTTGACATGGGTGAGCTACGGTGAAGCATTTTTATCTATTCCTCGTCCTGCAGGGATGATACTTGTCATCATGGAGACCAGGATTAGTGATTTAGAAGTAGCTAAAACACTGCTGACGGCATATGGACGTTAGCCGCTGTCAGGTTCACACACTGATGACATCTATTAATCAGACAAGAAGCAAGGAATCATGCAGAGACAGAGTTCAATTTAGCTCATGAGCAGACATGTATTTCGGGCTGTATTCTAGTTACGGATCCGAACTACGTTCTAAAAATCAAGCCCACTTGCCTCCTCTATTTATTAGGAAAGTCCCTATTACATCACTGTCGCTGAGGGAAGGGGGTAGACTCGACAAATCCAGTTAGACAGAATATATGATGACACAAAAATGCAAATATGTTGACACTTGGTGCTATCGTGAATTGATTACCGTGGACCCCGACTTAAACAAGTTGAAAAACTTATTCGGGTGTTATGTGGTCAATTGTACGGAACATGTACTGAACTGTGCAATCTACTAATAAAAGTTTCAATCAAATTCAATCAATTAAATTGCCCAGTCTCTGCTTTGTCTGGTCCCAGGAACCAATGTTCAGCCTTGGTAGTCAGCAGGCCGAGTACTGGTCCAATCAACCAGTCTCTGCTTTGTCTGGTCCCGGTAGCTAATGTTCGACCTTGGCAGTGAGTAGGCCGAGTCTGGACACAACACTGATAAAAAGAGGCTAGCTGTCTCTTGGATTGCTCGCTCTGCACAAATAAAGAAATACCACTTCAGCACAAATTGACAACAATTTATTGTAACGGCCCTTAAGCATAAAGTTATGATGATAATATATACATAATTATTCCAACAGCCGCGAGCTAGCTAGCCATGTCTTAAAGCACCCCTTCCTGAGGGTGTTTCAGTGTTATAACTTCACCTTTATTGTTAGTTTTTAAGCCAAAATGTGCCCGTTCTCCCTTTTTTGTCTACACACTGTGTCTGCTTGTAAGTACTCTGTGATTGTGTGCCGCAGAACATGCTCCTCTACACGTAGTTGTATTGTACCATATGTCCCGGCAAGATATCTGCGTTCAAAGCTTATTACTGATTCCAAGGGCCCAAAACTAGTCTGCGGGCAATAGGTTGTTTTCCGTTCGGGCTCCAGTACTCTGGAATGCCCTCCCGGTAACAGTTCGAGATGCTTAAGTCTCATCTTAAAACTTATTTGTGTACTCTAGCCTTTAAATAGACCCCCTTTATAGACCAGTTGATCTGCCGTTTCTTTTCTTTTTCTCCTATGTCCAGGGGTCCGGTCCGGTGGCCATGGATTAAGTATGGGCTGTCCAAAATCGGGACCCAGGATGGACCGTCCAGGGTCGGGACCCAAGATGGACCACTCGCCTGTGTATCGGTTAGGGACATCTCTGCACTGCTGATCCGCCTCCGCTTGGGATGGTTTCCTGTGGACGGGACTCTCGCTGCTGTCTTGGATCCGCTTTGAACTGAACTCTCGCGGCTGTGTTGGAGCCACTATGGATTGAACTTTCACAGTATCATGTTAGACCCGCTCGACATCCATTGCTTTCGGTCCCCTAGAGGGGGGGTTACCCACATTTGAGGTCCTCTCCAAGGTTTCTCATAGTCAGCATAGTCAGCTGGCTCCACCTTGGACGGGACTCTCGCCACTATATTGGATCCACTTTGGACTTGATTCCCATGGTTACATTACATCCACTATGGATTGGACTTTCACAATATCATGTTAGATCCGCTCGATATCCATTGCTTTCGGTCCCCTGGGGAGGGGGGGTGCCCACATATGTGGTCCTCTCCAAGGTTTCTCATAGTCATCATGGTCGACGTCCCACTGGGGTGAGTTTTTCCTTGCCCTTATGTGGGCCCTACCGAGGATTTCGTTGTGGTTTGTGCAGCCCTTTGAGGCACTTGTGATTTAGGGCTATATAAATAAACATTGATTGATTGATTGATTGATTGATAAACCAGCAATGTCACGACGTGACTTCGGGTGCGGGACCGGTACGTTTCAGAGACGTTATTGTACCGAAAATGATTCATTATTATCGCGGTACTATACTAACACCGGTATACCGTACAACTCTAAAAAAACATAACTTAAGCTTGTGTTTGAGTGCGGGCGGGCCTTAAGACAGCTTAACAAATTGCTATGACACAATTGTAATATTGTTTCCTGTCCGTCTCATCGTTAATGTGTGTATTTTACATCGCGTGGCCCCGCATGGAGGTCAATCATTGGGGAAAGTGCTCTCACACACACGTTCATTGAATTACGTGTGCACGCATAAAGAAGATGGAGAATCGCTTTAAGCCTGCGTGGGAATTATTTGCATAATTCCCTTCATCGGGGTTCATCCTTTATTATGCCCAAAGGACATTTTTGTCTGCACACTACAGACAAGCCCACGATAAGTATAATAGATACGGTGGCTTACTAAAACAAACACGCTGACATGTGTCGCATAAATTAACAACAATTATCAGAATAGTGTGGGTGTGTTGCTAATGAACAGGACAGATGCGGGACGTCTGATGCGCATAACAAAGAGCAATTGTTGATATGTTCTATCAGGGTCTTGATCGTGTCGCATGTAAACATGCACACGTAACTTGGCTCCTCGCTGCAACGTCAGCAGCCTTCTCTTAGTGTGTAATCACACCTCCTCCACAGCTGTGCAGGAGTGTCATATGCAAGTAAATAATTCAATCAACGGCACAGTGAGCACACTTTCAATCGATGTGTGTGTGGTGGGTCCGTGTACAGTATGTGGCATTGCTTGGTGAGCGAGCTGAATAGCAATGGCCTCTCGATGGAAGATGCAGCAGTCTCCGCTGCCACCTATCGGCAGTGAAAGATGCTCTTCATCTCTTTCTACACAAAAGAGAAGCAACATGATGCTGGCAATTTAGTACATTTTTATTTTTTAAAAAAGCAGTGGCCGGCTGTGCGTTTCCCACCCAGGCCTTCAGTGATGTCCGACTTCAATGATTACCTCTCAAAATACCATCATTTATGTCACCACATGACCATTGCTGGGGAAATCCTAAACAGAAACACATGTACGCATGACTGGTTATATTCTGCGGAGAACGTTCATGTTTTTAAGAGCAGGCTTAAGACCCAACTTTTTGAATAGGCTTTCACCTGATATTAATTATTTTATTGAATTAATTTGTATTTAAATTGTTATCCTATTATTTGTGCAAGATTTTATTTCGTTATATTTATTTGTTGATTTACTGTATAAATATTTACAACCGGAGCTTGATGCATCTGCTTTTTTTCATAGCAAGTACTGACAGACTTCTTCTACAAAATACAATGTCTGAAGTTGAACAATTTTACAAATATTCAACAAAAAAAAATATATATATATATAGGGCAGCACGGTGGAAGAGGGGTTGGTGTGCCTGCCTCACAATGCGAAGGTCCTGAGTAGTCCTGGGTTCGGTCCCAGGCTCGGTATCTTTTTGTGTGGAGTTTGCATATATATATATATAATGATTTTTTTTTTTCCATTAGTCTTCATATGTCTTACTTGTGCTTCACGGTGGCAGTGGGGTTAGTGTGTCTGCCTCACAATACGAAGTTCCTGCAGTCCTGGGTTCAAATCCAGGCTTGGGATCTTTCTGTGTGGAGTTTGCATGTTCTCCGCGTGAATGCGTGGGTTCCCTCCGGGTACTCCGGCTTCCTCCCACTTCCAAAGACATGCACCTGGGGATAGGTTGATTGGCAACACTAAATTGGCCCTAGTGTGTGAATGTGAGTGTGAATGTTGTCTGTCTATCTGTGTTGGCCCTGCGATGAGGTGGCGACTTGTCCAGGGTGTACCCCGCCTTCCGCCCGACTGTAGCTGAGATAGGCGCCAGCGCCCCTCACGACTCCAAAAGGGAATAAGCGGTAGAAAATGGATGGATGGATGTCTTACTTGTATTGTATTATATATCTATACTCATGGTTCTTACTATTTTACAAGATTTATTATTTTAATTTTCCAACGTTCCTCAGATGGGCCATCTGCCTCAGGGGTTATCAGCCGTGATTGTGGGGGCGCTTTTGTCTCAGCGTCATGGTGGCCATGGTATGATGACCTCCTGGTGCCGATGGCTCCTGTGATAGTGTTTTCTCACACGTTTCCTCTGTACTCAGCCATGCAATCATCGGTCCATTTAGTTGCGTGTGTGTGTGTGTGTGTGTGTGTGTGTGTGTGTGTGTGTGTGTGTGTGTGTGTGTGTGTGTGTGTGTGTGTGTGTGTTTGTACAGATGCGATAATGGGGGATATGGGTCACTGTGGTATTGTTTTTAACTTAGTAAAGCACGATGTGTTGCATTTATTTTATGTATGAAAAAGGCTCTATAAATAAAGCTTGATTTGATTTGATTTGATGTTCTGTCGCATTTAAAAATCAATGAACCAACATCAGCAATCAAAACATATATTATGTGGTACTGTCAGAATCGAAATTGCAAAATACATATTTAAGCGTGAAAAAAATAAAGAAATAAAATATTTGAACTCACAAATTGCAGAACCCATTCGACGCCATATAGCCCCTCATAGTTTATTTGAGTGGAAATGGCGGGCATTTCCCCATTTCATCGCCGACTTCCTCTCACAAGATGTACTTCCTCGTAAGTATCCTCCTTGAAAATGGCCTTGCAAATATATATGTCCAATGCGCACTCATCTGTGCTCTCTGCTGATTGCGCCTCCAAAAGCGCACCTGCACGCGCCACTCCGGCATAGGCTGCGCCGGTGCACAGCTGAAATCAATCACCGGCAATCAGCACACCTGATCATCAGGCCTGCCTTTATAAGCCTGCACAACCTGCTATCCCGCCCCAGAAAGTAGTCTTCTGTTCGAGTGCACAACCCCTTTGTTCCCGCGTGACGAGCAGTGCGTCTCGTCTCCCCGCGTTCCCTCTGCTTCCCTGACTGTCTCTTGGATCTCGACCTCCCGCTTGAACACGGACCTTCGACGCCTCTCTATAGCCCCGACTTCCTGCCTGCTCTCGGATCTACGAGCCTGTCTTTCCCCTCTGGGGAGTCGCACACACCTCCACATTTCGATTATTTACACACTTCATTTATATATGTATATATATATATATATATATATATATATATATATATATATATATATATATATATAAACATTGCCGTCTCCTTCGCCCTGTAGACACAACAATATATCTGCCACCTAATCAACATGTTTCTCTCCTTCTTTGTGAGTACCAGCAAGTTTTCTGTGGCTTTCTATGGCTTATATGGCTCCTGTGCCACTTCCTGGTATCGCAACTTGACACCCAAGTGAGTATCCAATCCCAATTTAAGGCCAGCTAGAAGGCCTTATTGACAACAACTCCTGATCTGATTGGGTATCGCAACTGTCTATCAACTGTATGTGTCCATTCACTTACAGTGCACAGACGCCTGCATTGCAGATTCTGAAGGCCCCGGGCAGATTTCATACAGCATGTCAACATCAGCTAGTTGAATTCTGATTAGATACAAAATGTAACCTAAAAAAAACAGCACTGGAAAGAGCATAACATGACACGAAGAGAATATGAATACTTTTAGATATTTAGGGAAATTGATTAATATATACTTTTGTCTTTAATTATGATCATGATTTCTGGCTGTGTAAGGTCAGCAGAGAAGGCCTTGCTGGCCCTGATGGCACACCACTGGAAAAAAGGTAATTAGAGTTGAGCTCATCTGGGGCTCCGATGTAGACTCCACAGGCAGGGAAACGACTATCAACCCGGTCGACTGTAAACCAAAGTGGTGGTCCGGCCTGAGCACATGTCAAGGTTTTATGACTCAGATTGATCGGGATTATATAATAATGGCATTGACTGGCTGACTCCACTCAATGAGTCGGTAAAAAGAGAAGCATCCCGCGGGAACCGGGTCGTAAAAGCGCCGTGACGGATAAAGGACAATTCGTTGGAGGTGGAGAAGAAAAAAGGCCGCCTAGCGAGGCTGTGAAATCAGACTGCAGGCAAATTGAATTGCACTCAGGACATTTTATTTTTACATTTCCCATTTACACTGGAACTTTTATGGGCCTTCGGAAAACCAAGAAAATCCAGGAAAACATTTCTCGTGTTTCTGTCAAAACACAGATTTTGTAGGGAAAACTACCAAACAAGTTTTTCCAGATTGTTTCCATATTTCTACCTTTTTTGTAGGATCACAATGCAGTCACAAAAAAGGTTCTCTATTTAGCGAGTTAACGGCTGTGGCTGTGGGCAACCTCCTGATAGATTACAGTAGCTGCATTTGAAAGACGGGTTTTTTAGTGTCCATCAGCTTTACCTATACCGAGTCATACCAAAGACTATAAAAGTGGGACCCGTTACCTCCCTGCTTGGCACTCAGCATCAAGGGTTGGAATTGAGGGTTAAATCACCAAAAATTATTCCCGGGCGCGACCACCGCTGCTGCCCACTGCTCCCCTCACCTCCCAGGGGGTGAGCAAGGGGATGGGTCGAATGCAGAGGACAAATTTCACCACAACTCGGGTTTGTGACAATCACAGACACAAGAGGTGTGGTTGAGGGCGTGGTTAAGAGGGGTGGCGTATAAGTCACCAACTCGAGTATTTCATATATATTTCATATATATATATTAAATACTTGACTTTTAGTGAATTCTAGCTATAAATATTTATTTTGTTATATATATAAATAAAATAAACAGTTGAATTTCCAATGGCACCTATCAAATACACAGTAATAAAAACACAGATGTTCTACTAACTTTACTGTGCTTGCTGGTTACTAAAAAAAAACACAACATCACATACTGTGGGCTTCAGAACAAAATTTCTAATGCATGTTCCTTGACTGCACTTAAATGTAGAATATATTCACATTCTATTCGATGTACAGTAGATGGCAGTATTGTCCTGTTTAAGAAGGTCACAACATTGAGTCAGGTCTGCAGGCAGCTAGAGGGGGCGTGCCCTCCAGCTCCGCCTGAATATCGGGAGATTTTCGGGAGAAAATTTGAGGTTATCGGGAGAGGCGCTGAATTTCGGGAGTCTCCCGGAAAATCCGGGAGGGTTGGCAAGTACATATCTATGGCTCATAGTCTCTTGCCAGTGATGGGCAATAAAAGGCTACATGTAGCTAAGCTACGTAGCTTAACTACATTTCCCAGTAGCTTTACTACCTTTTGAATAAGTAGCGGTTCCTGTAGCTTAGCTATTTTTTAGACCCAGGCAACAAGATACCTTACTGTAAAGTTACAAGCTACAAAGACAGAAGAAGGACTGCGAATCCAGGCCAAATAAAATACAGAGAAAATACAAAGACCTAGATAAATGAAAACATCCATTTATACAGACAATATCCATGATGATTGGTTGGTGTTCGTATGGTGAGTCACAATTGGCTAAGCTTAGGGCGAAAGATTGTGGCCAATCAAAGGCAAGATAAAGTGGGAAGCAAAGTCATGCAAGAAACACGCACTCTTGTCACATGATGACGAGAGAGTCGGAGACAGAGGTATGCTTCAAGCTGACGACGCAAAAAGAAAAAATCAGGATTCTTTCTCCCAAGTTAGATTTTTTTCCTTTAGTGACGAAAACCACATCAAGGAAAACCCAAAATAATGCGTGTCCTTGGCCATATTTATACAAATGTATGCATTTAAAAAAAAATTACCAAACACCTTAATTTTTAGTTGTTTACTCTGTAAACCAAAATCACAACTGCTCTCTTCATCTAAAATGTCCAACACAAACTTAGGAACACACACTAAGGAGAGTTGACTTGATGAAAAGTTTTACTTCACAAAACCATTTTCAACACACAAGTCATTGATTTTTTTTTGTTAAGATAGAGTTAGATGCTGGTTTTTTTTATTAGTTTTTTACTGTTGGCAGAGAAAATTAATAACATTAATAATAACATTAACATCGGGGTGGGCCAAAGAAAAGGCAAACTAAAATAAATACATACAGTAAGATGCTGGGAGCTCCAGAGGTAGTGTTAGGGTGTCCCCAGCTAAATGACAGATGCTTAAAGGGGAACATTATCACCAGACCTATGTAAGCGTCAATATATACCTTGATGTTGCAGAAAAAAGACCATATGTTTTTTTAACCGATTTCCGAACTCTAAAAGGGTGAATTTTTCGATTTAAACGCCTTTCAATTGTTCGCTGTCGGAGCGATGACCTTTCACCCGAGACGTTACAATGGGAAGCAATCCACCATTTTCTCAAACACATTACACACACAAGTCAAATCAGCTCTGTTATTTTCAGTTTTTTCGACTGTTTTCCGTACCTTGGAGACATCATGCCTCGTCGGTGTGTTGTCGGAGGGTGTAACAACACGATCAGGGACGGATTCAAGTTGTCTTACGTGGAGTGTGCATCGATTAGCACGGCATGCTAATCGATGCTAACATGGCAGAAATGGCAATGTGTGGATACCCTGCGACACTCAAAGCAGATGCATTTCCAACGATAAAGTCAACGAAATCACAAAGGTGAGTTTTGTTGATGTTATTGACTTATGTGCTAATCAGACA
The DNA here is from genome assembly GCF_033978795.1 of Nerophis ophidion. Taxonomy (NCBI): domain Eukaryota; kingdom Metazoa; phylum Chordata; class Actinopteri; order Syngnathiformes; family Syngnathidae; genus Nerophis; species Nerophis ophidion. The sequence goes on along the minus strand of NC_084615.1, from coordinate 69,672,260 downwards.
TATTTGGTCACGGCATGACTGCCAGCTAATTGATGCTAACATGCTATTTAGGCTAGCTGTATGTACATTTGTAGCTATATTCACATCCAGCCTTTCCCTCCACCCACATTCAATGCCAAACAAACACTTACCAATCGACGTATTTAAGTTGCTCCAGTGGTCAAAAGATGCAATCGTTGGTTAGAAGGCGATCGCCGAATAGCTTCAATAGCTATTCGCTCAATAGCTTCAGTTTCTTTTTCAATTTGGTTTTCGCTATCTGCCTCCACACTCCAACCATCCGTTTCAATACATGCGTAATCTGTTGAATCGCTTAATCCGAGTCTGAATCCGAGCTAATGTCGCTATATCTTGCTGTGCTATCCGCCATGTCTGTTTGTATTGGCATCACTATGTGACGTCACAGGAAAATGGACGGGTGGATTGACAGATAGCGAAAATCGGGCACTTTAAAGCCTTTTTTCAGGATATTCCATGATGGGTAAAGTTTTGAAAAAAACTTTGAAAAATAAAATAAGCCACTGGGAACTGATTTTTATTGATTTTAACCCTTCTGAAATTGTGATAATGTTCCCCTTTAATAGTAATGGACCATTATTGGGTCAATTTGTACACACTTCGTTACATTAACATTGACATTATACATGTGGGCCCATCGATAGAAATGCTGTTTAATGGGGGTTTGTAGCTTAATAAAAGTCATGCTGGGGGGGGGGTCGTATATATAAATGTAGCTTTATGTAACAAGCTACTTTTGCCGTGCAGCTTGCAGTGTAGCTTGCTACTATTCTCCGGGGATAGCCTCCCCATTTGATTGAGAGTAACTTGTAACTTAGCGTACTACATATTTCAAGTAGCTTGCCCATCACTGCTTCTCGCATACTGCATAATAGAGAGAGTTTAGGTTGTTTTGAATTACTCTAAAATTCCTAACCCTTCTCCATTAAACTCAAAATGCTCTGCCCTAGTATCAATCAATCAATCAATGTTTATTTATATAGCCCTAAATCACAAATGTCTCGAAGGACTGTACAAACAACTACGACATCCTCGGAAGAACCCACATAGTAGTCTGTTTCTGCTGAACACCTTGGGCAGTAATGTCCTCATTAGCACTTAAAACAACTCGGCACCTGTCTGCAGTGAACTGTGGCGCATTGTACCTGTCAAAGTTCCATTCTATGGAGCAAATACAATTCTTGCTTTTTGATTTCACATGTGGCACATTTCCGGATGGTCGCCGTTTTCATCAAAACCGTTGCGCAAGTTAATGAAGTGTTGTGAAAAGGGTCTTTGTTAAATGGACCACAAAACCTGAAGATGGCCTCAAAGACCGGACCCTTATTAAGAGCAAATAGCAAGCGCTTCTGATTTGTAGGCTGCAAACATGCTGAGAAAAGCTCTGAGAAGGTCTGCTTCATGACTTTTAAGGAGTAGGGACTATCAAGACCCACTGGGAGGTCATATAAAACTTTTCAAACTTGTAGAAACTTGCTAATAAACAAAAAGTTTGCCTTACGGACATTGTTGATTAAAAAAAGGGCCAATCCTTCAGCATTAAATTTAAATATCTATTTACATCAAGTAACTCACCAAATATCCATTTTCTACCGCTTATTCCCTTTGTGGTCGCGGGGGGTATCTGGCGCCTATCTCAGCTACAATCGGGCGGAAGGCGGGGTACACCCTGGACAAGTCGCCACCTCATCGCAGGGCCAACACAGATAGACAGACAACATTCACACTCACATTCACACACTAGGGCCAATTTAGTGTTGCCAATCAACCTATCCCCAGGTGCATAAATGTTTTACACTTACACTTTGTAATGTTCTTGTTTAGACAGAACCCCCTATTTATACTATTTATGTATATATATATATATATATATATATATTTATATAGACAGTATTTTACTATTATTTTTACATATATTTTATCCTATCACTTGGGCACGGCCGAATGGCAACAGAACCAGAGCTAGTTCAGTTTAGTACAATTTATTCTGTACATGGATACCAGGTTACTTTAGGACAAAGTTTTTTTGGTTTTTGAGTCCTTTTATGTTTTTTGATTATTTTTGGACTCTTCCTGTTCCGAGTTTTGCTCTTCCTGATTTATCTGGTTACCATGGTTTCATATTAGTTCCACCTGCTACTCGCTGTTGACGCGCTCCTGTAACTATTGATTACTGCCAGTATTTAAGCCTGCCTTCTACCTCAGTTCATCCTTGATCCTTTGTTTGCGGTAAGCAACACTCACGTCGGCATTTCCTATATCTTGTCTCCATGCTAAGTAGCTCCTTAGCTTCCCGTGCGCTCGGCACGTCATTTTTGGTCTCTGTTTTCCGTGCTAAGTTTTAACTTAGCTTCCCGTGCGTAGGCACGCGTTTTCTTTTGTCTGTTTTTGTACCAGTGTTATCTTTTTTTTATATTAAACCAAGCTCTTACCTGCTATTCTTGTCCCTTCTGGTCTTCTTGCATCTTGGGGTGGACAACACGCGCACCAATATGCCACCCCTTATGACAAAACTCATGTTAAAGGGGGACTACACTTTGTTTGGAATTTTGCCCATCGTTCCAATCCTTATGAGAGACATGATAAAATGTTTTAGGTTATTTTTTTCAATTTAATTTGTAATAATCGCCTCATTCTAGGTGGCCAGCACTGCATCGAATGCGATCTATCTATTCTGCCTTCAAACTATTTTGAAAATGCATCTAAAAACCACCAACAATACTTAATTTACGTTCTGTAATCTGTATCCATCCATCCATTCATTTTCTACCGCTTATTCCCTTTGGTACCTATCTCAGCTACAATCGGGCGGAAGGCGGGGTATACCCTGGACAAGTCGCCACCTCATCGCAGGGCCAACACAGATAGACAGACAACATTCACACTCACATTCACACACTAGGGCCAATTTAGTGTTGTCAATCAACCTATCCCCAGGTGCATGTCTTTGGAGGTGGGAGGAAGCCGGAGTACCCAGAGGAAACCCACGCAGTCACGGAGAGGACATGCAAACTCCACACAGAAAGATCCCGAGCCCGGGATTGAACCCCAGACTACTCAGGACCTTCGTATTTGTCACGTCGGAAACTTATTTTGTGTGCGCGTAGTGTCACCCCAGGATGCACGAGGACCAAGACAGGCAGGGATTGCAGGTAAGACTTAATTTAATATACAAAAAGTAAAAGAACACCTGTACAAAATGAAAAATAAAGTGCGTGCCTATGCACGGTAAACCAAGCTAAAACTTAGCAATGGAGTCCGAAAGTCCAAAGTAACGTGCCGAGCGCACGAGAAGCTAAGACATAACTTAGCACAAGTATTTTCAAAGCAGAGTAACTAACGTGAGTGTTGCATGAAGCAAACAAACCATCCGGGCAGAACTGAGGTTGAAGGCAGGCTTAAATACTAAAGTAACAATCAAAACACAGGTGCGTGACAATAGCAGAGCAGGTGGAACAAATAAAAAACCATGGTAACCGAACAAACAAGGAAGTGCACAAACTAGGGATCGGAAGAGTCCAAAAATAATCAGAAAACACACAAAAAGGACTCAACAACAAAAAAATCTATGTATGATCCGGGAGGCGGATCATGACATTATTGTGAGGCAGACGCACTAACCCCTCTGCCACTGTAATCTGTATAATAATCAAAATCTTTAAAAAAATGTATTTTAAGAGCGAACACTGAGGAACTGTCTTTCTAGTTTTCCGAGCATTTAATGTTGAGCTTGCTGGACAGCGTATGTATTGTAGTTGTAATAACAACCACGATGTGCTGCAGGTATCGTGATCAATATTATAGAAACTCTCTGGATGGACAGTTGTCAGTTTGGTCCAGCTGGCTGAGGACATTTCCAGTTAGGTTTAAATCAGCACTCCATTTATGTCAAAGAAGCTTGGCTCCAAGTTTTACATTTGCCGCGTCAAGTCATGCTGACCTCACTGTCTGGTCTTCTGTCTGCTCCCGCATTTCACACTCTCTTTGTGCTCTTTTCTATGCCCAGCAGTTCATCCTCTGTATACTCAGCTTAAAAAAAGGTTGTGAATCCTCATTTGTACAAAAATAGGCATCCTTTGTTGTCTTCTACCAAGTCTGTTATGATTAAAACACACACACCTTTGTTTCTGGAAGTAGTAACACACATTTGTTGCCAGAAGTGCATTTCTTTGGAAACTGAAATAAATGCACTGAGGAAATATTGATGAAAATTACCAAAACATGGTAAATATTGAACATATTACATATTGTTATGAACGTATCTGTTACTACATTATACATAGATTTGCAGTGTGTATATAAAACGTTGATGGAGGATTTTGAAGTTGTTTTAGAGGGCTTTGAAGGCTACAACACTGACTCACATTAGCCTCATCAAGCAAGCGTTTGTTTTTGTTTTTTTTTCATCTTTAGAGTGTCCTAAAAAAAGACATATTTCTTCTTGTCACTCATAATGATTGTGAACAGGAGGCGAAATAAAATTAAAAAAAATGAGTGCGGGTCCCCTTGAACACCTAAACACTTCTAAAAAGGAGTAAGAAGAATCAGTTGATAGATAGATAGATAGATAGATAGATAGATAGATAGATAGATAGATAGATAGATAGATAGATAGATAGATAGATAGATAGATAGATAGATAGATAGATAGATAGATAGATAGATAAATAGATAGATAGATAGATAGATAGATAGATAGATAGATAGATAGATAGATAGATAGATAGATAGATAGATAGATAGATAGATAGATAGATAGATAGATAGATAGATAGATAGATAGATAGTACTTTATTGATTCCTTCAGGAGAGTTCCTTCAGGAATTTAAAAATTATAAGTAAATATTGAGGGTGTACATGAAAAAAAAATCGAAAAATATTCCAATAAGAATAAAAATAAAAAGCAACAATGAGAATAAAAATATAACAGTAAAATAAGAATATAACAAGCGAAACTAGGCAGTAGTGACCACGTTATGAAAACGTTTTGCACTGTTATTGTTTTGTTAATTTAATCACACCCATTTTCCACATCACAACAATACTCAAAAAGTAAATAAATGTTTGTGTTTTTTACTGTACACCACTCACAAATGTCCCCGTTGAAAATCCTCGCACCGAAACATGAACACACCAACACCTCCACAAGCAAATCCAAAGAAATTGTGAATTTTTAAATACTTTTCCTGGTTGTACTTGTATAGCGCTTTTCTACCTTCAAGGTACTCGAAGCGCTTTGACACTACTTCCACATTCACCCATTCACACACACATTCACACACTGATGGCTGGAGCTGCCATGCAACGTCCTAACCATGACCCATCAGGAGCAAGGGTGAAGTGTCTTGCTCAAGGACACAATGGACGTGACAAGGTTGGTAGAAGTTGGGGATCAAACCAGGAACCCTCAGGGTAATTGGCACGGCCCCTCTCCCAACGTCCCTTTTTCAGATCCTTTTCAGAATCTAAGGAACATGTAAACAGTTATGTACATGTCGCTCACAGCTTTGGACTCTTTTTTTAAATGTTATGCAACGGAATGGAACTTTACTGTCACTGCATTTAAAAAGTACAGCAAAACCCATCATAGAGAAGACATACTTCACACAGTGTAAACAAAACAGTAACACGGATGGATGACGGCCATAAAAAGGTGTGAATAAGGTAAATATGTGGGGAGGAGGAGGTGGAGTAAAAAAAAAAAACAGATCCCAAAATAAGCTCATAAGGCGGAGGCTCAGTTTGGGACCTGAAAAACAGTTCAAGAAACAATATAAAGTTAGAGTTAAAGTACCAATGATTGTCACACACACACTAGGTGTGGCAAAATTATTCCCTGCATTTGACCCATCACCCTTGATCACCCCCTGGGAGGTGAGGGGAGCAGTGGGCAGCAGCGTTGCCGCGCCCGGGAATTCTTTTTTTGGTGATTTAACCCCAAATTCCAACCATTAATGCTGAGTGCCAAGCAGGGAGGTAATGGGTCCCATTTTTATAGTCTTTGGTTTGACTCAGCCGTGGTTTGAACTCACGACCTACCGATCTCAGGGCGGACACTCTACCCACTAGGCTACTGATGCACACGCAACTATGGACACGTCACGGCACAAAATGCCTGAGGATGAGTACTGTTTCAGTGCAGGGGACTCCTCAGGTGCTAACGTGGCTCAGAAAGCCCCAACGCTTTGAACCCTGCGGCTTATAAAGTGGTTCCGTTAAAATATGGATTTTCTTCGATAACGGCCATAATGTTATGTATTCAACAAATAGTTTTTATAGAACACAAACTGAGACAGTGACATGGCGTGTGACTGTTCGTGCTATGGCGCCATCTTTCGAATGTGTTCACACTGCAGGTGCTGCGGGTTAAAAAACTACTCTTTTTTTCATGCTTTAAACCGGATTGATTGATACTTTTATTAGTAGATTGCACAGATCAGTACATATTCCGTACAATTGACCACTAAATGGTAACACCCGAATAAGTTTTTCAACTTGTTTAAGTCGGGGTCCACGTTAATCAATTCATGGAAATATATCCCGTTTTGTCTGATATTTATCTATAGTGTTTCTGCTCTTATGGATTCTTATTTCATCACTCCAAGCAATGTTTGTAAGTTTTACAATACAACTAAAACAATTCATGTTTACAAAAATTGTCCCATCTGTGATGTCTGTAGAAGAGTTTTCATGCATATTTGTATGTGCTTTCATAATGTAGCCAAGCTAGCGTCTATAGCATTAGCAAATATGCCAACAAATTTACTAGTGTCTGGGTTGGTATTATTAACTGACAATGGCATTATTTTTGTGTTGTTTCAGTTTTGTAAATTCACCAAAAATATCACAGTGGATTTATTGAGTGTTTTTTCTGCAGCTAGTGGGTCCATAACAATGACTTGAGTTGTGTTTGATCAGCTGTTTTTCTTACGTATTACAGGCACCACTTAGAAAAAAAAAAAGGATGTAAATAAACATTTACAAAATCTTTGGTACCGCTATATATCTGCGGCTTATGGTGCGGTGCAGCTAATATATGTAAAACTATTTTATTCTCTATTTGCTATTTGCTCTACAGCCCAAAAATTATGATAAATTCCTAACTATGAGCCTGTAGGACTCGGCACAAGGAGCAGGCCAAGCAGCAGCTATCAAAGAATCCCTGGGACTGGATTAGAAAAATGAATTAGTGAAATTAAATTATTAGGGCGAATTAACTAAATGCCTTTATATCCATTTTGATTCAGATAATGTTAGTGAATGCACTGCAGTTTTAAGTAATGTAACATGTGATTCGTATAAGGACTGAGTACTAATTGACATCAATCAATCAATCAATGTTTATTTTAATAGCCCTAAATCACAAATGTCTCAAAGGACTGCACAAATCATTACGACTACGACATCCTCGGAAGAACCCACAAAAGGGCAAGGAAAACTCACACCCAGTGGGCAGGGAGAATTCACATCCAGTGGGACGCCAGTGACAATGCTGACTATGAGAAACCTTGGAGAGGACCTCAGATGTGGGCAACCCCCCCCCCCCTGGGTCCCGACGAGCGGTCCATCCTGGGTCTCGACTCTGGACAGCCAGTACTTCATCCATGGTCATCGGACCGGACCCCCTCCACAAGGGATGGGGGGACATAGGAGAAAAAAGAAAAGAAGCGGCAGATCAACTAGTCTACAAAGGAGGTCTATTTAAAGGCTAGAGTATACAGATGAGTTTTAAGGTGAGAGTTAAACATTCATGCCGTAAATAATGAAAATTCTATCCATCCATCGTCTACCACGGTGTTTTTCAACCTTTTTTGAGCCAAGGCACATTTTTTGCGTTGAAAAAATCCGGAGGCACACCACCAGCATAAATCATTAAAAAACGAAACTCAGTTGACAGTAAAAAGTCATCGCAATTTTTGGGTATGACTTTAAAACATAAGCAACCATGCGTCACTATAGCTCTTGTCTCATAGTAGGTGTACTGTCACCACCTGTCACAACACGCCCTGACTTATTTGGACTTTTTTGCTGTTTTCCTGTATGTAGTGTTTTAATTCATGTCTTGCGCTGCTATTTTGGTGCTGTTTTCTCGACAATCCCCAGATACATTTACTAAAATAATTCTGGGAAATCTCTTATCTTTCTATTGTGTTGCTTGTGTTTTAGTGAGATTAAATAGTACCTGATAGTCGGAGGGGTGTGTCCACGGGTGTCTTGAGGCCAGTGTCTGAGGGAAGTCGACGGCAGATACAAGGACGGCGCACACTCCACAGATCTCCGGTAAGAGGCGACTTTTTAACACAATTTTCTCACCGAAACCTGCCGGTTGACAAGTGGTCGGGATCCATGTTCTCTTGACCGCTCTGATCCATAGTAAAGCTTTACCTCCAGGAATTTTAAACAAAGAATCACCGTGTGTTTGTGTGGCTAAAGGCTAAAGCTTCCCAACTCCATCTTTCTACTTTGACTTCTCCATTATTAATTGAACAAATTGCAAAAGATTCAGCAAACACAGATGTCCAGAATACTGTTTAATCGCGCCATGAAAAGAGACGACTTATAGCCGCAAATAGTGGTGCGCTAATATTTCCTGACAGTCCGTGACGTCACGTGCACGCGTCATTATTCCGTGACGTTTCCAACAAGAAACTCTGCGGGAAAATTAAAATTGCAATTTAGTAAACTAAACCGGCCGTATTGGCATGTGTTGCAATGTTAATATTTCATCATTGATATATAAACTATCAGACTGCTTGGTCGGTAGTAGTGGGTTTCAGTAGGCCTTTAATGTCGGGTTCTGACGTTGATTTGACCATTGAAATTTGGTCATTTCCCAACCAACAACATGGATCCAACGTTAGACATCAATGTATATCTCAACTTGCATATACAACTATTTTGAAACAGTCTTTCAAGGTCTGTTTCAAAGGACTTGTCTGTATAATCAACGTTGTTGCTAATGTACACTGATGCATCTCATTTTAAATCATCTTGAAGACTCCGCTGCATATGCCAGGTTACTATTTATCAATTTTAGGTCTGCGTTCAGGCGAACGTAAAGTAATTTCTTAACAAGTGGTACCATTCATTTCTATCAGAGAGGCCCCATGGGGGATTCTTGGGTTCAGGTGTGTGCCCGCACTTGTTCTCTCTCTCTCTCTCTCTCTCTCGCCCACATTGTGGCTTGGAGCAGGCTCGAGACAGCAGGGCACACCTGAATCTAATTAAGGGTCACACTACTTAACGGCCCTGGTGCAGCATGTTGGCATGTTGTGTCCTCCATGTCGTTTCCACGCTCGCAGTTTTGTCTTTATTCCAGCAACTCTCCGGGAATCCAGGTCAGTCCAGTTTTTTCCTTGCTTTGCCACCATCGCCTTTTGTTGTCTTATTTTGAGTGCCCTTGCAAATAAAGAGGAAGAGTTATTGCTTTTGGGATCCACAACACCCGCACGCAACACCACAACAAGTACAATTCAATTCCACCCTAACAATACAGTGTGGAACACGGGGGCTCACCAAAGCTCAGTCAATTTGCCCTTGTTGTTTACTCTTTCGAGCAGGGCAATACAACTACATAATGAAGAGGGCCCAGTGGCCGAACACTGAAATTTGGGTGTTTCATCAGAAAGTGCCTCTTCGGGTTATTTGGAGTTTACTTAATTGCAAAGTAAACTCATTGGCTTTTACACTGCACTGTCAATTAATTCATTAATCTACCCTCGCTACTTGTCTTCAGCGTGTGCAGCTAGACAGATAGTTAACAACATTAAGAGAAGATCCAGAAGTTTTGCTAGAATTGATGTTCCTTCTATTGAAATCTTTTCCTCCCTCAGTTGTATTTCTTTACACTTCTTCCTTCATTTAGGTTTGTAAGACTGAAAATATACACCAAAAATTAACATGATATAAGTGTAATGTCCATTGTGTATCTTATAAGTAAACTTTGATTGATTGATTTCAAAATTCTTCAACATAATAGTTGATTCAACATAATAGTTGATTCAACATAAGTGCTTTGTGAACTGGGAAATAGTCAGTAGATTTTACAGTAAAATACCAGCAGCTGAGTCACAGAAATGTCACTGTATCAATAACGGTGATACTGTTTCGCATTTACAGTTATGCACTGTAAACACAGTGACCGTAGGTTTTACAGTAACAAACTGGAAGCTCAACTTTACCCCAAAAACAACAGTGGTGCATTATTTTTTTAATTTACAGTCATTTAGTGTAAACTTGTGGCGACTAAGTTTCCAGGTTTTTTTCCTTAACTCAATACATAAAGTTAAAAAAGAGAAAAGTCTTATAAACGGCAGAAAAGTTATCAAACTTATGGATAATGATCGGATTACCTTGGAGAAAGCTTGTACAGTATTTCTTTTTAGCAGCTTCTTCTTTAAACACACCATTACAGGACACTGGTGGAGGACTTTGTCACATGGCGTGGGAAGTACCACCTCCAGCTTGATGTGACGAAGACCAAGGAGCTGGTTATCGACCTGGGAAGGAGGAATTGTACTTCAGCGACCACTGTTTCCATCAGGGGGGTGGATGTGGACATGGTAGAGGATTATAAATACCTCGGTGTACACATGGACAACAAGCTGAATGGGTCAAAACACGGTGATGCCCTCTACAAGAAGGGACAGAGCCGCCTCTACTTCCTCAGGAGGCTAGGATCCTTCAACGTCTGTACAAAGATGTTGAAGATGTTCTACGAGTCGGTGGTGGCGGGCGCCTTCTTGTACTCCGTGGCTTGCTGGGGCAGCGGGCTGAGAGCGAGGGACACAAACAGACTGGACAAGTTGGTAGAGAAGGCCAGTAACGTGGTGGGAGTGGAGCTGGACTCTGGCGGTGGTGTCAGAGAGGAGAAGTCTAGCAAAACTCCGAGCCATTATGGACAACACCTCCCACCCACTACACTCGGACCTTGCGGAGAGAATGAGCACGTTTAGTGGAAGGCTCAGACTCCCTAAATGCAACACGGAATGACACAGGAGTTCCTCCATACCGACAGCAATCAGACTGTATAATGTATATGTTCCTTGACTGCACTTAAATGTAGAATATATGTAGAATATATTTATACCATTCATATATTATATATTATATATATAATATATGTTATATATTATATATTATTATTATTGTCTATTGTGAGCGAACTGTGGTGCTGAATTTCCCCCAGGGATCAATAAATTACTTTCTATTCTCTCCTCTATTCTATAAGCAGCTTCCTTATATTTTCACAGATAAATGTCCACATTTTACATATTGTTTTGACATCTTTGTCCGGCGTCACACTTATTCTGCCCCAGTAAACTTATATTCACTGGTATTGCTTCATTAAGTCAATGACATACTGAAGATGTTTTTCTTGAATTCAATGAATATCATTCAATTATTTTCAGTACTGTTCTTCGCACTCACTTTGTTAATTTCCATGGTTGGAGAAAAACAATTGTCGATCTCTAACTATGAGCTAATGCTAGCAGATAAAATCAGATGTTTTGGTCGGATCTTAGCCACCCCAACTAATGGCGGGAATGCTTTTGCAACTCAAATGTGTGCATGAAACTTAAAGCATAACAATTAGCTTATCTCAAAACCCTCTTAAGTTGGGGCACTCTTAAAATGAGGCATCACTGTGCAGTGGACCACAAGTGACAGCAACCTTTTAAAGGCCTACTGAAACCCACTACTACCGACCACGCAGTCTGATAGTTTATATATCAATGATGAAATATTAACATTGCAACACATGCCAATACGGCCGTTTTGGTCTACTAAATTACAATTTTAAATTTCCCGCGGAGTTTCTTGTTGAAAACGTCGCGGAATGATGACGCGTTTGATGACTCATGCTTGTGACGTTATTGGTTGGAAGGGACATATTTGCCCAGCACCACTTACGGCTAAAAGTCGTCTCTTTTCATCACATAATTACACAGTAATTTGGACATCTGTGTTACTGAATCTTTTGCAATTTGTTCAATTAATAATGGAGACTATAAATAAGAATGCTGTTGGTGGAAAGCGATGGATTCCAGATCCCCTTAACACCGAGACACAGCCGGTGTTTCTTTGTTTGTTGTGAAGCTTTAACACAGAGCGGTCATGTTTCTGTACGACAACCAGCATGTTTTTGGATGGGAAAATTGTGATATTAAGTCGGTTCTTACCGGAGATATCAGTGGGTTACTGGACCTCCTCCTTCAGCAGCTGTCAAAAAGGCAGCTGTGAGCTTTGGTCCTCCATGGCTTCCATCAAAGACACTGGCGTTCACCGCAGCCATCCGACTTTGAGGTATGACTTTACAATCTCACTAAAACACTATTAAAACAATAAGCAGATAAGGGATCTTCCAGAATTATCCTAGTAAATGTGTCTAATTACATCTGAAACACTCACACTGCTGACGCCTAGGGCCGTCGCTTTTTCTTTTTTCTTTTTTTTTTCTTGTGCCTCACTCTAACTTTCTTCATCCACAAATCTTTCATCCTCGCTCAAATTAATGGGGAAATCGTCGCTTTCTCGGTCCGAATAGCTTTTGCTGCTTGAGGCTATGATTATAAACAATGTGAGGATGTGAGGAGCCCTCACACCGGTGACGTCACGCGCACATCGTTTGCTACTTCCAGTAGAGGGAAAGCTTTTTTATTAGCGACCAAAAGTTGCGAACTTTATCGTCGATGTTCTCTACTAAATCCTTTCAGCAAAAATATGGCAATATCGCGAAATGATCAAGTATGACACATAGAATGGACCTGCTATCCCCGTTTAAATAAGAAAATATCATTTCAGTAGGCCTTTAAGACCTGTAAATATTGAGCGATTTTAAAATGCAATTATTAAGTATTAAAAGTGCCATCTATGTATGAACATTTAACTGTTTACGTGTTTTTCAAATGAATCAACATTCTGGACCAAACAATGTGTCAACCTGGGAAAACACAATGGCAGCAGAAACAACAACATCCTCCTCCTTGGGGGCTTTGTTGACCAAACAATGAGTCAATTTTTAAATGCAGCAGAAATCACAATGATGTTTTTTTTGTTTTTTTTGTTTTTTTGTTTTTTTATAAATCAGTCCAACAAAATAACACACAATACAATTCCAACTCCAAAACCTAACTCAGCCCAGTAACATTCAGAATAGCAACCAACAGAGTAATTGAGAGGCCGTATACGTCACAAAATAATTCAAAAGTAGTCAAACAAAAAGGAATAATAACAATATTAATAAAAACTCCAACATAACAGGGATTAAAAATCTCTCTTTCACATGATTATCACAGCCATTTATAAAAAATAAAATAAAAACATTTATAAAATGAACAATAGTGTCACAGTGGCTTACACTTGCTTTGCATCTTATAATTTTGACAACATCCATCCATCCATTTTCTACCGCGTATTCCCCTTTGGGATCACGGGGGGTGCTGGTGCCTATCCCAGCTACAATCGGGCGGAAGGCGGGGTACACCCTGGACAAGTCGCCAGGAGCTTGTCAACACATTTTGTCCAATATTTTCCACAAAGATAAAATAAATCATATTTTTGGTTCATCCAATTGTTAAAACACATTTAAATAATGGATTCCATATTCCAATCTTCCAATTTCAAGTTCCAGGTTTCTTTTTTTCAAGAGTCGATGCTCATTAGGTGGTGTCTCAACTTCATATTGGAAAGTATTACCCTTTTTTGTTAACTTTTCTCTATATATGTTGGTTTAAATGTAAACAACACATTTGTTGCATGTGTAAATATCTTTTGAACGTTACCATGGTTTAAAAATACTTTTTCAAAGATTAAAATAAGAGCTTTTTTCCCCCCACTTCCACCTGCAAGCCATTGTGTTGTCGTCGCCTCCCCACTCAGAAATCAAGTAAACACATACAATGTGCACATGGCATATTCTTTCGTTTAACTTAAGAATATGCAGTTCAATTCAAAACTTGTCAGGGCTCTTTGAGTTAGAAAAGTAATTATTGATATGACATAACTAAAGAAAGCTGCATGGTTTAGACAGTGGGAAGAGATTGAAATAGCCCACTCTCCCTGGACTGGATGATAAGAATATAATACATTTCACTCTTTAGAATAGAATAGAATGCTTTTTATATATGCACATGGACACTCAGATTAAAAGATGCTTCTTTTCTGCTTCCGATATGCAATAGGAAACAGACTTGGGTTTTGCAATTGAAATAATAAAGTTAAAAAACATAAAAATAGTAAAATTAGATAAAGAAAAGGAATATGAGATAAAAGGTGCATTGTTCTGAAGATATGCATGTGCTAGAAAGCAAGGAAATGGCAGTTTATTTATTACACACTAAGAAAGAAATATTAATATGCACAGATTAAATAGTTTTGCAATTATGATGAGTTATTAGACAATGAACGTCATGATACACAGCACCTTATACAAATTAGGGGTGTGGAAAAAAAATGATTAGAAAACGAATCGCGATTCTCACGTTGTGTGATTGAGAATCGATTCTCTCTTTTTTTTTTTAAATCTTTTTTTTTTTATCAATCCAACAAACCAATACACAGCAATACCATAACAATGCAATCCAATTACAAAACCAAACCTGACCCAGCAACACTCAGAACTGCAATAAACAGAGCAATTGAGAGGAGACACAAACACGACACAGAACAAACCAAAAGTAGTGAAACAAAAATGAATATTATCAACAACAGTATCAATATTAGTTATAATTTCAGCACAGCAGTGATTAAAAATCCCTCATTGACATTATCATTAGACATTTATAAAAATAAAAAAAAAAAGGTCACAGTGGCTTACACTTGCATCGCATCTCATAAGCTTGACTGTGTCCAATGTTTTCACAAAGATAAAATAAGTCATATGTTTGGTTCGTTTAATAGTTAAAACAAATTTACATTATTGCAATCAGTTTATAAAACATTGTCCTTTACAGTTATAAAAGCTTTTTAAAAAAAATCTACTACTCTGCTAGCATGTCAGCAGACTGGGGTAGATCCTGTTGAAATCCTATGTATTGAATGAATACAGAATCGTTTTGAATCGGAAAAATATCGTTTTTGAATCGAGAATCGCGTTGAATCGAAAAAATCGATATATAATCGAATCGCGATCCCAAGAATTGAAATGAATTGAATCGTGGGACACCCAAAGATTTGCAGCCCTAGTACAACTATTGCACAGTAATTAAAAATGACAAATATTAAGTAGGGGCTTCACGGTGGCAGAGGGGTTAGTGCGTCTGCCTCACAATACGAAGTTCCTGCAGTCCTGGGTTCAAATCCAGGCTCGGGAACTTTCTGTGTGGAGTTTGCATGTTCTCCCCGTGAATGCGTGGGTTCCCTCCGGGTACTCCGGCTTCCTCCCACTTCCAAAGACATGCACCTGGGGATAGGTTGATTGGCAACACTAAATTGGCCCTAGTGTGTGACTGTGAGTGTGAATGTTGTCTGTCTATCTGTGTTGGCCCTGCGATGAGGTGGCGACTTGTCCAGGGTGTACCCCGCCTTCCGCCCGATTGTAGCTGAGATAGGCGCCAGCACCCCCCGCGACCCCAAAAGGGAATAAGCGGTAGAAAATGGATGGATGGATGGAAATATTAAGTATTGCACAGTTGGTGTATAAGGAAGTCTGGAGGAATAAATTCAAGGTGTTTTCGTATTGATATTTCAATGTATTAAAATCCACCTGGACAGGCTGTATCCAAATTTATGGTCTGCATCTTCCAAAGGACCCAAAGCCGGTTGCAAAACGCACATTTTTAAATGTGGTTGTTTTTAAAGGGCTTTATAAATAAAGTTGGTATGGTATGGTGTTGTCGTGACAATTAAAAGCTTACTGAAATGAGATTTTCCTATTTAAACGGGGATAGCAGGTCCATTCTACGTGTCATACTTGATCATTTCGCGATATTGCCAAATTTTTGCTGAAAAGATTTAGTAGAGAACATCCACGATAAAGTTCGCAACTTTCGGTGTTAAGAGAAATGCCCTGCCTCTACCGGAAGTCGCAGACGATGATGTCACAAGTGTGAGGGCTCCTCACATCCTCACATTGATTTTAATGGAGGCCTCCAACAAAAAGTGCTATTCGGACCGAGAAAACAACAATTTCCCCATTAATTTGAGCGAGGATGAAAGATTTGTGTTTGCGGATATTGATAGTGATGGACTAGATAGATAGATAGATAGTACTTTATTGATTCAGGACTACAAAAAAAAGAAAGTAAAAAAAACGCGATTGCTTTGGGACGGATTCTGATGTTTTTCATCATATTTACTAGGATAATTCTGGGAAATCCCTTATCTTTCTATTGTTTTGCTAGTGTTTTAGTGAGTTTATTATTACCTGATAGTCGTAGGTGTGTCTCCACGGATGTCTTGACGCGCAGTGTCTCAGGGGATTCGACCGCAGCTATGGACGGCACAAGCTCAGCTGATCTCCGGTAATAAGCGACTTTTTAACCACAATTTTCTCACTGAAACCTGCTGGTTGACATTCCGTCGTGTTTCATGTTGGCTTGACCGCGCTGTGATCCATAGTAAAGTTTCACCTCCGTGAATTTTAAACAAGGAATCACTGTGTGTTTGTGTGGCTAAAGCTTCCCAACTCTATCTTTCTAATTTGACTTCTCCAATATTAATTGAACAAATTGCAAAAGATTCAGCAACACAGATGTCCAAAATACTGTGTAATTATGCCGTTATATCAGACGACTTTTAGCTGTGTGTGTGCACAGCGCTCATACTTCCTAAAAACCCGTGACGTCTTGCGTACACGTCATCTTTGCACGACGTTTTCAAGACGAAACTCCCGGGAAATTTAAAATTGCAATTTAGTAAACTAAAAAGGTCTTATTGGCATGTGTTGCAATGTTAATATTTCATCATTGATGTATAAACTATCAGACTGCGTGGTGGGTAATAGTGGGTTTCGGTAGGCCTTTAAATGCATTTTGAAAAGCTGCCAGTGTTAAAAAATGACCACTAGGTGGCAGGCTTGGCTCAAAGTTGTTGCAGACATAAATTCATTTGTGTTACAAAAAATTAAATAAAATAAAAAAAAAATCCTTGTAAATAATCCCTAAAACATGACGCCGGCTTTGTATTTGGCCCTATGTTGAAGCAATGCTTAGTATTGGTCTCCATGTATCGGGAGTGGATTTCAGGACCAAGGACAGCGCCAACGGAGCTGAGTCGTGAAACCTTTTGCATCAGAATGAACAAATATGTCATGATCATATGTCTTAATTTATATAGATAATGCATGACTATACGCACTATGGCGGTCCTTTCATATCCTGTTTGGAAAAAGGGGTCACAGTTCAAGGAGAGTTAGCTTAGCTGGGATTTCCTACTACTGGAGGGGTGGATGTGCGTTTACTAGCATATGACGTCATTGAGGAGTGTGCAACCAAGTATCAAGTTGACCACACAATCATACTATTTCAGTCCTCAAGAGCCCCCCTGGGGTGTCTTATAGGTCACAACGACCTTTCATTAGTGTTCACTTACACATATTTAATATTGTATTTATAATATTCACTTGTGACATGAGGGATAATCAAAACCAATACAGCTTTTATATGCTATTCATACAAAGCATCTCCTCACTTAATATAACAACATTCATTGGTTAATGCAAATGACGCAAGATTAAGTTAAATCCTTAATTTAATTGTGTTTTGCAGTAATATGTTTGAATATACTTATACAAATAAAGAAATACCAGGGTTAAAATGTGAGGCATTGCATCGAGGCACATGATTTGAAAATAAATAAATAAATAAAATTAACGATACAGTAAAGGAAAATTGATTCATGCTTCACATAGTGGACCTTCCTTGCTTGGTGTTGATGAATATGAATAATAATGTGACCTGTTAGCATATATGGTGATGCATGTACAGTTTGTGGAATTCAAGGCATTCTGCTCGCCGTAGCAGCTGACATGTGCGGAGATCAGATTCGTGGAGGAGGCTGGTGATGGAGGCGGGAGGCAGAGAGGAGGGAGGAGGTCTGAGTCCCACTGTGTGTGTGTGTGTGTGTGTGTGTGTGTGTGTGTGTGTGTGTGTGTGTGTGTGTGTGTGTGTGTGTGTGTGTGTGTGTGTGTGTGTTGTGTGTGTGTGTGTGTGTGTGTGTGTGTGTGTGTGAAGGGAAGGGAAGGGAAGGGGTGGGTGATACGGCACATTTTAGGATCGAGACGATACCAAGTAAATGCAAGGACGACAGCCAATATCGACTTATAGGCCTGCTAGATTTTACTTAAAAATGTTTGTGATCATGATTTAGATTTTACTGAGAAAATGTGTTGCTCAGTATAAGAATAAAAGCAGACAAAAAAGTGATGTTATTAGTTTATTTTTAATGTTGCACAAGCTTTGGTGCGCCATAATTACGTTTCAGCACGTGGAACTGCGCGGCTTTTGTGTTTAATGGTTTTTAAAATGAAGCAACAGAAACCTGCAACCTTATGTAAAGTACATCAAAAATAAAAAAATTATAAATACATTATACAGAAAATTGAAGAGTGTGCGGGACCACGTTGAAAAAAATGTCATGCACCAAGGATGGTAAAACTAAAACAATGTGGGTTAAAATACTAGTATTATACATCCATCCATCCATCCATCCATTTTCTACTGCTTATTCCCTTCGGGTCACGGGGGGCGCTGGTGCCTATCTCAGCTACAATCGGGCTTATTCCCTTTTGGGGTCGCGGGGGGCGCTATATAGATATATATATATATATATATATATATATATATATATATATATATATATATATATATATATATATATATATATATATATATATACATACACATACTATATTCCGGCCGAATCATCTGAGATAGGCTCCAGTGCCCCCCGTGACCTCTCGAGGGACAAGCGGTATAAAATGGATGAATGGATGGATGGATATGTACGTATGTACGTATGTATGTATGTATGTATAAATGTGTGTATGTACAGTATGTATTATATATATATATATATATATATATATATATATATATATATAATATATGTATATATATGTATATATGTGTGTGTATATACTGTATACGTATGTAAATATATATATATACACATTGTATGTATGTATATATGTATATAAATATACATATATATACATATAATGTATATATGTATACATACATACATATATGTCAATTTACCATTTACATGCATGTACATATATACATATATATATATATATATATATATATATATATATATATATATATATATATATATACATACATATATATATATATATATATATATATATATATATATATATATATATATATATATATGTATACATATACTCTATATATGTATACATACATGTCAATTTACCATTTACATGCATGTACATACATACATATACATATATTCATACATACAAAAATACATACATACATACGTATGTATATATCTATATGTATATTTATATATATATATATATATATATATATATATATATATATATATATACATATATATCCATCCATCCATTTTCTACCGCTTATTCTCTTGTGGGGTCGCGGGGGGCGCTGGCGCCTATCTCAGCTACAATCGGGCGGAAGGCGGGGTACACCCTGACAAGTCGCCACCTCATCGCATATATATATATATATATATATATATATATATATATATATATATATATATATATATATATATATATATATATATATATATATATATATATATATATATATATAGCCAGCTGTGTTATGGGTGACAAAATGTATTATTGTAGTATCTAATATTATGTCTTTGTTTCTATATAAATAAGAGCTGTGCTTTAATTGTGTCATTGTGAGCATGGGATGTGGTCCATGCACTGTGCATGCTTGATATAAAGTGCAAATAAATTCAAACAGAGTAAGCCACGGGAAAATAAAAATCCTTGTCAATCAAACTTAATATTAAAATTTCACAACTGTATTTGTTCTACATTAACATCCGTGATTTCTTTTAATGACGTACATCTTTGGCAGAAAACATACAGTATATTCAAACTTTACAAGACCCCAAGGACCCCAATCCCCACCCATTTCAAGGTCGACCCACTTGTACAGTTTGGTCGTTTTATTATTATACTGTATGTGCTTTTATGATGAGGATCACCTTTTCTTTTTAATACAAAAAGTGTATCTGAGTAACTTTTTTTTAACGAGTGCTATATAAATACAATGAATCATTAAAAATACAATGAATTTAGTATCTACCCTTTATCTGCCACTGCCCTCGGTATCGATCCAGTCGATGTTGGGATCCTCCCACGCCTGGTGAAGGGGGCTGTCCGTGTTGGTGGGGATGATCGTGAGTAAGGCCCACTGTAGTGATCATTAGAGATATATCTCTTCCCTTTAAAGACGGCAGTTGGACTCCACGGTGCGACACAATCACGAAGGAGACAAGTCGAGGCTGTTTGTAGATAGGTAAGAACACCTTATTCTTACATTTATCGACCGTTTTAGAAAAAATATATATATCAATCTCTCTAAGCCTTTTACCGCCATTTGAAGTTTCTTCGTAGACCAGGTGAAATAAAAGTAAAAAAAAATAAAAAATAAAATCAACATTTATTTTATTTTGAATGATTTTTGGTACCAATTAAAACATGGTGAGAATCGGTCGACGGCGTGTTGTAATTAATCGTTTGTGACATTCATCACAATTTGTCGACGCCATAGACCCCCATGTATGTTTTAACACCGCGATGCGTGCCGATACGACGGTCTTCCCATCCCCCAGTAATAAATGATGCCTCTATGAATATTCTGTGCAGCCCCCATTAAACAAGCCTGGCCTGCATGCATCCCCACTACTGAGAGTAGCATTACAAGGCAGCAATAATTAATGACCTCCTCCACGATTAACTATTTCATTGAATCTTTCTGGCTTTTGCATATCTGATGCCAGGAGCGTTGAACGCATGAGTGAACAGTGGGTTTATTCCCTCAGCTGGATTGGAGCTGGCAGGATCCTCCACACGGGGCGTCGCTGCTCCTTATGTGCATTTCATTAATGCCTTACAGTACACCTGAGAGCGATTTAATGGCTACCTTATTGGTAGGAGCCATCGCTCCATGGCGGCAGTGTGTGACCGCACGTGTTCTCTCACCCACAGTTGCTTCGCCAGGATGGACGTGTTGATGAAGGGTTTTTCCAAAGCCAAGGAGGGCGTGGCTGTGGCCGCCGAGAAGACCAAGGAAGGAGTTGCGGTCGCCGCCGAGAAGACAAAAGAAGGAGTTATGTTCGTAGGTAAGAGGATCCCAAATTTCACAACAAAATCATACGGTAGATCCAATTTCTTGTAATGGACATTAGATTCTGGAGCTATAACTATGTGGCTCGAATACAGTCACGGTAACCTAGTGTTACTATAACAATCTACAAGGTTAAAGTTAAAGTAACAACGATTGTCACACACACTAGGTGTGGTGACGGCTCTGCATTTGACCCATCCCCTTGTTCACCCCCTGGGAGGCGTGGGGAGCAGTGAGCAGCAGCGGTAGCCACGCTCAGGAAAGGGATTTAACCCCTAGTTTCAATTTGGGATGCTTAGTGCTAAGCAATATTAAATGGGTTGTACTTGTATAGCGCTTTTCTACCTTGGGGAAGAAGGAAAAGTAAACTGTATTAACCTTGTAGATTGTTATAGTAAGCAATAGGTTACTGTAACTGTATTAAAGCGACGTGGTTATAGCTCCGGAAGCTAATGTCCATTACAAGAAATTAACATTATTACACTACAAATGGAGAAATAGCACTATTGATAATGAAAAATAAAAATAATTACCTCTATTATCAACAATACAATTGTTCAAAATGCAACAATATATGTAATGATAACTTGAAATACAAAAGAAAGCAAACAAATGGAGGGAAAAGAGGAGAAGGAAACTGTATTAACTAGCTCAGTGGCCTTATGGTTAGAGTGTCCGCCCTGAGATCGGTAGGTCGTGAGTTCATAGGTAAATGGTAAATGGGTTATAATTGTATAGCGCTTTTCTACCTTCAAGGTACTCAAATCGCTTTGACACTACTTCCACATTTACTCATTCACACACACATTCACACACTGATGGAGGGAGCTGCCATGCAAGGCGCTAACCAGCACCCATCAGGAGCAAGGGTGAAGTGTCTTGCTCAGGACACAACGGACCTGACGAGGTTGGTACTAGGTGGGGATTGAACCAGGGACTTTCAAGTTGCGCACGACCACTGCACCACGCCGTCCCAGGGAGGTAATGGGTCCCATTTTTATAGTCTTTGGTTTGACTGTACCTATCACACTCCCAACCGTGGCGCAGTTGGGAGAGTGGCCGTGCCAGCATCCTGAGGGTTCCTGGTTCAATCCCCAGCTTCTACAACCCTAGTCACGTCCGTTGTGTCCTTGAGCAAGACACTTCACCCTTGCTCCTGATGGGTCGTGGTTAGAGCCTTGCATGGCAGCTCCCGCCATCAGTGTGTGAATGGGTGGATGTGGAAATAGTGTCAAAGCGCTTTGAGTACCTTGAAGGTAGAAAAACGCTATACAATTATAACCCATTTACCATTTATACCTATGAACTCGGGCTTCACGGTGGCAGAGGGGTTAGTGCGTCTGCCTCACAATACGAAGGTCCTGCAGTCCTGGGTTCAAATCCAGGCTCGGGATCTTTCTGTGTGGAGTTTGCATGTCCTCCCCGTGAATGTGTGGGTTCCCTCCGGGTACTCCGGCTTCCTCCCACTTCCAAAGACATGCACCTGGGGATAAGTTGATTGGCAACACTAAATTGGCCCTAGTGTGTGAATGTTGTCTGTCTATCTGTGTTGGCCCTGCGATGAGGTGGCGACTTGTCCAGGGTGTACCCCGCCTTCCGCCCGATTGTAGCTGAGATAGGCGCCAGCGCCCCCCGCGACCCCGAAAGGGAATAAGCGGTAGAAAATGGATGGATGGACCTATGAACTCACGACCTACCGATCTCAGCGCGGACACTCTAACCATAAGGCCACTTAGGAGATTAATACAGTTTCCTTCTCCTCTTTTCCCTCCATTTGTTTGCTTTCTTTTGTATTTGAAGTTATCATTACATATATGCATTTTGAACAATTTTATTGTTGATAATAGAGGTAACTATTTTTATTTTTCATTATCAATAGTGCTATTTTTATTGGTATTTGTATTGCTCCATTTGTAGTGTAATAATGTTAATTTCTTGTAATGGACATTAGCTTCCGGAGCTATAACCATGTCGCTTTAATACAGTTACAGTAACCTATTGCTTACTATAACAATCTACAAGGTTAATACAGTTTACTTTTCCTTCTTCCCCTCCATTTATCTGCTTTATTTTGCATTTTAAGTTATCATTACATATATGTATGCATTTGAAACAATTGTACTTTTGATATTAAAGGTAATTATTGCTATTATTCATTATCAATAGTGCTATTTATATTGGTATTGGTATTGCTCCATTTGTAGTGTAATAATGTTCATTGTCATTTCTGTATTTTTAATATTTATTTCACTAACTGCTTTTTTGATACCACTTTTACCATCATATTTGTACATACGCTGTTCTGTTGTTGTTGTTGTTATGATTATAGTTGTGTTTGTTGTTGTTGTTGTCTCTCTGTCTTATCCCTCCCTTGTCCTGACAATTTCCCCCTCTGTCTTCCTTTTTTTCTCTTTCTAACAAGAGAAGTATCCCACACTTCTCTTTTGTAAAGTAAATATGTACAGTTGATATCTAAATCAGCAATATGATTTGCCTGAGAAGCTGGACAGGACAAAATATATATATAAAATAAAAATAATAATACTGTAGAAACAACATTTGTATCAACTGGTCAAGTCTGTATTGTCCACAGCAGTCTTTCAATTATTCATTCATCCACACAGTTAATCAATGGCTGTTTTTTTACTTATGCAGCCCAGTGCACTATGTCATTAATTATTGAACAACCAGCAACTAAAATAGCATCAATATCAGTAGTTGTGAGATGTGGTGAGGAGTAATCGTAGACGATGCGCATCGACTCTTAACCTCCTTATGGCCTCTGGCTTGACTTGACAGAGCTGGGAGATGGGATGTGGGGGTGGGGCAACGTTTTCCACATGTCCGTGCACTGGATGGCAGGCAACCCAAGCGAGCGTGCAAAATGAATGTATAATGTCACGTTCCTCGCACGGGGATACCACAGAGCGTTATACGGGAGTGGAATAATCGCAAAATCTTTGGTTAGCATATTGGAAAAACAACCTCAGGCCAACGGTGGAGCCACGCAGCTCCAGGAAATTGACTTTGTCACATTCTTTCTGAGACCACTGCAGGTATATCTTATGGTTTTTAGTGTTTGCTGTAACATTGACAAGCTTTTGAGAGGAAAGAGTACTCGTAAAGTACACAGAAAGAAGCACATTTTACAATCCTCGTTTTCAAAGTTTGATTACAACTGCGTTGTACATTCTGAGCTATGCCACCAAACCATTCGGACACATAACAGGCAATTATTGGTTCAGTAATTTTATCGATATTTAAGCAGGCGCACATACTAAACATGTACTGTACACTACGTATATGCAATACATGTAGTATATGTCAATGTTACGTAGGGTTGAATACCAAAATCAGTACATTCATAGGTGCCGATTGAAGTCTGGGTACGATTCACGTAAAATCAAATGGTGCCATATTTCGATACTTATGTTGAATGTGATGTCACTCAGCCAGCTCAAGCACTTGGCCGATAATGTTAGAATTTTCATGCCAACAAAGCAAGAAGAATGTGCTCTTTTCACTTTTGAAAATGTGCTAGCTCGATGCTAATTTACATTGAATTTGCCATTGGCATGCTACAAATTAGCATTAATGATTTTACATGGCAAATTCAACACCTCTAAAATTAGTCATGCACACTACAACTAACAATCACGTTACAATCAAACAGCTGCTGTGTTATAAGTACAATACTTACAGCATAAACACTTTTTAGGACTCAACAAAAGAAAAGACTGACACATTCAACTTAAGGGCAAAATCTATATCCTGGCTGCACTACTGTCATCTAACGTCTAGGAATTGCAACTGCATGCAAAATCCACTATATAATACACTACAGTAAATGCAAATGAGACACAGAAAAGTAAGAAAACAAGACAACATCTGGACAACACGGCTCAGTATTAATTGATAAAATAAAATCAGATTAGAAAGTTGTGATCTTTTGAGGCATCTTGTAATTTTACAACCAAGTGTCCTTTGTAACCGTGACACACTGTAATATGTGGTCAGATTAAGTAGTGTATTTATATTTTGTTTCATGAACATTTATGCAGAGAATAATTTCGCCACACCTAGTGTGTGTGTGACAATCATTGGAACTTTAACTTTACCTTTATGTTGGGAGGTAAATCTCCATTTTACCACCAAGAGGCCTTCCTGTCTTTTCAGTCTGAAGTCTGAAGTGAGAGAAGTAAATCTGTTGTCCCCCTTATTATTTTTTTGTCATACAAAATAGACTTCACGTCCAAAGCCGTGTTCAAGTTTCATGTTCACCTGTGTTGCGGCTCCTGCCTTTTTTCACACTAGTGACTCCGGTGCAACCGTGTTATTTTACGAGCAGGATTTTATTTTGAAGGCCTGTACAGTACTGGCGACAGAATATGTTAGGCTGATGTGTTCTTGAGAGGACTGGAAGAGTTGCGGTTGTCTGGCGTTGCTAATGTAAACGATGTAGCTAGCTTAGACGATTTACATGCACCTATACCTACCAAAGGATGCTGAGGAACAAATTTGATCGATGAAAATTACGACAATTTGCTAAAACATGCAGGAATTTAACAATGTTGAAAAATAGCACTTAGTTTGTTAAATCTAGTTGAATGTATGTGCGATCGCATCATCACACCTTTAGGGTTTGAACTTTGAATAGTAATGCATTACAATATGTTTCAATGGCTAATGTGTAATTTAGGACTTGATCTGAAAGTTTAAGGGAGCAAAAAATTAAATGTTGCTATAGAATAGTTAATTTTTAGATGACCCCTAGTTGGTGCATATACAACAACAAATTTGACTTTGATAAAACAATTTAGTATTCAATTGAATTTGCCTAGGTTGTATGCATCTGATTTGACAAACTGGGGCTAGTTATTCCAGATATTTCCTTTACAATTTTTAAGATTGAATGCAATCAGTTCTAATTTAAGATTTATAACCAAATGTTCTCATAAAAATGTACACAAATGTAAATAATAAATAAAATAAACTCCTGTTTAGTTCTTTCCTTACACTTGCAAATCCAATAAATATTATATTAATTGATTTAATGCTTTGATATGTGTAAGAGTAGTTTACTTTGGAAACCTACTCAGTGGCCTAGTGGTTAGAGTGTTCGCCCTAACATCATTTGTTTGTAAGTTCAAACCCCGGCCGAGTCATACCAAAGACTATTAAAAAGGGAGCCATTACCTCCCTGCTTGGCACTCAGCATCAAAGGTTGGAATTGGGGGTTAAATCACCAAAAATGATTCCCGGTGCAGCGACCGCTGCTGCCCACTGCTCCCCTTACCTCTCAGGGGCTGATCAAGGGTGATGGGTCAAAGGCAGATAATAAATTCGCCACACCTACTGTGTGTGTGACAATCATTGGTACTTAAACTTTTAAATAACTTGCTTGAATGTTAATAAAACACAACAGTTTGTAGCGGTCCCCACATTGTATACAGCATCCCGGACAAAAGTGTGTATTACACATGCATTGTAAGGCTTCCATTGATGGTTTTATGATTGTTGCTGTATTTGGACACTTTTTTGATACTTTTATTAGTAGATTGCACAGTTCAGTACATACTGTACGTAGTCAGTACAATTGACCACTAAATGGTAACACCCGAATAAGTTTTTCAACTTGTTTAAATCGGGGTCCATGATAATCAATTCATGGTACAAATATATACTATCAGCATAATTTAGTCATCACACAGGTTAATCATCAGAGTATATACATTGAATTATATACATTATTTACAATCCGGGGGGTGGGATGAGGAGCTTTGGTTGATATCAGTACTTCAGTCATCAACAATTGCATCATCAGAGAAATGGACATTGAAACAGTGTAGGTCTTACTTGGTAGGATATGTACAGCCAGCAGAGAACATAGTGAGTTCAGATAGCATAAGAACAAGTAAATACATTAGAAGTACATTTGATTATTTACATTAGGTTGTTTACAATCCAGGGAGATGAGATGTGAATGGAGGAGGGTATTAGTAAAGGGTTGAAGTTGCCTGGAGGTGTTGTTTTAGAGCGGTTTTGAAGGAGAATAGAGATGCACTTACTTTCACACCTGTTGGGAGTGCATTCCACATTGATGTGGCATAGAAAAAGAATGAGTTAAGACCTTTGTTAGATCGGAATCTTGGTTTAACGTGGTTTGTGGAGCTCCCCCCGGTGTTGTGGTTATGGCGGTCATTTACGTTAAGGAAGTAGTTAGACATAAATGACCCTTCTTTGGTGACATCACTTATAAAACATAAAAAGTCAAAGCAAAAGCAGCAGGTGTTAAACGGCAAGTTTTTGTCTGACGCTCTCCAAATGTGTGTATGTTTTACAAATTGTACACACTTAAGTTTTACTGTTTGTATAGTGTCGGTGTTTATTTTTACTGTCTTAAGGCCAATACTAGACTGCGGTTGACAGGTGTTTCATCTGCATTGTCAGACGTATCTGCAGTCAGGTCTTAGCTGAAATCTAATTACCGTTTGCCTGTCACTTGCCATGAGCAGTAAACATATCAGGCTAGAGTCAAAATGCGGGCGCGCTCATTTTCACATCCGCCACACTTGTCTCTCGGCTTGTGTTTTGGCCACGGTGCACAAAATGGAACAGCGTATCCGTGGCACGTCTGTGCCTCTGCATCCTGCGCCGTGTTTGTGTCAGCCTAGAAAGTAACTTATGATTTGCTTGAAGCCCCCTTCTTGGAGGAGAGGTTGCAGGTGAGCTGATAGGTCTGGTGCTCCTCTTATGACAGTCCCAGCTGCAAGAGAGAGAACACATGTTTACTTCTTCAATATGGATATTTGTGACAGGATAAATAGTATGTTTATCTTTGTAGATATAATGATTATATTTAAGTTATACCGTCAGAAGTAATACTTCAACAAGTTTAATGCTGGTTTTATAAAACTCCATTGGCTCATCACGAGAGCTTCATGCCAGCACAATAATTAGCGGGTTGGTGAATAAATGCCTCTTATAGTCAAGGAAAACTGTCATTAACAGTCCAATGGATACTATTTCTCTTTCGAATGAGGTTCCCACATGACTGCAATGTATTTGTTATGCCGGTGCAGCGGAGTGGTGCCTTTTTTCCAATTTGTATCATTGGCAGTAATGCATGTGCGTGTAATTTTCATGGTATAAGAAAAAAAAATGTATTTCTAATACAAAGCAACTTTCTACTGGCACTTCTTTTTGTGTATGTTTTTTTTTTTGGACGTTACAAACATGACAAAGCTGCCTGTAAAAAAGGGGGGGAAAGCTGCCACAAGTAAATTAATTGTGAGTTGTTTTAAGCTTCCCATTCCTACATCTAGTATGCGAAGTTGCAAAATCGAGCTCAATTCACATGCAGTCCTTTTATCAGGCATATCAAAATTCCGCAAAAACGCATTTTAAACGTTCATTTTCACGTCAAAATATCACTTCTGCGTTGTTTTCATGAAATATCAATACAAATACAAGTACTCGTTGGTCCTCTTGCTTAATCGCCGCACTTAGTTGCAGGATGGGAAGACGTTCAGGAACATCGAAACAAGCTCGGTTGTCATCTAAGCCAGCCACAACGTTGACGGCTGTTCACTTTGCTGCTTATATTTGGACGATTGCAGCCCCTAACACTGTTAGTTCCGAACCAGTTGTAGTTCTAGAATATTTATTAGTAGCCAGTAGGGTTGTACGGTATACCGGTATTGGTATAGCACCGCGATACTCATAAATTATATTCGGTACTATACTGCCTCTGAAAAGTTCCGGTCCCACACACACAATATGTTACTGCATATATCAGCAGACTAGTTGGAAGCATTTGTTTGCTTATTTGCTACTGAAAGACAAGTCGTCTTGTATATTCACTATTTTATTTAAGGACAAACTTGTAATAAGAAACATATGTTTAATTTATTGTAAGATTTACTGTTAAAATAAAGCCAATAATGCAATTTTTTGTGGTCCTGTTTGTTTAGAAAAGTATTGAAAAGTACCGAATAGTATCGAAATACATTTTGGTACCGGTAACAAAATATTGGTATCAGGACAACACTAGCAGCCAGCAAGAAGGTATATTTTTGATATGATGGATTGTCATATACCGTATAAGTTGCTCCGGAGTATAATTCGCACCTGCCGAAAATGCATAATAAAGGAGGAAAAAAACATATATAAGTCGCACTGGAGTATAAGTCGCATTTTTGGGGGAAATTTATGTGATAAAACCCAACACCAAGTTTAGACATTTGAAAGGCAATTTAAAATAAAGAATAGTGAACAACAGGCTGAATAAGTGTACTTTGTACGACGCATAAATAACCAACTGAGAAGGTGCCTGGTATGTTAACGTAACATATTATGGTAAGAGTCTTTCAAATAACTATAACATATAGAACATGCTATACGTTTACCAAACAATCTGTCACTCCTAATCGCTAAATCCCATTAAATCCTTTACGTCTAGTCTCTTACGTAAATGAGTTATGTAATATTATTTGATATTTTACGGTAATGTGTTAATAATTTCACACATAAGTCGCTCCTTAGTATAAGTCACACCCCTGGCCCAACTATGAAAAAAAACTGCGACTTATAGTCCGAAAAATACAGTAATTGGTATATAACCCGAGACGGCGTGGCTACAGGATAGGTGTCCAAATGGGGATTGTTTTCTGAGTTCTTTGCATGCATGTTACAACATTTTGAATTGCATTTTCAATGACAAAAATGTTAGTAATTTATCTACTAAAAAAACAAAAAATGTTGTGATACATTACATGGGACGTGTCAGAAAGACAACACAGACAAGAATACCTCTAAAGGTAAAATAAAGTATAGAAATGCACCCAACTGCAGAAAAAATGTAGTCTGGATTTTTTCAGAATTATATTTTGGGGTTTGCATGGCAGCATTTTGTGCTGATAGAAATGTTCCTCTACTGTTTCCTTAGTTTTCCTCTTTTCTTCTCAAAGGATGCTCACATCACTGCATTGTAATGTAATTTTAACAGAGGGTAGGGCTGTAAGATATATTTATATATTTTTTGAGAAGATATGAGTTAAGAAAATATCGTAATATCGATACAATTTATCTCATGTTAAAATGACCAAACACCACTTTTTTGTTGTGTTCCTTGTTCTCCCCCGCTTCCCACTCCGCTACTAAACCCCTCCCGTTCCTCCTTCCAACAGTACGAGCACGTATAAGAACATCCATGATTGGTTGGTTGTTTACTATGATGAGTCACGATTGGTTGAGATTATGGCCAAACATTAAAGACAGGCCAATCAGAGGCAAGATTGGGCGGATCATTGAACCAGGAAGGGAAATCACAACAGACATCCCAAATGATGACAAGAGAGTCGTAGAAAAGAAAGAGGGAATATTCAAGCAGGCGATTTATATACAAACTGTATTTAAAAAAAATAGTGGAAGATTGCAGAGGGATTCTCTTGTTTCGATAATTCTTTTAGCGATGTAGATGACGTCCAGGAAACCCACAATGCGTCCACCTGGCCGCATTTGGACAAATGTATGCGTCTGGATAAAACATTCATTTGACTACGTATGCCCGAAATCGAAACTGTTCTCGAGTTGCCAAGAAAAATGCTGCCAAAAAATGTATTCCGAAGTGAGGAACATTCAAGCCGCACAATGAAGTCAAGTCACTTACTTAGCGCTGACCACTTCTAGCAGGACCACAGAACCGTACGTCGACTGGGAATTAAAAATTGCCTGCCTGCAAATGGGTTTTTTTATCTGAGTTTGATACATTTTGTATTATTTGCTCAGCTATATTATTTATTTTACGTATAATTTTTTTTTTCTATTTTATTTATGTAATTCTGTGCTACTTAAACAGTTTATTTTCTGTGTTTTTAATACCCATCTTGACTAACTGGGTTAATAAAAGTGGCACTGACTGTTTACAGTACAGTTGTCATTCACTTCAATTTCCCAGAATCTTGCTTTAAAATTAATATCCTTATATGTATACTTTTACCCAAAAATATATTGAGATATATATTGAATATTGAGTTTAAGTAGAAATATATCTAGATATACTTTTTCGTCCATATCGCCCTGCCCAACTGAGGGTGGACGGGTTGAGCCAAATCAATTTGAGTCGCTCCAAATGTACCTGTGGCAGGCCGTCACATATAAATCAACACATATCCTATAAATACACCAAGGCTTTATCGAGTCTGAGAGTTCTTGTGTTTTCTGGCGTTAGCAATCTATTGTGGTTCTTTCTGTGCACTTCACTACAGCGTGTTGTTTTTCACATGGATGCATTCACTCCAATGCTGCCTTTCTGTCAGAAAGCTTCATCATTTGGCCTCTACTCCTCTGGCTTTTAAAGTATCCTTGGGGGCCAATAATGCATGTGGATGCTACCCAGGCGAGAGGCCTGTGCGATCAGCACCAACAAGCACATAGTAGATTGGCCAGATAGCTCAATGAAGTAAAGTGCAGATGGATGAGAGTGGCTAAGAGGTCAGACCATTGAACAATGCTGAGGTTGGATTGTAAAACGCTTTAATAACTCTCCTAAATAAATTGCTTCCCTGGTGTCTCCCGGTCCGAGGCTTGTTCTTTGTAGTATCCTCATATATGTATGGAGTACTTTCACATATAGCTTATTACAATTACTTGAATTAAGTTATATGCAGCCACTTGTAACAATGTTTTAAACTAAAGACTAATCGAATGAGTGATCACAATCGAGGGTATAGACCAGGGGTCGGCAACCCGTGGCTCCTGAGCCGCATGCGGCTCTTTGGCCACTCTGATGTGGCTCAGCTGCATAATCACCCCCCCGATTGTTTTGGGGGGTTTCCGGATTTTGGTGCCTCTCCTGGACATCACCCGTGGTTAACATTCTCCGATTTTCACTTGGATGACAATATTGAGGGCGTGCCATGTTGGCTTTACTTTTAACGTCCTCTACAACATGTCATCGGGCCCGCCTTTACACCACGCTATCTGCGTTCCGGCCGGACGCATGCATTGTGCTGCTTCTACCGTCACACGTTCGAGATTGCAAGGCATACTTGTTAGGCAGCCATACAGGTTACACAGAAGGTTGTGATATAAACAACTTTAACACTCCTACTAATATGCGCCACACTGTGAGCCCACACCAAACAATAATGACAATCAAATTTCGAGAGAACATCCTCACAGTAAGACAACATAAACGCAACATAACAATTACCCAAAATCCCCTGCATCCATGACTCTTCCAGGCTATATTATACACCCCCGCACCCCCAACCCAGCACACCTCAACCGACACACGGGGGGAGGGGGGTTGGTGCTAGCGGGGTGTATAATATAGCCTGGAAGAGTCGTGGATGCAGGGGATTCTGGGTAATTGTTATGTTGCGTTTATAATGTGTTACAGTATGGATGTTCTCCTGAAATGTGTTTGTCATTCTTGTTGTGTGTGGGTTCACAGTGTGGCGCATATTAGTAAGAGTGTTAAAGTTGTTTGTATCACAACCTTCAGTGTAACCTGTATGGCTGTTGAAAAAGTATGCCTTGCAGTCGTGTACGTGTATCTGCGGAAGCCACATACAACATGTTGCTGGGATGGCAAGCTGTTTGCACATGATGTAGAAAGCGTCAAAGGTAGTGGCTTCATAGCACACCCATATTATTGTTATCTGTGTGACCATCAGCAGATATTCGCGAGAATGGTTGCGGCTCCCATTGTCTTTTATATTTTGTGAAACGGGTCAAAATGGCTCTTTGAGTGGTAAAGGGTGCCGACCCCTGGTATAGACGATATATCAACCATAACTGATATAAATTTGAACGACAATTGAGCTTTTCATATTATCGTTTTATCGTTGGGACGGCGTGGCGCAGTGGGAGAGTGGCCGCTCGCAACCCGAGGGTCCCTGGTTCAATCCCCACCTAGTACCAACCTCGTCACGTCCGTTGTGTCCTGAGCAAGACACTTCACCCTTGCTCCTGATGGGTGCTGGTTAGCGCTCTGCATGGCAGCTCACTCCATCAGTGTGTGAAAGTGTGTGTGAATGGGTAAATGTGGAAGTAGTGTCAAAGCGCTTTGAGTACCTTGAAGGTAGAAAAGCGCTATACAAGTACAACCCATTTATCATTTATTTATCGTGATGGTGCTTGTAAATGACACATTCTAGCTGTGTCCCACAAATTTGAAAGTGGCCAAGCGCGTCCTCAACGCAGTGTAAGTCAGTAATCTGTTTGTAAGTCAGTAATTTACAGCATCAAATAAAGTATGTTTCTACAAGTATTATTATTACTGGAAGACGAGAAATAGCCTAACATGCTACACACCATCCATTTTACTACCGCTTGTCTCTTTCTGGATGGCGGGGGTTGCTGGAGCCTATCTCAGCAGTCACAACCTATTATTAAAAAAAAAAAACATGGTGTATTTCTACCGACAGTTTGTGCTTCTTCTAAATTAGCTTCAAGAACAGGACCCTGGCTTTCCAGTGTGGCGCTTTTTTTCTATAGGATGACTTCCAGTCTGCGTGTTTACTAAAATTGTTATTTTATTTTTATCAATTCAGGTAACAAGGCCAAAGACAGTGTGGGCTCAGGTGAGATTCCCTCCTTTTTATTTTGAAATGTTATTCCAGCAAGTAAGCCAACACCAAACACTGATTGCCCTGCTGTGAAGTAAGCATGGTCATATCTGAAAGAAAGGAGTAAAACATTCTCTGCATTTAAATATATTTTTTTTTAATCAATATGCTTTGACCACATGTTTTTTTTGTGTGTAGTGGCTGAGAAGACCACAGGAGCGATGGGAAACATTGCAGCTGCAACCGGCCTGATGAAGAAGGACGACTTCCCGTCCGACATTAACGTATGTCCTCTCATTGAACACACTGGCTCTGATCTTGTAGGCACGTAATGTCATGCAAATTATGTATACTTCAGACTCGTTTTTAGCGCACTACTGAAATATTTTTTAAAGCATTTTGAAATTGTGTTTGAGATTGAACAAAATAGTTCCCCTTTGCATTGCAGACCTCTCCTAAACCAATCTAATTCACCCACCGTAGATGCAGTAATTATAGCCGGAGTGCTTGACTACCTAAACTGAAAAGAGGTTATCCTATAATCCAGGGGTCGGCAACCCAAAATGTTGAGATAGCCATATTGGACCAAAAATACAAAACACTAATTTGTCTCGAGCCGCAAAAAATTTAAAGCCTTATATAAGTGTTATAAGGAAGGCAACACAATGTAAGTGTCTATATTAGCTATATTAGCCGAATATCAAAGACTGACGCAAATCTTCGTTAACAGAATATTTTAATTTTTACTCTACACATTTTTGCAACATTGAAAATCATTAATAAAATGGAGGCTTCTCACAGGATGAGATAACTTCTGGAAATTACTGGCCAACGGTATAGATGTGTGTGTCCAAGTTTATGGAAACGGCAGGCTGTCTTCTTTCTGAGGTCTGTAACAACAAGGCACACAAACAATGAGAAATGCAGCCAATATTACATACAGATAATGTGTCATGAGACATGCAAATATAAGTTAAATACACAGAGGAGATAAGTAAAGGAAATTAGATGAGCTTAAATATACCTACAAACAAGGCATAGTGTATGCAATATGTACATAGAGCTAGCCTAAATAGCATGTTAGCAACGATCAGCTTGCAGTCATGTATTGACCAAATATGCCTTATAAGCACTCCAGCAAATTAATAAAAAAATCAACAAAGCTCACCTTTGTGCATTCCACACACACAGCATAAAACATCTGTTGGACAAAATGAGACAAAGAAGGAGTTGCATAAAACACGTCTTTCTGTGGCATCATCTTGTAGATGTAAACAAACTATGATGAGTTCAAGGATCGCTGACATTAGTATGACAAAACGGTGCTTGCCAAATACTCTCATCAGTGAAGCATAATAAATATAAACAGTGGGATTTCTAACAATTAGGAAGGTTCGTGTCATGTTTGTTCTCCTAAGATATATTAAAACCAAAAATATGTTTTCCTTCATCTTTTTCCATTTTCACACCTCTCTGAAAGAGGTCCAGGGAGCCACTAGGGCGGGACTAAAGAGCCATAAGTTGCTGACCCCCTTTATATTCAAAAAGAGGCTGTTATTGCTGAAAAATGAAATCTCGATTTTTGTATCGATTTTGTGTTTTGGATTGACAATTTGGTGTGCATGAGAAAGTTTAAAAGAAAATATAGCTTGCTGACCCTACAACTATTTAATAAGTACAATATACAACACAGCTGTAACAGAACCAAAGTAGTAGTAAAAGTAGAAGCAAACAGTTGCCCGAAATGTTGTTGTTCATGCAACAGTGGGGTAAATGTAACAGGTGGGTTTCACATTAACAGCATTAGTACAACAGAGCAGATTAATATAGAGCTGCTGTATGCTGACCTCTCATACTCCAAATGCAGCTACTGCAATCGTGTGGATATGATTAAACAGTATTGTAGCGACTGCGGTTTTGCGGACTCATAATCCTCAAAATAATGCCATGACGTGTGACTGTGGCAAACAAAAACTTGTTGAGTGTAGGTTTTTATTTCTGGCGCTTTTGCAGTGGCCGGGGTGAAAATAAACTCAGCGCCCTGACAAACCGGCAAAATGGGGTTGTGGAACCCCGTTAAGGGGAGAAAAGGAGGAAGCATGCGATAGAAGGGAGTTCGTAGTAGAAGGAATTGTTTTTTTATGGACATTTCTTGAACGTTTTATCAAAGTTCATCTATAACAATCCAACAACAAACCCTGGCAAAAACAATAACCTCTTTGGCGCAGGTTATAAATTCTGGGAACTGCAAAGCAAAGGGCTACTTTCGTTTCTCGCGTTTCCAAGCTGACACAGAGCGGGTCATGGCTCTTTTCCCTGGAGGAAAAGCGTCTGGTTAGAGCGCAGACTCTGCACACCGCGGTTATAATGAAAAGCTGCCTGATGAACCATCACCTTGAAGAGATATTTGAAGCCAACGATGCTAAATATACATTTTTGAAATATTTACACTAAAAAAGGTAAAATTGTTTGTTAACTTTTCAGAGAAACATAATTTTCCAATGTGATATAAAAGAATGTCCACTGTAGAAGACACTGCTTCTCAAAAGTAAAAGTTGAAAGACACTAAAGCAGGGCTGTTTAACTACATATAAAGAGGGCCACAATGTCAAGAGCCCAATTTGGAGGTTTTGTCCGAAAGTGCCTCTGCAGGTTATATTATTTTGAGGCTGTGTTAACTTAATTGCAGTGTAAACACATCGGTTTTCACACTGCCCTGTCAATAAGTTTTCTGTCCTCGCTACTCGTTTGCAGCGTGTGCAGCAGGACAGATAGTTTACAGAAGCTCCAGAAGATTTGTTGAGGATTGATGTTCCTTTTCGATTTGTTTTTCCTTCCTCAGTTGTAATTCTTTACACTTCTTCCTTCATTAAAGTTAGTAATACTGAAAATATAAACATAATATAAACATTAAAAAGTATGATGTATGTTGTGTATTCTACATAAATAATTTCCATCATGTATTTTACCTATATCAAATAGTAGGTTTATTGTTAATACGATCACACAATAAACTACAGTTGTTTATGCAAATAGAAATTAAACATCCACATGGATGCTGCTCAACACAATTAAACCTAAGGTATTGCGTTATCGCACTCTCCTGGCTAAAATGTATCACTACATGTATTAAACGAGCTTTGATCACCAGACAATTACTCAGACAAA
This sequence comes from Nerophis ophidion, assembly GCF_033978795.1. Classification (NCBI taxonomy): domain Eukaryota; kingdom Metazoa; phylum Chordata; class Actinopteri; order Syngnathiformes; family Syngnathidae; genus Nerophis; species Nerophis ophidion. Next base: position 69,635,194 of record NC_084615.1, on the reverse strand, counting down.
TAACTACACGACCACGAATACTAAAGACATCACAAAGTCAGCAGTTTTAATACAAAACAAAATAAAAATCTTCATGCACAATATCTACTTACAAAGATAGGGGACGGCGTGGCGCAGTGGGAGAGTGGCCGTGCGCAACCCGAGGGTCCCTGGTTCAAATCCCACCTAGTACCAACCTCGTCACGTCCGTTGTGTCCTGAGCAATACACTTCACCCTTGCTCCTGATGGGTACTGGTTGGCGCCTTGCATGGCAGCTCCCTCCATCAGTGTGTGAATGTGTGTGTGAATGGGTAAATGTGGAAGTAGTGTCAAAGCGCTTTGAGTACCTTGAAGGTAGAAAAGCGCTATACAAGTACAACCCATTTATTTATTTATTTATCTGACCAAGTTTCGTGATGAAACTTACATGTGTGGATTTCTACCGTTGCAGCTGCTTGTCTGTGACTTAAAAGGTCCGACAGAAAACAATGACTTGAGCAGTGGCTCGGGGCAGCTTTGTTGTCCATTCGCCAAATTTTCGCAATTTATTTTGATTGTTTTCAGGGACGATAATGCCATTTATTGAGTAGTCTTCTTCAACTCAGCCCACTGCTGCTTCATTGTGAAAACAATGAATATGACTTACGGTTGCCCCCTCAAATTATTACTTTATATTCAGTGTCCTTGCAAATAGCAAGACAATGTTTATAGAGCAGGGGTCGGGAACCTTTTTGGCCGAGAGAGCCATACAAGCCAAATATTTTTAAAAGTATTTCCGTGAGAGCCATATATTTAAAAAAAAATTTAAACACTGAATACAACTATATGCGTGCTATTTTAAGAAAGACCAACATTTTTAAAGTTGAATAAGTCTCTTATTTATTTTTAATAACATTGTTATTCTGAGGCTAACCAAAAATAAATAAAATACTTCTTTCCATTAATGAGACTTCTTGAACAGGTGCGGTAGAAACCGGATGGATGGATGAAAATGCATGAGAATGTTTTATATTTTCAACGTTATTTTTGACTCTGTGATTACCAGCGGAATTATTCATTACTTATCGCGTTAAGCAGTGTCAGCTAAGATTTATCTGAGAGCCAGGCGCAGTCATCAAAAGAGCCACATCTGGCTCTAGAGCCATAGGTTCCCTACCCCTGTTATAGAGCATCATTGTAGTGATGTTACAAAGTGCATTATTTCAAATAAACCCTCTTAACATACATATTTCCTTTGACACAATACTTAGTTTTACCTCCATAAATTCATGTCGATATACCAAGCTTCCCCAAATATGCTCCGTGTCATGAATGTCATGATAGGTTTGAATGTTTTTTGTTTTATTTACTGTTTGGTAAATAATTCCTTTCCAGTGCTCTTATTTTCATTGGTACTTCCTGTTTACCAAATTACTTTGGCCCCAGCGCTGTCCCCTCACACCTGTCATTGATTGGCAATCTGAGCACACCTGTTTCAGATTGCCAATCAGACTTCTTTATAAACCTGCCTGCTTGATCATTGTCTCCTGTTTACAAGTGTATGTTACCTGCATGTGCCCAGTTGCTCTTTTTCCTTTTGACATTGAAGTCATGTTTACCTGTCTCTGCATCGTGGGACCAACAGAACCTAACACTTTGCTCTAATAGATGCAAATCCCCAATTAATTGTTGGGTATGTCCTCCATTTCAGTAAATAAAGACAGTCGAGTAAGCGGCACACCACAACTTGAGGCCTCATTTCCCTTAGTACAGGGGTGCCCATTACGTCGATCGCGATCGACTGGTCGATCTCGGAGGGTGTGTCAGTCGATCTCAAGCCAGGCATTAAAAAATAGACATAAAAATGAGCAATCATCAATCATACCAAGACTTCACTTTCGTCAGTTGTTTGACATTCTCGGCACCCGAGGATCTTGTGAGATGACGCTGGCTGCTGCGAGCTCATATTTAAGCAAAAAATCACTAACAGGGCGGACGCAGAGAAACACATTTTATTTCTAGAGACTCCGTACCTACTGTCAAAACTCTAAAGACCGACAGCACAGTTCCTGCCCTCACCATAAAAGACCTGTTTCTTCCTGCCTGTGCTAACAAAATAAGAGTCTCAGAAAGCTAGCGTGCACAAGCTAGCAAGCTACGGAGTTTGATGCCAATGTATTTCTCCCCCCCCCTCAACGACCGCTTTCTCACTTGCTTGCCCACCCGCACACTCACTGACGTCACTCACCTGCTGCCAGACATTAAAGGGCCACACACATATGCTACTCTCCTAACAAAGTGTTTAAAAACGAGTATGCCAGTTGGACAAATGAGATGCCAAATCCAACCACTTTCATGTGGTTTTGGACAGAAAGGAGGACTTTTTTTTTCCTCCATTTGAAAATGCGGACGTTATCAGCACCACTGTCTAATTCCAATCAATGCAAGTCATCAGAATCAAATACACCAACTTATATTCTTGTCTTCATGAAAGAAATGAATCTATGTGTGTTAAACATGCTTGTATTATCATTAAACACCATTAACTTGTTAACAAAAATGTCTCTTTCATAAATAAATAAATATAAATTATAAATAGGAATGAGGTAGATCTCCTCGACTTGGTCAATTGAAAAGTAGCTCGCCTGCAGAAAAAGTGTGAGCGCCCCTGCCTTAGTAGAAAAAAAAAGTACCTTTTCTCACCAGCATGTGTTAAATAGCTGCTAGTGATGTCATTGGTACCAATAAAATAAATAAACAAAACATTTAGAAACTACAGTAACTTTTTTTTGCTCCATTGAAAAATGTTGCATGTATTTTCTTAGTGACCAAATTTCCACCAATGCTGGACAGGATTGTTGCTTGGAGTCTCGCTGTTCGCCGTGAATGAACTCGCCGTGCATGCGCTGTGGTCACATGTTGTTGTGTTGCTCGTCGACGCGAGCAGGCAGTGTGTGAACCAGAAAGGTCGTCGACCTTTTCTAAGCTTTCATCCTCACAGTTGGACCCTCTCCACTGCTTCACTAAGCTCCGTTCTGATTGGCTTGTTGCAGGCTTTATGGGAGCAGTGCTGTGGCTGCTCATTTCACTCTCACAGACGCACTGTAAAGCGGCGCATGAGCTGACCACGTCTCGGACATGTTTCCAGTTTGAACTAGGGCTGGGCGATAAATCGATATACGCGATATATCACAGGTTTGTCTCTGTGCGATATAGAAAATTACTATATCGTAATATTCGAGTATACGTTTTCACGCAGTTGCTTTTAGCTGTGGGCATTACACTACAGGCTCTTCTCACTCCTCCTTGTGTCTTCTTCTCACAGACAGCGAGCGCACATACTTACATACGTCACATACTGTCACCTCATACGTCGTATACGTCCTCGCCCAGCAGAGACGTATCAGCGTGGCTAACGTTAGCTGTGATGCTAGCAGAGTGTTGCGAGGGATAATACGAGAGAAAGAAGGTGCGAATGAAGGAAGAATTAACTCCCAAGAAAAACAGCAGGGGGTCCATCGTCTGGCGGTGATTCGGCTTTAAGCGGGAATACCTTATTTCCTTGAATTGCCGCAGGGAATATAGTATGCGCCTGCCTTGAATTACTGCCTGGTCAAACTCGCTTCCCAAAATAATTAGCGCATGCTTAATATTACCGCCTGGTCAAACTTGTGACGTCATGACTGAAACTTCCCCTGTCATCATTTTCGAAATGGAGGAGGCTGATTTCAATACCGGTAATTTGAAATCGCATAAAGGGAAGAAGATTAAGAGCTATTCAGTAGGATTTAAGGTCCAAGCTTACATCACACTCAAATTTTTACTGCATACCTTTGGTAAGTGCCGGAGTGAGAAGAGGTTTTAAAATAATTAGCGCATGCTTACTTTTACCGCATGCCTTTGGTAAGCGCAGGAGTGAGAAGAGGTTTTAAATTAATTAGCGCCCCGGCAGCTATTCAAGGAAATACGGTATGTCGAACAGACAACTTTAATTAGTCAAGTGTGGGGCACAAGCGTTGCTACCAAAAGTAGCATTACTGCATATATGTGGCGTCATTTGAAAAGTCACCTGCTTATAACTTTAATAAATACAGTTTTGGTCAATTGATTTAGTTGTGATTTCCTTCTCTGCATGAAAGTTTAAAAGTAGCATATATGAATGCAGTATGAACAAGAATGTTTTAATGTAGACACATAGAATCATCATACTGCTGTGATTATATGGATCAAGTGTTCATTCAAGGCTAAGGTAAAATACCGAGATGTATGTCGTATATCGCGATATGGCTTAAAAATATTGGGATACTAAAAAAAAGGCCATATCAGCCAGCCCTAGTTTGAACGCTGTTTTTTTTCATGATGCAACTCTACACAACTGCAAACTACAACTTCACAACAGTTATTATTATTTAGGGTTAGCTGATATGGCTGAAAACTCTATCACATTATACGTTTTTTATATTGATCAATATCGATATTTTTTAAATATTTTTTAGAATTTATTTAAGCTGGCCAATAAATACAGTAATGGTATTTCCAACTTGCCATGGTGCTATTTATCAGTGGAGAATGTGGCCAGGTAGGATGAGAGCACCTAAGGTGGTACAATAAATGCAGTTGATTTGAAGTTTCAGTTTTGAGCCACTAGATGGCAGCAGTGTATAAGCTATTGAACACTACAAAGAGTAGTTTGGGAAGCAACTAATTTAACCAACACTCTGGAAGTGTCAGGATGTTGTCGCACAATCTGCATTAACACCAATCAAACTAAAGACTCGTTTCTGTTATTAAGTTGATTTATCAAGATATTATAGTTTATCTTCCCACTCCATGCAGAGAATCCACACTACTACAGCGAGACAAAAAGACGGCGCGACCAATCTTGGTCGTTGCTACTCTTACCTGATTGGCTGTTAGTCTGTGCCTCCCATTGCTCAGTGACACTTCCTGTTTCCTGTTTGCTGGGTTCGAGGAGCGCGAGAGACTTCATGCAATGAATCTTGCTTCATCATTTCTGTTTTCTTCCAACCAAAAAATATAAATATATATTGAATGATTTATCGAACCCATTTTGTATTGTTATCAATTATCTTTATATGGCGATATATATTGATATCACCCTGTTATTCATACATATGTCAATCACATCAGAATGTGCAGGTGTACCTAAAGAACTGGCCTGTTTTTATATATTGCTCTCAAGAGGTTGTTGGCTATGTCAATTTTCACTTCCTTTTGATGATGAGTCTTAAAGGTGGTTTTCCTTGTCTTGCAGCAATAACACCGCCTTGATTGTGCACATGGGATTATGGTCTGACCTAATTGACTTGATTAGTGGGAGGTTTAAAATAAGAGCGGTGACCCACTCAGCTTTGTATTCAAGTCTCATAGTTGCTCAGGCAGCGATGCGCAAACTGCTGAGAAAGGAAATCGTGGCTGCTGAGGTAATAACCCGACGTGTCAGCATGAGCTTATTACTGTTTTCTTTAAAGACTAAACTACCAAACTGACAGAATAATGAATACCCGAGATTATCAACTCAAAACAAAATTTTAAAATCTTATTCCTAAGAATGCGCTGTTTTAAAGGCCTACTAATCTTTCCTTCCCCCAGAACTATTACGTACACAGCAGGGAGCCACCTTGTTAAGACAGTAGGCACTAAGCTGAAAGTGTTGCAACATTCTGGAAACTTTTTTTTTTTAATTATTACCAGCACAATTTTCTGGTCCCTGAAAACATCTGAACAATGAGCAAAAAGGACAAATGTCCTGGAAATTATGAGTGAATGCAAAGTGGTTAAAAGTTATGTACTTAAATGCATGTTGTCACCTTATCTTCTGAGCAACATTAATACCTCTTAAGGCCTATGCTGTTTGTTTACATGCTTTTTTTTATTTCCTTAGCTTTTTGGGCTTATTGTACCCTAATTAGAATAAAAACTAAAAATCATCTTTTGATATGCTGTACTTAGTCCATAAGTACACAAACGTGTACTTCATGTGTAGTGACATGCAAATTTTTATTTTTACACTTTTTTTTTTCCAAATTCCATTGTATGTTATACTCTTCTGACACCACCACATAGCAGTATAAGTGTCCATATGTCGGCCTAAGACCCCAATTCAGTAGTGTACACAATTTTGGAAATAAGAGCTAAAAGGTGCTGTCCACGCATGTGGCCACTAAGGTTTTTAAGGTACAGCACTTTTCCCGCTTACCGCCCAGTAAATGTGCATTTCCGCTTACAGCAGTTCTGTCACCCAACGCTTCCGATCGACTTCTTTTCGCACCCCATTTTGGATTTAGCGCCTAAAGACGAAATAATCCTCTGTAAGTTAAAAAAGGACGCTTGTTGACGTTTTTCCTGTATGTCCTCTGTTTAGTAACGGTAGAGTTATAATGGGCGTTTTGTTGTATCGGGTACGTATTAAAGGAGTCATCATTTTACCATGAATTGATTAACGTGGACCCTGACTTAAACAAGTTGAAAAACTTATTCGGGTGTTACCATTTAGTGGTCAATTGTACGGAACATGTACTGTATTGTGCAATCTACTAAAAAAAGAATCAATCAATCAATTCATTTTTACACTTAAAACCCTTCCTTGTGGTTTACATTAGGACGGCAACTAATGACTATTTTGATAGTTGACTCATCATTGACTATCTTAACACTGAGTGGACTATTTGTATCATAAAGCGTACGCATATTTAGTGGGTGTAATTTAGCTATCTTTTGAATTTAGCTTGAATAATAATATTTTTGGTATGTGCTTACTAACAACAACTAATTCATTGAGAAATATGTATCTATACTGTAACTTTGCTGTGTATTTGGCTGTTATAAAATCAAAAAAAGCTATTAAAATTGTATTCATTTAAAAGCAAGGACTAGTAAAGTGATAAAAAACAATATAGAATATTTTTTATATTTGAAAAAAAAGGACAGTAAAAATAGCGCCGCTGACTTGCTACCCTTACGGAAAAACAAGTGATAACGTCATTGACTATTGTCGACAAATTGTAGTCTACATAACACGTAGTGGTGGTTCTTTGGTCAAAATGTTGGATTATTTTTAACAGACCATCTTCAAGACACTTTCTTTTTTACGTGCCTCCACTTTGATTGCATCTACTACCCGCCACCAATGTTGTAGTTTTTAGCGCTATGAAATAGAGTCTACTGACAGGTACAAGTTCGAACTATACGCTACTGTTTACTAGAAACAGCAACCACGGAGGATGCATGTGCATGTATGAGAAAGTCTGCCTCACAACAAAAAAATGGAGAAAAATAAGAAAAGTATTGACTGCACATGGCAGACTCGCACAAATTTCTTCGGGTAAACCTCTTCTTATGTATTAAGATATCTGTTGACGTAACTATGGCAAATTATGTGACTAAAGTCTCAAATGTACCAAGTTGGTTTTGCATAATAAGTCCCCTTTAAAGGGGAATTGCACTTTATCTGGAATGTTGCCAATTGTTCACAATCATGACGACGGATGGATTTTTTTTCAATGCATTCTAAATATTAAAAAGTCAGTGGAGTCAATGGGAGCTCCACTATCCCCCCACAAAATCAGATTAATAACTATTCAAAAAGCGCCAACATTACTCAATTAACATTTTGTGACTTGAATATTAACCAAGTGATATTGTTATTGTAAGTGTGAACGCAGGCAAACTATTTATAGCGGCGTCGTGGTCACTTCCTGTGTGCCGATGTTTACATCATCGAGTGGTCTGCTACTTCCTTGCTGCCTGTAAGATTATTGTAGATCATAAGGCATGCCTCTTACCTCAAAAGTAGATGGCTGAGGAGATAATTAGCCATTTGACAGCCATTTAGGAACTGGAACTGGCGAGAACAACACAAAAAGCACTTGTCCAATCTAAGTCTATTAGCACGAACTGGTGAAGCCTACTCGGATGATAGTCAAAACGTCTTCTAAGACACCAAACGGCCCAGTTTCGATCGATTGAATACCCTAAGACTACCCAAATATGTTTATTGTTAATCATTGGTTATTATTGTGATCACGAACTGCTCAGTTTGACAAAGTTAAAGCTCGATGTCGCTGTAAACCACTATGTTTACCAAGGAAATAAGACCAATATGTTTTTGATTCATCTCATTGTTACTTGGCTACTCTTTATTTTTATATTATTTAAATATTGTTTGCCTTCACATATGTGTTCTGTCTCACTCTGCAGCCTGAGGAGTACGGGCAGGAGGCCATGGAGGGCCAGTCAGAGGGAATGCTGGAGCCAGAGGGAGAGTCATATGATGACACCCAGCAGGTGATCAACTTACACACACACACACACACACATACACACACACACACACACACACACCACATTCAAACATGTCTCATCATACGTCCTCTCTATGAAGTAAATTGTGTTTGTATTGCGCATGCTTTTTAAACAACCATTTTTTTCAATAGTCAGGGGACGAGTTCTTTCACTGCCAGGAGTATTCCACTTCGCTGCGTTATTATAAATGTCCGGTGTTGACCCACACTGCTGCCCCGCACGGATCATCGTGTACACTTGCAATATCTGTATCCACAATTTTGTTTTTCTCTAAACCAGTGGTTCTCAAATGTTTTTTCCATCAATTACCATCTCATAAAAAACTTGTACCACCATAATGACCAACATTAAAACAGAGTAGCGTAGTAGGCCTATATCGTAGTAGGCCTATATCTTCATTAAAGAACAAAACAGGGGTTTTATCTAACAAGTATATGTTTTTTTATTTTGGTCACTGTAACATTACACAAGGTGTGTACAGTAACACTGTGTTTGAATATAGGAAAATATAACACTGTCCTTTAATTAAGTGATTCTTTAGGGCAGTGGTTCTCAACCTTTTTTCAGTGATGTACCCCCTATGAATTTTCTTTTTAATTCAAGTACCCCCTAATCAGAGCAAAACATTTTCGGTTGAAAAAAAAGATATAAAGAAGTGAAATACAGCACTATGTCATCATTTTCAGATTTATTAAATTGTATAACATTTCAAAATGTTGCTCATCTGTAGTGGTCTTTCTTGAACTATTTGGAAAAAAAGATATAAAAATAACTAAAAACTTGTTGAAAAATAAACAGTGATTCAATTATAAATACAGATTTCTACACATAGACGTAATCATCAACTTAAAGTTCCCTCTTTGGGGATTTTAATAAAGATCCATCTGGATTCATGAACTTAATTCTAAACATTTCTTCACAAAAAAAGAAATATTTAACATCAATATTTATGGAACATGTCCACAAAAAATCTAGCTGTCAACACTGAATATTGCATTGTTGTATTTCTTTTCACAGTTTATGAACTTACATTCATATTTTGTTGAAGTATTATTCAATAAATATATTTATAAAGGATTTTTGAATTGTTGCTATTTTTAGAATATTAAAAAAAAATCTCACGTACCCCTTGGCATACCTTCAAGTAACCTGCAGGGGTACTCGTACCCCCATTTGAGAACCACTGCTTTAGGGTGACACTAGTGCAGGGATCAGCAACAAAAAACGTTGAATGAGCCAAAAATACAAAAAAAAATCTGGATGGAACCGCAAAAAATTAAAAGCCGTATACAAGTGTTATAATGAAGGAAACACATGATATAAAGTGTCCATATTAGCTATAATAGCCTACTATCAAAATGTGTCGCAGGCTGAAGCAAATCTCCGTAGACGGAAATGTTGAAATGTAATATTTATTCTACACATTTTTACAACATTAGAAACCATTAGTAAATCAGAGGCTACTCAGAAGGTGAGATAACTCCTGGAAATTCCTGCCTTTTAACGGCCAAAGGTATAGATGTGTGTGTTCAAGTTAAAAGAAACTGCAGGCTGTCTTTTTTTAATAGATTTACTACAATCTTTGGCAAGCTCACTAATGTTTGCTGTAATCTGCAACAACATGGCACACAAACAACAATCTGAAATGCAGCCAATAATACATACATATAATGTGTCATGAGACATGCAAATATAATTTAAATACAAAGAGTACATAAGTAAAGGATAATAAATGAGCTCAAATATATCTACAAATGAGGCTTAATGATGCATTATGTACACACAGCTAGCCTAAATAGCATGTTAGCATGGATTATTTTGCAGTCATGCACTGACCAATAATGCCTGATTAGCACTCCAACGAGTCAATAACATCAACAAAGTTCACCTTAGTGCATTCACACACAGCATAAAACTTTTGGTGGACAGAATGAGACAAAGAAGGAGTGGAAGATTTTACATGTAAACAAACTGTTGCGTCACAGTCCACACTATGGTGAGTTCAAAACCGCCAAAATTATTAGAAAAAAACAGTGTTCACCAAATACTCTCACCAGTGAAGCATACACACAAACATATTATACAGGGCTTTCTAACAATTGGGAAGGTTTGTGTCATCTTTGTCCTCAAACAAAAAAACATACTAAAACAAAAAAGATATTTTTCCCCCATCTTTTTCCATTTTCAACCCTTTTTTAAAAATTTTGCAGGGAGCCACTGAAGAGCCGCGGGTTACTGACCTCCAGGCTCGTGGTACACATACCACAGTTTGAGAATCTCTGCTCTAATTTTCTATTGACACTGTCAGAGAGGTCTTTTTGTTGATTTGTTTGAGATATTAAAACCTCATTTAGCTCCAAAGGGGATTAATGATTAATGATAAGTGATTAATTAACTGGCCCTAGTGTGTGAATGTGAGTGTGAATGTTGTCTGTCTATCTGTGTTGGCCCTGCGATGAGGTGGCGACTTGTCCAGGGTGTACCCTGCCTTCCGCCCGATTGTAGCTGAGATAGGCACCAGCGCCCCCCGCGACCCCAAAGGGAATAAGCGGTAGAAAATGGATGGATGGATGGATTAATTAACAGAGGCAGCACGGTGAAGTAGGGGTTAGTGCATATGCCTCACAATATAAAGGTCCTGAGTCGTCCTGGGTTCAATCCCGGGCTCGAGATCTTTCTGTGTGGAGTTTGCATGTCCTCCCCGCGAATGCGTGGGTTCCCTTCTTCCCACTTCCAAAGACATGCACCTGGGGATAGGTTGATTGGCAACACTAAAGTGGCCCTAGTGTGTGAATGTCAATCAATCAATCAATGTTTACTTATATAGCCCTAATTCACTAGTGTCTCAAAGGGCTGCACAAACCACTACGACATCCTCGGTAGGCCCACATAAGGGCAAGGAAAACTCACACCCAGTGGGACGTCGGTGACAATGATGACTATGAGAACCTTGGAGAGGAGGAAAGCAATGGATGTCGAGCGGGTCCAACATGATACTGTGAAAGTTCAATCCATAATGGATCCAACACAGTCGCGAGAGTCCAGTCCAAAGCGGATCCAACACAGCAGCGAGAGTCCCGTTCACAGCGGAGCCAGCAGGAAACCATCCCAAGCGGAGGCGGATCAGCAGCGCAGAGATGTCCCCAGCCGATACACAGGCAAGCAGTACATGGCCACCGGATCGGACCGGACTCCCTCCACAAGGGAGAGTGGGACATAGAAGAAAAAGAAAAGAAACGGCAGATCAACTGGTCTAAAAAGGGAGTCTATTTAAAGGCTAAAGTATACAAATGAGTTTTAAGGTGAGACTTAAATGCTTCTACTGAGGTAGCATCTCGAACTGTTACCGGGAGGGCATTCCAGAGTACTGGAGCCCGAAAGGAAAACGCTCTATAGCCCGCAGACTTTTTTTGGGCTTTGGGAATCACTAATAAGCCGGAGTCCTTTGAACGCAGATTTCTTGCCGGGACATATGGTACAATACAATCGGCAAGATAGGATGGAGCTAGACCGTGTAGTATTTTATTCGTAAGTAGTAAAACCTTAAAGTCACATCTTAAGTGCACAGGAAGCCAGTGGAGGTGAGCCAGTACAGGCGTAATGTGATCAAACTTTCTTGTTCTTGTCAAAAGTCTAGCAGCCGCATTTTTTACCAACTGTAATCTTTTAATGCTAGACATGGGGAGACCCGAAAATAATACGTTACAGTAATCGAGGCGAGACGTAACAAACGCATGGATAATGATCTCAGCGTCTTTAGTGGACAGTGTGAATGTTGTCTGTCTATCTGTGTTGGCCCTGTGATAAGGTGGCGACTTGTCCAGGGTGTACCCCCCTTCAGCCCGGATGCAGCTGAGTAGGCTCCAGCACCCCCCGCGACCCTAAAAGGGACAAGCGGTAGGAAATGGATGGATGGATGGATTATTTTACAGGTTCAGTGCGATTCACTACTATCCCTGCAAACTAGTTGGATTGACACCACTTTGACCACAACGGAGTAATTTCAAAAAGCTTTTCTGTTGTCTTGTTAGCGTTTTCAGGTGCAAGGAATGATTAAACCAGTACGATTTTGTGGGACAGCAGGAAGCAAGTGTGACACAAATGGTTATTTTTAGAAATTAAAGTCCAGGGAGGGACCTAACCATCCAGAAAATATCGCCCCATAAACCTGAAAAGCCTTTAAATAGCTCATAAAATGACCTTTTTAGTCACCACGTTTACCGGTAAATGTATAGATTTTGAGAAATAATTTTAAATTGTCTTGATTGTGTCAACCCCTTGTAATGTCGTCTCAGCTGATTACAATGTTCACATTCTTCTCCACATTAGGAAAAATGATGTGTTTGTACAAGTGTGGTTATTCCCTCCTATCATCGCACCATTGCATCATTCATGCTCACATTTCTGCCCGGCAGCATCTCGCTCCAGCCTCTTCCTCTCCCTCCTACATCTCTTTCCCCTCCCCCATCACGTTCTACTCCAGCACTGCACGCTGTGAATGGGTGTGGTGATGACACTCGCAGCCCCCGTGCATTGTGGGTAACGTCAGGGTCTCCCTGCATTGCCGTGATATGGAGCGTGCGCTCCTTAGGCCGAGAACGGGCATCAAACAGGCGGTAGCCATGGAAAACACTCAAGTTCAGTGGCCACCGAGAGTAGGACACGTCGATGGAGGCTGTAAATTTGTTAAGATAACAGGAGGAGGGGTGTGCAGAGAGATAAGGATGCTGGGGATGAGCTCACGACTCGTCCTTGAGGCACTTGTGCTGCCCTCTGCAGGCTTTGTAGGGACTAGCAGTCTGATGCAGTGACGCCATTCCTCCAATTACACAGACAGGCAATCTCTGCAAATAATGCTGGCTGGTGTTGTATCTTTGCATTGAGAGAGGACTGTCTTATTTGTCAACACGAGGAGCCATAATAGTGCTAACTACTGCAGTTTTTAATACTGACTACAATCACAAATACTAAATTCCCTCTTAAATTGCTGCCATTTGAGTCTGTGTATAAATGTATGGTAAAATTAACTATGAAATATTTATTTTTTCCAAACAAAGTGTCCTGGAGATTGATCTGTAAAAATAGCATGTATAGTATGTCCCTGTATAAAATGTGACTTTACTGTCAAATATAAAAATGTTAATCCTTCAAAAATGCGGGTGGTAGCGGGATTTTTATTTATTTATTTATTTATTTTTATTGATCATGAAAAAGGCAGGGTTTTTTGGGTTGGTGCACTAATTTTAAGTGTATCTTGTGTTTTTTATGTCGATTTAATAAATAATAAAAAAAATTAAATAAAAAATTATTCTGCGGCTGGTACCAATCAAGCCGCGGCCCGGTGGTTGGGGACCACTGGTATATATGATAAGCACTCAAAAGTACAACTACGTCAGCCAAAGACAAATATAGGCAAGTCAAGTAGAACTCCAGTATACACTACAATTTTTCAACCATCAACTATGAAAATGAAACATTATTGTGCATAAAATTAAGCATTTCTGCTTTTTTAGGCAATATTTGTGACTATTTACGGTGTCTCAAGCTATGGAGAGCAGCCCTTAGACAGGAAGGCGGCGTGCAGACTGTTCAGAGACCGTCTTGTCGTGTGAGGCATGAGAAACATTCATTTCACGCCTACAGTTAATAATAGCATGTTTTTATTATGATAGGCAGTGTTACTTTGGTACCTGCAGTATTAATAGCAGACGACCTGCGGACTTTGCAGCCACTACAGGTGGTTATTTACATCCGTCTTGGAGGAGATCAAAAACGGGTCTTTCACACATTGTCAACACAAGTATCCATAATGGTGCTAACTACTGCCGTTTTTACTACAAGCTACATTCACGTTCTCACATGCTGTCTGATTATGTACACGCGTGTATGCTCTCAAATTGATGGAAGATTCACTTTGCAAATATTGCAAGTTTTCTCGAGAATAATTCTAACGCGTGACGAAGTGCAGGTAAAAAGAAGGCATGTGCCACTCGATCGGACATCGATCAGTATTTTTGTGGAAAAGTATTTGATCACTGTAGCCGATTAATGCCGGTCACAAACACCGATCCCCTTCTGGCTGACACTGTACCTATTTTTAGTCCCCCGGCTGACAAGCTGTTAGCATCTAATTGTGTATCTCCATACACTGTAGAGGACTGATCTAAGCTGATATTACCTCCATTACGACAAATAAAATGCATTGCCTTGTATCTTTGATATCATTATCATGTAACATTATCACTGGAAGTTGCGGCTGAACATGTTACACAGAAAGGAAGTGAATGCAGACCTAGTTTAAGTACGGGCTTGTGTTAATATTGTTAAACTGTCAATAGCACTAACATTAATACATAGAGAAATTTACAGTTATTAATGTGATTGGTACTGATATTGGTGTCAGACGATCTCACTTAGGAATGATCGGAATCGGTAGCATAAAGGGAAGCCCACAAAAAAGCAGCAAGCTATGCAGCATGTTTCGGTACAAGGCAAAGTTGATCCATAAGAAGCCTCCTGATTGACAACCAGGAAACAGGTGAGGAAAATAAAGGGGAAGTGGTGACAAACAGGAAGTGGAAAAAATAAGAGCGCTAGACAGAAAATAATTCAAAATACAGAAAACTTAAATTACATTAAAAACTGTAATGTGAAATCATGACGACTTCATGATAAAGCAATTTTAAGAAGACTTAGACTTAGACAAACTTTATTGATTCACAAGGAAAATTGTTCCACACAGTAGCTCAGTTCCAAAGGATGGAAAAGATAATGCACACAAGGGCACAAAAAGAGGATGAAAACATATATATATATATGTATATATATATATATATATATATATATATATATATATATATATATATATATATATATATATATATATATATATATATTTATTTAAATATATATATATCCATCCATCTTCTTCCGCTTATCCGGGTCTTTTTTATATATGTATATATATATATATATATATATATATATATATATATATATATATATATAGGCTTCACGGTGGCAGAGGGGTTAGTGCGTCTGCCTCACAATACGAAGGTCCTGCAGTCTTGGGTTCAATCCCAGGCTCGGGATCTTTCTGTGTGGAGTTTGCATGTTCTCCCCGTGAATGCGTGGGTTCCCTCCGGGTACTCCGGCTTCCTCCCACTTCCAAAGACATGCACCTGGGGATAGGTTGATTGGCAACACTAAATTGGCCCTAGTGTGTGAATGTGAGTGTGAATGTTGTCTGTCTATTTGTGTTGGCCCTGTGATGAGGTGGCGACTTGTCCAGGGTGTACCCCGCCTTCCGCCCGATTGTAGCTGAGATAGGCGCCAGCGCCCCCCGTGACCCCAGAAGGGAATAAGCGGTAGGAAATGGGTGGATGGATGGATATATATATATATGTATATGTATATATATATATATGTATATATGTATGTATGTATATATATATATATATATATATATATATATATATATATATATATATATATATATATATATATATGTATATATAAATGTATATATAAATGTATATATATGTATATGTGTATATATAAATGTATATATATGTATTTATGTATATGTGTATATATGTATATGAATGTGTATATATGTGTGTTTATATATACATACATATATATATATGTATATATATGTATATGTGTATATATAAATGTATATATATGTATTTATGTATATGTGTATATATGTATATGAATGTGTATATATGTGTGTTTATATATACATACATATATATATATATGTATATATATGTATGTATGTATATACATATATATATATATATACATATATATATATATATAAGTATATATATATATGTATATATAAATGTATATATAAATGTATATATATGTATATGTGTATATATAAATGTATATATATGTATTTATGTATATGTGTATATATGTATATGAATGTGTATATATGTGTGTTTATATATACATACATATATATATATATATATATATATATATATATATATATATATATATATATGTATGTGTGTGTGAACATGTTTTTAATTCAAGTACCCCCTAATCGGAGCAAAGCATTTTTGGTTGAAAAAAAGAGATAAAGAAGTAAAATACAGCACTATGTCATCAGTTTCTGATTTATTAAGTTGTATAACAGTGCAAAATATTGCTCATTTGTAGTGGTCTTTCTTGAACTATTTGGAAAAAAATATATAAAAAATAACTAAAAACTTGTTGAAAAATAAACAAGTGGTTCATTTATAAATACAGATTTCTACACATAGAAGTAATCATCAACTTAAAGTGCCCTCTGGATTCATGAACTTCATTTCAAACTTTTCTTCACAAAAAATAAATCTTTAACATCAATATTTATGGAACATGTCCACAAAAAATCTATCCGTCAACACTGAATTTTGCATTGTTGTATTTTTTTTTTCACAGTTTATGAACTTACATTCATATTTTGTTGAAGTATTATTCAATAGATATATTTATAAAGGATTTTTGAATTGTTGCTATTTTTAGAATATTTTTAAAAAATCTCACGTACCCCTTGGCATACCTTCAAGTACCCCCATTTGAGAACCACTGCTTTAACTTTAACATTTAATGGCACATCCGTCCCAAACGAGATATGTCCTTTGAACTTTGAGTCACAGCACTGCCATCAGAAGTAATTCAGAAAAAAATCGCGGTCCATAAAAGTATTCTCATGAGTCTCACAAGTCCAGAATAAATGTGTTGTCATGTCAAAACTGTTAAGTTCTTAACTTGGCACTGCTGTAAAGTTATATGTTCTGTTCATGCTCTGTTTGTAATTGAAGGGGATTGTTCTTCACCCATGTCATGTTTGTTCACCACACAGGAGAGCCAAGACTACGAGCCAGAAGCATAAAATCACCAGTGCGAGCCACCATTCAACCAGCAGCACAATAATATTTCTAATAATAAAAAGGACAAATGTTATTCCAATTATTCTCCTGTTGCGAAACAAAAAAAAAAAAAATCCCCACCGAAAAACATGTTCTTCCTTCGAGACAAATCTTTTATGATTATATATTGTAAATGTTCTCAATGTAGTGTGTTGGATGTCGGTATTTATTGAGCCGTAGGGTTGTCCTCACCGTCTCATTTCCTTGACTCCCTCCCAATGAAATGAGACCAGACGCAGGGCTTGTGAAAGTGTACTTTGTGTGTGTCTGTATTTAGAAACGTGCAATAGATGTTCATCAACTTCCAATGAGACATTGGGAGCAGAAAAAAGTAAAAAGTCCAAGTTGCAAGCAGATATTAATACACTGATATCCTCTTTTAAATGTTGACAATGCCTGTTTGTGGGGTTCTTTTTTTTTTTTGTTCTTTTTACAATTTCTTTTTGGAAATGATTTGAATGTTTTTGAAGTAAGAGGTTTTTTTGTTTGTTTGTTTTTTTTTACTTTGTATCTTTCTAGTTGCTTGTGAAATCACTTCAGTGACCTATCTGTTGGACATGGGCAGTATACATGTTTTTTGTGTGAGCGTGTTTGTGTGTACTGACAATTTGAACAGCATAAAGTCAATATATTATGTCTTGAAATCATAATGGTTGTCATATCAAAAAAAAAAGTGCTTTAAATTGCAGGACTTGTCAATAAAACGGTTTATGTGTTAAGCCAGACATGCAAATCTTCTGTAAATAAAAGTTACAAAAGAAAATATTTGTGTTTTATTTTGGTGCTGTCAAATGATTATTATTTTTAATTTGGCTTGCAGGCATCATTTGAATTTATAAAACAAAAAAAATAGAGTCCAATGATTGGCCACAAATGCAATTTTATTGTCACAATGTCATACAAACTCTGGCACGCAGGCCAAATTTGGCCCACCGTGTAATTCATTTGGCCCTTGAGGCAATATCAAATTAACTTTAGGGCTGGCCCACCGGTATTATACAGCGGTGGTGCCGCTTAGCGCCGTATTCACCGCTAATACTCACACTTGCCAACCCTCCCGATTTTCCCGGGAGACTCCTGTAGTTCATTGTCCCTCCCGAAAATCTCCCGGGGCAACCATTCTCCTGAATTTCTCCCAATTTCCACCTGGACAACAATATTGGGGGCGTGCCACAAAGGCAATGGCTTTAATGTCGACTTTTCCTCTACAAACTGTGTGCCAGCCCAGCCACTTAATATTTATTTATTTATTTCGGCAATCTTCACATAAAACAAAGAACAACAAAAAAAGAAAGAAAAAAAAACACTCATTTGAGCAATGATTGAGCCGAAAGGGTGTAGGTTGAAGCAACGCTTATATAAACCTACCCCATCACAACAAGAACAAGGTTCAAAATATATAAAATCTAAAACATGCTTCACTTATATTACTTTTTTTTTAAACAATATATAAGCAACATATATGTAGCACACGGCTTTTACACACACATAAGTGAATGCAAGCATACTTGCTCAACAGCCATACAGGTCACACTGAGGGTGGCCGTATAAACAACTTTAACAGTGTTACAAATATGCGCCACACTGTGAACCCACACCAAACAAGAATGACAAACACATTTCGGGAGAACATCCACACCGTAACCCAACATAATCACAACAGAATAAATAACCAGAACCCTTTGCAGCACTAACTCAACCGGGACGCTACAATATACACCCGGGCTACCACCAATCTACGCTCCCCCCAGCCTAAGTCCGCCCACCTCATTGTTATTTTATTTTCAAATTCATTAGCCTGTGGAAAAAGTTCATGTTGATATTTACCTCAGAAGGCTGCAAATAGAAAAGAGGCATTACATTTTTTTTTTTATTGTATTTAATTTACCATTGATGTTTTTTCGTTTGTTTTTTGAAAGTTGATTTTGCACTATTAAGTTATATAAGAGTTGCTTGTTCCACATTCAGTGTTAAAGAAAATCAGTGTAGCAAACTGAGCAATAATTAACGTTTTATTCATGCACTTTCCCTTGCTACTTCAAGGCTTGAATGTTTGATTCATTCATTATTATTTTATTGTCAAATTTGTTATTCGCCTTGGGAAAAAGTTTATTATGATATTTACATCAGAAGGCTGCAAATAGAAAAGAGGCATTAAATTTTTATTTACATTTTATTTGATATGCCATTGATATTTTTTTATTATTATCATTTTTATTTGACACTCGATTTTGCATGTCACTATAAAGTTATATAAGCCTTGCTTGTTCGAAATGGAATGCAAACCTTGTTTGGGTCCCTATTAAAAGGTAAATTAGTTCAACCTTGGCCCGTGGCTTTGTTTAGTTTTAAATTTTGGCCCACTCTGTATTTGAGTTTGACACCCCTGTCATACAGGAACATGTTTTAAATGCACTACTTGAATACACCATAATGATTTGCTCTAAACCTGGTAACAATTTTTGTCCAAACTACGATTGGGGTTTATTGTGAAGTGAAATTTACCAGCGATGACAACAGTCACTCATTTTGGTATGTGCTCAAAATAAATTGTGTGATTAATCTTATAAAGAGTTATTTTTCTGTGATTAATCCCACATTTTAACTCCTTATGTTTGACAGACCTAGTTTATGTGTGTAAACATTTCATGGTAACACTTTAGTTTGGGGAACATGTTTACCATTAATTAGTTGCTTATTAACATGCAAATTAAGCACATATTGGCTCTTAATTAGTAAATATTAAGTATGTATTAATTAATGCCTTATTCTGCATGGCATTATTGTACAACCTAACTCTAACCCTAACCAAATAACACTAAATTGTCATGTTTTGTGGTCACGTTCTGTTGGGTTTTGGACTCATTGTGCACTCTTGTTTGTTTTTGTCACCATGACAACCCATTAGTTTCACCTGTCATGTCACGTACCTGATTCACTTAGAATCATGCACCTGTTGTCAATCACCACTTCACTTTTTAAGCCTGTAGTTGCCAGCCAGTCAGCCCATTAGTTTCACCTGTCATGTCACGCACCTGATTCACTTAGAATCATGCACCTGTTGTCAATCACCACGTCACTTTTTAAGCCTGCAGTTGCCAGGCAGTCAGCCTGGTGACATCCCCTCTACACACCCTTGTTATCCATGCTGATGATCCATGTACTTTTCTCGTTCCAATTAAGTTTTCGTTATTCATGTCATAGTTTGCAAGTTTTGTTTAATGACCATAGTTTACGCGGGCACCAGGTAGTCCGTAAGGACCAGATGAGTGGCCCGCTGGCCTGTTCTAAAAATAGCTCAAATAGCAGCACTTACCAGTGAGCTGCCTCTATTTTTTAAATTGTATTTATTTACTAGCAAACTGGTCTCGCTTTGCTCGACATTTTTAATTCTAAGAGAGACAAAACTCAAATAGAATTTGAAAATCCAAGAAAATATTTTAAAGACTTGGTCTTCACTTGTTTAAATAAATGCATTTATTTTTTTACTTTGCTTCTTATAACTTTCAGAAAGACAATTTTACAGAAAAAATACAACCTTAAAAACGATTTTAGGATTTTTAAACACATATACCTTTTTACCTTTTAAATTCCTTCCTCTTCTTTCCTGACAATTTAAATCAATGTTCAAGTATTTTAAATTTTTATTTTCATTGTAAAGTATAGTAAATACATTTTAATTTAATTCTTCATTTTAGCTTCTGTTTTTTTGATGAAGAATATTTGTGAAATATTTCTTCAAATTTATTATGATTAAAATAAAATAAAAATATTCTGGCAAATCTAGAAAATCGGTACAATTAAATTTAAATCTTCTTTCAAAGTCTTTTGAATTTCTTTTAAAATTTTTGTTCTGGAAAATCTAGAAGAAATAATGATTTGTCTTTGTTAGAAATATAGCTTGGTCCAATTTGTTATATATTCTAACAAACTGGAGATTAGATTTTAACCTATTTAAAACATGACATCAAAAATATATATTTATTGTGAGAAATCATTAAGATGATCAGTGTTTCCACAAAGATAAATATCATTAATCATTAATAATAACAAAGGTAAATTGAGCAAATTGGCTATTTCTGGCAATTTATTTAAGTGTGTATCAAACTGGTAGCCCTTTGCATTAATCATTACCCAAGAAGTAGCTCTTGGTTTCAAAAAGGTTGGTGACCCCTGGTTTATGTTATAGTAATAGTTTTTGTTTCCATGGCCAAGTTTTGATCCTCTGCTGAGAGCGCCTTTCGTTTGTTCCTTTTTTCCGAGTTAATAATAAAAGATGTCGGTATAGCTCGGTTGGTAGAGCGGCCGTGCCAGCAACTTGAGGGTTGCAGGTTCGATCCCCGCTTCCGCCATCCTAGTCAATCAATCAATCAATCAATGTTTACTTATATAGCCCTAAATCACTAGTGTCTCAAAGGGCTGCACAAACCACTACGGCATCCTCGGTAGGCCCACATAAGGGCAAGGAAAACTCACACCCAGTGGGACATCGGTGACAATAATGACCCAGTGGGACGTCGGTGACAATGATGACTATGAGAACCTTGGAGAGGAGGAAAGCAATGGATGTCGAGCGGGTCTAACATGATACTGTGAAAGTTCAATCCATAATGGATCCAACACAGTCGCGAGAGTCCAGTCCAAAGCGGATCCAACACAGCAGCGAGAGTCCCGTTCACAGCGGAGCCAGCAGGAAACCATCCCAAGCGGAGGCGGATCAGCAGCGCAGAGATGTCCCCAGTCGATACACAGGCGAGCAGTACATGGCCACCGGATCGGACCGGACTCCCTCCACAAAGGAGAGTGGGACATAGAAGAAAAAGAAAAGAAACGGCAGATCAACTGGTCTAAAAAGGGAGTCTATTTAAAGGCTAGAGTATACAAATGAGTTTTAAGGTGAGACTTGAATGCTTCTACTGAGGTGGCATCTCAAACTGTTACCGGGAGGGCATTCCAGAGTACTGGAGCCCGAAATGAAAAAGCTCTATAGCCCGCAGACTTTTTTGGGGCTTTGGGAATCACTAATAAGCCGGAGTCCTTTGAACGCAGATTTCTTGCCGCGACATATGGTACAATACAATCGGCAAGATAGGATGGAGCTAGACCGTGTAGTATTTTGTACGTAAGTAGTAAAACCTTAAAGTCACATCTTAAGTGCACAGGAAGCCAGTGCAGGTGAGCCAGTACAGGCGTAATGTGATCAAACTTTCTTGTTCTTGTCAAAAGTCTAGCAGCCGCATTTTGTACCAACTGTAATCTTTTAATGCTAGACATGGGGAGACCCGAAAATAATACGTTACAGTAATTGAGACGAGACGTAACAAACGCATGGATAATGATCTCAGCGTCTTTAGTGGACAGAATGGAGCGAATTTTAGCGATATTACGGAGATGAAAGAAGGCCGTTTTAGTAACGCTTTTAATGTGTGACTCAAAGGAGAGAGTTGGGTCGAAGATAATACCCAGATTCTTTACCGTGTCGCCTTGTTTAATTGTTTGGTTGTCAAATGTTAGAGTTGTGTTAATATCCTAGTCACTCCCGTTGTGTCCTTGGGCAAGAAACTTTACCCACCTGCTCCCAGTGCCACCCACACTGGTTTAAATGTAAAAATTAGATATTGGGTTTCACTATGTAAAGCGCTTTGAGGCACTAGAGAAAAAGCGCTATATAAAATATAATTCACTTCCCTTCACTTCATTACCTTCACGCCGTGTCCGGTATCAGTCGATTTGCACCACGGGAAAACAAACCACACCATAGTCCAAGTCTTGACATAAATTAAGTATTTGTTACTTAGAACATGTTCCCCATACTAAAGTGTTACCCATTTCATTTATTGAACCATGTGTTGCTTTGTTTTTTTTGCCCGGTCCTGTCAGACGTGTCAGGATGTTTAGAATCTGCTGACTGGGCGATGGCGCTTGGCACGGCCACCAGGATGCCGGTCTGATCAGGTCTCTTTCAGGTAGTTTTGTTTGCGTTAATCCGGCTGGAACGTGCCGGCTCACCAGTGTCAGTCAGGCTCAAACCGAGGGTATTAAACGGTGGTTGCCTCGGACCCATGCAGAGGACCCTGCAGGGACCGAGAGAGGAGCCATGGCCTCGTTGAAGAAGTCCTTTGAGGGCCTCAAAGGCAGCAGCCACTCTGCGGTAAAAGGGGTCACGGACACAGCAGGTATTTGTACAGTATGTTCAAACATTGAAAGAAATACTGACCGTTGACTTCCCTAATAGCGATGGATTTTTTTTCCAGTGCAGGCAGCTCAAGAAGCTGTGCAGCAGGTGGCAGACTCCTCCAAAGAAACAGCCAATGCAGGTACCCAACACACCAAAAACTGCACAATGTCATTGATTGAATTGATGAATTGAAACTTTTATTAGTGGATTGCACAGCGCAGTACATATTCTGTATAATTGACCACTAAATGGTAACACCCGAATACGTTTTTCAAATTGAAATAAATTGTTCGATAATTACAGTATTTTCCCGACAATGAACCACACCGGTTTATAAAAAGCCCCCCCTTAATTTTAAAAGAAAAAAAATGTTTGTTATTGCATTAGCCCCTATGTGTCAAGGTTCCCCCAGGATGATATTTGATTAGTATTAGAAGCAGCCCGCAGGCCACAGCCGCCTGCTGCTGTTTTGCATGCACCAATTCTCCATCAGTGTTGGACCCCATCAAGCCATAAAATGAGCTAAAATGAGTTTGACACCCCTGCATTAGCCGCACCAAACTTTAGGCAGCAGATATATACCGGTACTTTGTGAAATGAGATATTTACATATAAATACTTAGTAAATATTTTCATTCATCCTTTATGAGATGAATTAAATGTCCTCATTTGTATTGAGGTTCAAGATGTTTATCAGGATTATTCTTCCTTTTACTTTGTAAATGTCACGTCTATGGGATCATTTTTTGTTTTGTTAATGTTCGGTTTAGTTTTTTGGAGACTCAGTTCCTGTTCCTGCACTTCCTGGTTTGCTTTGTTACCGTGCCAACTCGTTAGTTTTGACCTTATTCTCATGTCACGCCGCTGTTCTCATGTCTCACACCTGTTTGCAATTATCACGTCTATTATTTAAACCGGAAGTTGCCAGGAAGTCAGCCTGGCGACTTTACCCCTACTCCCTTCATGCCATGCCTGCTAATCACTCTGCCCATAGTTTCCCTCCTCCTCATGCCACGTAAGTTTTTTCAATTTTTTTTATGTCACAGTTGTTGAGTTTTTTTTTTTTCTCTATAGTCATGCCATCGTGCTAGTTTTGTTTTCTAGTCAAGTTTGTTCCCCGCCATTGTGAGCACCTTTTATTTGCCTTTTTTTGTTATAGTATTAAAATCAAATGTGTACTTATGCTTCACGTCTTGCTCGTGCCAACTTTCCTTTGCCTCGGAAAAACAATCCAAACCCCCAAAGTCCACAGTTTGACAGTAAACACTTTGAGGTTAAAGTTTTTCTCAAAGTGGATCATTTTAGTACATTGTTTGATTCCATAATAACTGTTAGCGAATAAAAAAAAACGTACATTAGCTGCACATTTGTATAGGCCACTGGGTTCAAAGCGTAGCGACTAATAATCTGTAAAATACGGTATATGTCCAGGGTGTACCCTGCCTTCTGCCCGATTGTAGCTGAGATAGGCGCCAGCGCCCCCCGCGACCCCGAAAGGGAATAAGCGGTAGAGAAATGGATGGATGGATGTTACATAATTCACATAACTACATAATTCCCGACCCATCCGCCATCCTTGTGGTAACCAGGCCAGCACTCACACTACATGCCACATAGGACAATTGAAATGTCTGGAGAACTGGGACATTACATTCCTATCAGTGACAGAGCAGGAAGGGGCTAGAAAGGCATTTGCGGTAAAAGTCCATGTATGAAATGCTCCGTCATTCAGTAATTGGAATTTTACACAAGCTTGTTCCCCTATGGCCCTGATCTCCATATAGGGAGAGGTGGCCCTGTTAGGCAAACAGAACATTTTGTTTAGTTTCCACAGGGAGAAATTAAATAATCTGGAGTGAACAGGAAAATGTACTTTTCGGGATTAGAGGGGAACATTAGCCATTCTCTAAAGGACGGCTCTGTGTCAGACTTCAAAAAGACGTGATTACATGGCTGGATCATTTCAAATAATTAAAAAAAGTTTCCTCAAACTAATGATTTGAATAATTCACAAGTAAATAAAAAATACATTTTTAGATTTTTAACAAGACTATAATGTATTTGCCACGTGTGTAATATTAGGCTGTATGCTTCATTCAAGTTCAACTATAACAATAAGATCAGTCAAATACCTCAAATGAAAGCAGGTCGCTCGTAAATCAGGCAAACATGGATGATATTAATGAGGATCAGCATGAATGAGTTAATACTATTCACTGTTTTCTGTTTTTCACAGAAGAACCTTATTATGTTCTGTACTACTCACAAAATATGTTTTTTAAATTACAAAGTCAACCCTATCAATGGCACGATTTTCAAACTCAAAACTTCCGACGGATCATTCGAAACTGTTCTAGTTTGAGTTTGAGTTTGAGTTTGAGTTTATTTGGAACATGCAAGCACACAACATGATACATCACAATTTCCAGTTTCTCTTTTCAACATGTTGGAAAAGGAGTAGGAAGAAGCAGAGTTTATTTAATCCTACCCCTTTTCTTTACATAACAGTTGCTAAAACTTTTGTTCACTTCCTGTTCTCAATGTATTCACAATGTATACTCCATAAGTAATAAGTAATCACAATACAAATAAATAAATAAATAAATAATTGCTTAAGTAAAGTTTATTCCATTCGATGAGATAAATCAGATTATTTTGAGAATGAATGGGTGAGTAAAATCAGAATGTTTATCATGGTTCTTCATTTTTGTACTTTGTAAACACTTCCAGTTTGAAGAGTTTCTTGAAGTGGATCATATTAGTACGTTGTTTGATTGCTTTGCTTAATCCATTCCATAATTTAATTCCACATACTGATATACTGAAGGTCTTAAGTGTTGTACGTGCATACAAATGTTTTAAATTACATTTTTCTCTAAGATTATATATCTCTTCTTTTGTTGAGAAGAATTGTTGTATATTCTTGGGATGCAGGTTATAGTTTGCTTTGTGTATAATCTTAGCTGTTTGCAATTCCACTATGTCGTGGAATTTCAGTATATTTGATTCAATAAATAAAGGGTTTGTATGTTCTCTATACCAAACATTATGTATTATTCTAACTGATCTTTTTTGTAACACTGTTAGTGAATGAAGTGTTCTTTTGTAAGTCGTTGAAGTCCTATTCAAGGTAGGTTCGTCTTGAATTATATGAATATATTTTCGTGCTGCTGAAGTTCATGCAGTCTAAGTCAAAAATAAATAAATACATGAATAATGTGTCAATGGGGGCTCTCTATTTCGCCAACAAAACCCTCTAAATAACCATCCAAAACCTGCCAACAATACTCTATATATATATATATATATATATATATGTATATATATATATATATATATCGTGACCTGAATATTAACCAAATATTAGCGATGTCATTATCAGCGCTAACGCAGAGGGACTATGTTTTAGCGGCGGATTGATAACAGACAACTAAGTAGCCCTCTGCTGGTTCACAGGGAGGTGGTGGCCATTTAGGATAGGATAGGATAAGATAGGTATTTATTGTCATTGCAAAAGTACAACGAAACTTTGTTTTTCAGCACAAACCTGTTCAAGATTAGACAAACAAACAGTGTACATGGTTACAGAACAGGAACGCTAATGGGTCGCCACAAGGCGCCCCCTAAAATATGGGGAAAAAGGTAAAACGCTGGGGAAGGATGAGTAAAAAAAATTCAATCTAGACTGGGCTCCTAAGGGTGCCCAGTCTGGAGTGGGAAAAAACCTCCATAGCAAAGCACATATACATATTACAACATACATCTTGAGATATCTAGTAACAGAGGGAAGGGAGTGCGGGGTCATGGTGGTAGGCCGCAGCTCTCGGGCGCTGACCATCCTTTCATCACCCCTATGGGATTTGTGTCGAGGGCGTTGAATTGGGGGTTGGGGGGCGGGGGGGTGTATGTATGTATGTGTGTGGCGTATATTTTTGTGGATGCATGTTTGTGTGGAATCCTGCAGTGTGTGTCTGTTCCACGGCCTTGATGTCATGCAGGTAAGTTTCTATGAGAGACAAGAAGGGAGTCCTGCTGCTCCTGCATCATCGCGTTTTGGCTCGTCAAAGTTATTCTAGATTATAAATCATGTCTCGCATGTAGATATTCGGAGGATTTAGCCATAAAACTATAAGTTATTCATCTGTGACATTCACTTCATACCGGAGATGGAGACAAACACACACAACCGAAGACAGTGTCTGCAGACTTCTCCTTGTTAACCCTTTGTGTGCATCTTGATTAATTGCTTATTTAAACGGGACAATATGATTATGAACATCCTATCAGTGGTCATCGAAATAAGAGCAGACATTGTACAGTAAGCCGTTGTTTTATTATGTTTGTAGTTTGTATTTCTTGTTTAGCACTTAGCAATACTGCTACATGACGCTTAGTGTTTCACTAAAGCTGGATTTGTTTAGCAGAGCTTCTAATTCTTGTAGCTCATCCTCCTTATATTTCGGATCAACAATATAGGTTTCTGGATCATATTTTTTCCCCCAAAGAAATACATTGGCATCAAACTCTGTGCTTGCTAGCTTGTGCACGCTAGCTTTCTGAGACTCTTATTTTGTTAGCACAGGCAGGATGAAGCAGGTCTTTTATGGTGAAGACAGGAACTGTGCAGTCGGTCTTTAGAGTTTTGACAGTAGGTACGGCCCCACAGTCTGTTGAAATAAAAACTGTTTCTCCCCGTCCTGTAAGTGATTTTTTTCTTAATAATGAGATCGCAACAGCCAGCGTCATCTCACAAGATCCTCGGGTGCCGACAATGTCAAACAAATGACGAAAGTGAAGTCTTGGTATGATTGAGGATTGCTCATTTTTATGTCTATTTTTTTATTGCCTGTATTGAGATAGACTGACACACCCTCCGCGATCGACCGGTAGCTCGCGATCGACATAATGCCCACCCCTAGTCTAAGACGTTTCGCCTCTCAACCGAGTAGGCTTCATCAGTTCATGCTCATAAACTTAGATTGGTCAGATCTAATCTTTTTGATTGGTTTATTGATTGAAACTTGTATTAGTAGATTGCACAGTACAGTACATATTCCGAACAATTGACCACTAAATGGTAACACTCGAATGCGTTTTTCAACTTGTTTAAGTCGGGGTCCACGTTAATCAATTCATGGTCTTAGACTTAGAATGGTCAGATCTAGTCTTGCTTAATTGTGCCAAAACCCCAACTATTCATACTCCAACACAAGGATGTTTCCACCCTATTGTAGGAAAAAACAACTGTTAAAATGCAAAAAAACAACCCCTCTGTCAATCCCAACAACAGTCGTTAAAGGAGGAATTCACCCTCGTTAGCATTGAAGTATTGTGTGGCAAAACGGTTGCTGTGGAACAACCACTACCAGCCCCAAATCTGTCAGAATCACCCACGTTAGCGTTCCATTCAGTTGTAACAAATGGCACAGCATCTGTGACAAGAACACTTCTAACTGCTGTTATTTGTTGAAGGCTAAATTGCGGAGTCCTTTAGGAATGATAGAAAGGACAGTGGGAGACAGAATGTGTCACAGACCGCCTCCTCTGTTCATGGATGGTTTTTCAACCTTGACATAGATGGCTTCCCTCACTCCCCTTTTGAACCAATCGTCTTCACTGTCCAGAATCTGTACATTTTTGTTCTCACAGAGTACTGTTTCTCCTTGAGGTGCAGGTGGACAGACAGCTGAGTCTTGGCCTGAAGAGTTTGCCCGTCTATGCTGTGTCATACGTCAGCTTAGTTGTTTTGTTTCCCTAATATATGACACTGGATAGCATATACCAGATTGTTTTTGTTGGTGTGGGATGTCCAGTCTTTAGGATACACCAGTCTCTGTCTCAGGGTGTTGCCTGGTTTGAAGTCCACGGGGATGTTGTGGTGGTGAAATTTTTTTCTCAGTTTCTCAGATATGCCATCCATCCATCCATTTTCTACCGCTTATTCCCTTTCGGGGTCGCGGGGGGCGCTGGCGCCTATCTCAGCTACAATCGGGCGGAAGGCGGGGTACACCCTGGACAAGTCGCCACCTCATCGCAGGGCCAACACAGATAGACAGACAACCTTCACACTCACATTCACACACTAGGGCCAATTTAGTGTTGCCAATCAACCTATCCCCAGGTGCATGTCTTTGGAAGTGGGAGGAAGCCGGAGTACCCGGAGGGAACCCACGCATTCACGGGGAGAACATGCAAACTCCACACAGAAAGATCCCGAGCCTGGATTTGAACCCAGGACTGCAGGACCTTCGTATTGTGAGGCAGACGCACTAACCCCTCTGCCACCGTGAAGCCCAATTTCTCAGATATGGAATTGACAAAATCTTCGCGTCTTTCACTTTCTTACTAATTATTTTTACTTATTTACCAATAAAAGATCAGTTGTCTGATAAGTATGTTTACTATCTTATTGAATACCAAAATTGATATTTGATTGCAATAACAAACATATGTTTAATGTATCATACAATTTTCTTTTAAACTAAAGCCAATAATGAACTTTTACGTGGTCCCCTTTATTTTTGAAAAGTCTCAATAAGTATCGAAATACATTTGTCAGTGATCATGTAGCCGTGCCGCCTTTCAGGTAAAACAAATCAATAAATTGCGTGATTAATCTGCATACCGTATTTTTCGGAGTGTAAGTCGCATTTTTTAGGGAAATTTATTTGATAAAACCCAACACCTAGAATAGACATTTGAAAGGCAATTTAAAATAAATAAAGAATAGTGTTAGGCCTGTTCGGCATTGTGATGCCGGGTTCGATTCCCTCGAGGATGCGTCGAAAATTGAACACAGCAAAAGGTATGAACTAAAGATTTATTTAACAAAAGGTGCTAGAGAACAAAAATACTGGAGCTAATAAAAGGCAAACAAAAGATGCTAGCATTAAAAGCTAGGATAAACAAATACTAAACTAAACTGGCAC
The DNA here is from genome assembly GCF_033978795.1 of Nerophis ophidion. NCBI lineage: Eukaryota > Metazoa > Chordata > Actinopteri > Syngnathiformes > Syngnathidae > Nerophis > Nerophis ophidion. Next base: position 69,604,870 of record NC_084615.1, on the reverse strand, counting down.
ATAGGCACACAAAGGGGAAAACAAAACATTTAGCATGAGAGCTAAGATTGAATAAAATTGCGCAGCGTGAGAGCTTGCGAGAATAATACAGAAATTTGCATGTAAGCAAAAGCGCAAAGCAGACGTACCGTTGTGTATAAACAAATTAGAGTCCCAGGCAGAAGAATGAAAAGAGGAAGGCTTATAAAGGGAAGGTGATTAACAGAGAACAGGTGTGCAGGACCCGGGAGTAACAGCTGAAACTAATAAGTAACCATGGTGATGGACTAAACGGGATATAAACGGATCAAACGGAGAATGAGAGCAAAGATGGAAAAATAAACAATATGTGAAGATCCGAGTCACAGATCGCAACAAATAGTGAACAACAGGCTGAATAAGTGTACGTTATATGACGCATAAATAACCAACTGAGAAGGTGCCTGGTATGTTAACGTAACATATTATGGTAAGAGTCATTCAAATAACTATAACATATAGAACAGGGGCGCTCACACTTTTTCTGCAGGCGAGCTACTTTTCAATTGACCAAGTCGAGGAGATCTACCTCATTCCTATTTATAATTTATAGTTATTTATTTATGAAAGAGACATTTTTGTTAACAAGTTAATGGTGTTTAATGATAATACAAGCATGTTTAACACACATAGATTCCTTTCTTTCATGATGACAAGAATATAAGTTGGTGTATTTGATTCTGATGACTTGCATTGATTGGAATTAGACAGTGGTGCTGATAACGTCCGCATTTTCAAATGGAGGAAAAAAAAAGTCCTCCTTTCTGTCCAATACCACATGAAAGTGGTTGGATTTGGCATCTCATTTGTCCAACTTGCATACTCGTTTTTAAACACTTTGTTATGAGAGTAGCATATGTGTGTGGCCCTTTAATGTCTGGCAGCAGGTGAGTGACGTCAGTGACTGTGCGGGTGGGCAAGCAAGTGAGAAAGCGGTCGCTGAGGGCGGGGGAGAAATACATTGGCATCAAACTCCGTAGCTTGCTAGCTTGTGCACGCTAGCTTTCTGAGACTCTTATTTTGTTAGCACAGGCAGGATGAAACAGGTCTTTTATGGTGAAGACAGGAACTGTGCAGTCGGTCTTTAGAGTTTTGACAGTAGGTACGGAGTCTCTAGAAATAAAATGTGTTTCTCTGCGTCCGCCCTGTTAGTGATTTTTTTCTTAAATATGAGCTCGCAGCAGCCAGCGTCATCTCACAAGATCCTCGGGTGCCGAGAATGTCAAACAACTGACGAAAGTGAAGTCTTGGTATGATTGATGATTGCTCATTTTTATGTCTATTTTTTAATGCCTGGCTTGAGATCGACTGACACACCCTCCGAGATCGACCAGTCGATCGCGATCGACGTAATGGGCACCCCTGATATAGAACATGCTAGACGTTTACCAAACAATCTGTCACTCCTAATCGATAAATCCCATGAAATCTTATGCGTTTGGTCTCTTACGTGAAAGAGCTCAATAATATTATATGATATTTTACGGTAATGTGTTAATAATTTCACACATAAGTCGCTCCCGAGTATACAGTAAGTCGCACCCCTGGCCAAACTATGAAAAAAACTGTGACTTATAGTCCGATAAATACGGTAAATACATGATTAATGCCTTTTTTTTTGTGATTAATCACATGAGGTAACTCATTATTTTTGACAGTCCTAATTTGTTTATATGAATATTGATTTTCTCCTTTTGCTGGCTGCGGTGCAGTTGCTCAAGAGGCGGGCAAACAGAGTCAAGCAGCCATAGGCAAAGCTGCCGACAAGGCCACGGACGCCATCAAGGAGTTTGGACAGAACCTAGAGACTAAATGAACCCTTCATTCTTCATGCTGAACCTGGATCATCATCATCATCGTCATCACCATCATGCTCGGCAGGTTTAAATAAACATGCTGGAAAGGGATCTGCAGAAACACCATTCAATTATTCCAAAAAGAAGCATTTTCTGCCCCTTTCACTTGATTCAAAATGTTTTCTAACCATTATGAATATGTGACTATTTTGTGAAATAAAATTCAAAAGCAGCTTTTTCCTTCTTCGTGTTTGTACAAATGTCGAGCCCTCGCTAACGAATCCTTACATAAGCAGCGCTTGCTGATGAGGCGGCCTTTTGGAAGGCTGACGGGAGCGTGTTCATTTAACCATACACCTTGGCCATGGGCAACACACCTCCTTCCATCACACTACGCCGTTGCTAGGCAACAGGACTCTGTGGGGGTTAGCGATTGGTGGAGGCCTTTTGAATAAGCGGTGTGAATACTTGGCCCGGCACACAGTGTCCCCCATGCTGCAAACCTGCTATTGCTGTCCATTGGAACACTGAAAACCCTGAAAATAAGCATACATAAACATGGAGTCAAAGTGAGCACATTTGCTGTGGCTTTCAGGTATGAGAAAAGCAAATCTCGGAGGGAATATGAAAGGCGGTGTGGTGTGCGAGTGTTTCTGTGTGGGTGGCTTCCTCCAGCCTCCTTCAGGCTCCGTGCTCCTTTTCTCTGCAACATAACACATTTTGCAATATTTTTTTTTTTGTTTCACTAGACTTCATTCTGTAACGAGGATCATTTATTTGTCCAATTTCACTATAATTCTTTGGATAAATGATCTGTGTGCATGCACGCACGTCGGCTCAACGTTAATGAGATAGTTCCGTCTTCTGCATTCCTCCAAATGCCCTTGTGTTGGTTTTATTATCGCATCCTTCAATATTTCAACAGACTATTGCATAATATTTCCCCCCCCCCCCCCCCCCCCCCCGTAAAGACAACCGCCTTTGTGTTACTATGACGAGCTGATTATTACAATCTAATCACGATTAGATGAGAGCTAAACACAGATTTCTGCCCCGACTGCCACTCACAGCCAGAGCCCGAGCGTGGTTTCCAGGGAAACTGGAAATGTGAAGCTTCTCAACAGCTACAGCAGCCGCGGCTTAAAGAGCGACGGTCGCCTCAGACAGATTCTTCTAGAGACAACCCAGCACAACAGTCAAGAGCGGGGAGAGAACGCCACACACTCCAGCGTCCATCAACACCAAGTTTCGACCATGTTTGACTTGAATCTGGGAACGGGTCTTGCAGAGGCTTCATCAGTTTGATTTGAGTGCTCAGGTACGTCACTGACTCTTCATCTCCTCCAGTTTTTTTATCGTATTATGGCCGTTATGATTAGAGTTGGGTTTTTTTTCTGCAATTTGAAAGTATGTGCATATCACCGTAATGCCAACATGAGGTGTATAATTAATCAAAACAATGTAGTATACAGCAAAACCTTCAAAGTCGAGCACAATTTATTTAGTTCCAATTTTAAGACGGATTAATACTTCCATTAATCCGTCTTAAAATTGGAACTAAATAAATTTCCATGGGCTTCACGGTGGCAGAGGGGTTAGTGCGTCTGCCTCACAATATGAAGTTCCTGCAGTCCTGGGTTCAAATCCAGGCTCGGGATCTTTCTGTGTGGAGTTTGCATGTTCTCCCCGTGAATGCGTGGGTTCCCTCCGGGTACTCCGGCTTCCTCCCACTTCCAAAGACATGCACCTGGGGATAAGTTAATTGGCAAAACTAAATTGGCCCTAGTGTGTGAACATGAGTGTGAAGGTTGTTTGTCTATCTGTGTTGGCCCTGCGATGAGGTGGCGACTTGTCCAGGGTGTACCCCGCCTTCCGCCCGATTGTAGCTGAGATAGGCGCCAGCGCCCCCCGTGACCCCAAAAGGGAATACGCGGTAGAAAATGGATGGATGATATTTCCATTTAGGGGTGGGGGGGAAAAACGGTAACACTTAAGTAAGGAGAACATAGTCACCATTAATTAGTTGCTTATTAAAGTAACAAAGATTTAACTGAGAGTTATTTGGACACTAAGGGGACATATAAGGGTTAGGGTTAGGATAAGGGTTAAGAAAAGGGAATAATTATGAGGTTATTAAGGGAAGACTCTTAGTTAATGGCTTACTGGTTGTATAATAAGGCCATGCAGAATAAGGCATTAATAAGTACCGTATTTTTCGGACTATAAGTCGCAGTTTTTTTCATAGTTTGCCCGGGGGTGTGACTTATACTCAGGAGCGACTTATGTGTGAAATTATTAACACATTACCGTAAAATATCAAATAATATTATTTAGCTCATTCACGTAAGAGACTAATTTCATGGGATTTAGCAATTAGGAGTGACAGATTGTTATAGCATGTTCTATATGTTATAGTTATTTGAATGACTCTTACCATAATATGTTACGTTAACATACCAGGCACCTTCTCAGTTGGTTATTTATGCGTCATATAACGTACATTTATTCAGCCTGTTCTTCACTATTCTATACTTAATTTAAATTGCCTTTCAAATTTCTATACTTGGTGTTGCGTTTTATTAAATACATCCATCCATCTTCTTCCGCTTATCCGAGGTCGGGTCACAGGGGCAACAGCCTAAGCAGGGAAACCCAGACTTAACTCTCCCCAGCCACTTCGTCTAGCTCTTCCCGGGGGATCCCGAGGCGTTCCCAGGCCAGCCGGGAGACATAGTCTTCCCAACGTGTCCTGGGTCTTCCCCGTGGCCTCCTACCGGTTGGACGTGCCCTAAACACCTCCCTAGGGAGGCGTTCAGGTGGCATCCTGACCAGATGCCCGAACCACCTCATCTGGCTCCTCTCGATGTGGAGGAGCAGCGGCTTTACTTTGAGTTCCTCCCGGATGGCAGAGCTTCTCACCCTATCTCTAAGGGAGAGCCCCGCCAGACGGCGGAGGAAACTCATTTCGGCCGCTTGTACCCGTGATCTTATCCTTTCGGTCATGACCCAAAGCTCATGACCATAGGTGAGGATGGGAACGTAGATCGACCGGTAAATTGAGAGCTTTGCCTTCCGGCTCAGCTCCTTCTTCACCACAACGGATCGGTACAACGTCCGCATTACTGAAGACGCCGCACCGATCCGCCTGTCGATCTCACAATCCACTCACTCTTCCCCCACTCGTGAACAAGACTCCTAGGTACTTGAACTCCTCCACTTGGGGCAGGGTCTCCTCCCCAACTCCACCCTTTTCCGGGCGAGAACCATGGACTCGGACTTGGAGGTGCTGATTCTCATTCCGGTCGCTTCACACTCGGCTGCGAACCGATCCAGTGAGAGCTGAAGATCCCGGTCAGATGAAGCCATCAGGACCACATCATCTGCAAAAAAGCAGAGACCTAATCCTGCGGTCACCAAACCGGAACCCCTCAACGTCTTGACTGCGCCTAGAAATTCTGTCCATAAAAGTTATGAACAGAATCGGTGACAAAGGACAGCCTTGGCGGAGTCCAACCCTCACTGGAAATGTGTTCGACTTACTGCCAGCAATGCGGACCAAGCTCTGACACTGATCATACAGGGAGCGGACCGCCACAATAAGACAGTCCGATACCCCATACTCTCTGAGCACTCCCCACAGGACTTCCCGAGGGACACGGTCGAATGCCTTCTCCAAGTCCATTTTATTATTAAATACATTTCTCCAAAAAATGCGACTTATATATGTTTTTTTTCTTCTTTATTATGCATTTTCGGCATGTGCGACTTATACTCCGGAGCGACTTATACTCCAAAAAATACGGTACTTTTTATAATGACTAATTACGAGCCAATATGTTACTAATGTTAATGTAATGTTAATAAGCAACTAATTAATGGTGAATTTGTGTTCCCCATACTAAAGTGTTACCAAGAAACATATGCAATATATTGTGATACTTTTTCTTCGATCTAATAACGATGTTTAATGTGTTGATATACATTTTCTAAATGTGTATTTATTCACAGTTTTTAGTCTTTTTTTCTTTAAAGTGCGGTTTCGAGACAATTGTAACTCAAGGACGATTTCCGCACCCGTGCTGCTAAAGTGGAGCTGTGCTATTAGCTTGCAGTGTCAGGTAGTGACGAGCAAGGCAGTAGAAGAGTCCAGTGCATGTTTTTGGCATTTAAGTGTCAAGAAACTCTTCTGTGCACTTTCACTTTCTATACAATTGCAATAAATAGTAATTGATCATTTAAATTACTTTTATTTTTTACTCATGTTTTTCTTTTGTATCACCATATCGCAGTACTGTCTTGTATTGTATCGTTATGTTTCCATTCCAGAGTTAGACTTCCACCATCATCAAACCAAGGGCTGCCTCAGGCTAAATTTTAACCCTAAGCAGAATTTTACCGAATACTGAAAAAAAAAAAAAATTTAAAAAAGTTAAATATTTTTGATTTACGGATACTTTTTGAATCAAATGTGAATTTAATTTGATGCAAATGTTGTATTGAAATGATTTTTGGGGAGAAAAAAAAGTAAAAAAAAAAATTGGGGGGCAAATTCCAATGTTAAAAAATCCCACCTCTATTTCAACTACAATATGATCAATACTACGGCCTTTTGAGACCAGCATGGGAAGATACTATGAACCTGCTCAGTTGTCTTGTGGTATGAGTGTCTGCCCTGAAATCGGTAGGTCGCGAGTTCAAACCAAAGACATACCAAAGACTATAAAAATGGGACCCATTACCTCCCTGCTTGGCACTCAGAATCAAGGGTTGGAATTGGGAGTTAAATCACCAAAAAGATTCATGAGCGCGGCCACTGCTGCTGCTCACTGCTCCCCTCACCTCCCAGGGGGTAGAACAAGGGGATGGGTCAAATGCAGAGGGTAATTTCACCACACCTAGTGTGTGTGTGTGTGTGTGTGTGTGTGTGTGTGTGTGTGTGTGTGTGTGTGTGTGTGTGTGTGTGTGTGTGTGTGTGTGTGTGTGTGTGTGTGTGTTTGTGTGTGTGTGTGAGTGACTATCCGGGGTAGTTTAATTTTAACTTTAACTATCGCTGCACAGGGAATTATGTAAATGTCATATGAAAGGCCATATGTATACATTTGACATGCATTTTACATCCATCCATCCATCTTCTTCCGCTTATCCGAGGTCGGGTCGCGGGGGCAACAGCCTAAGCAGGGAAACCCAGACTTCCCTTTCCCCAGCCACTTTGTCTAACTCTTCCCGGGGGATCCCGAGGCGTTCCCAGGCCAGCCGGGAGACATAGTCTTCCCAACGTGTCCTGGGTCTTCCCCGTGGCCTCCTACCGGTTGGACGTGCCCTAAACACCTCCCTAGGGAGGCTTTCGGGTGGCATCCTGACCAGATGCCCGAACCACCTCATCTGGCTCCTCTCGATGTGGAGGAGCAGCGGCTTTACTTTGAGTTCTTCCCGGATGGCAGAGCTTCTCACCCTATCTCTAAGGGAGAGCCCCGCCACCCGGCGGAGGAAACTCATTTCGGCCGCTTGTACCCGTGATCTTATCCTTTCGGTCATGACCCAAAGCTCATGACCATAGGTGAGGATGGGAACGTAGATCGACTGGTAAATTGAGAGTTTTGCCTTCCGGCTCAGCTCCTTCTTCACCACAACGGATCGGTACAACGTCCGCATTACTGAAGACGCCGCACCGATCCGCCTGTCGATCTCACGATCCACTCTTCCCTCACTCGTGAACAAGACTCCTAGGTACTTGAACTCCTCCACTTGGGGCAGGGTCTCCTCCCCAACCCGGAGATGGCACTCCACCCTTTTCCGGGCGAGAACCATGGACTCGGACTTGGAGGTGCTGATTCTCATTCCGGTCGCTTCACACTCGGCTGCGAACTGATCCAGTGAGAGCTGAAGATCCCGGTCAGATGAAGCCATCAGGACCACATCGTCTGCAAAAAGCAGAGACCTAATCCTGCCGTCACCAAACCGGAGCCCCTCAAAGCCTTGATTGCGCCTAGAAATTCTGTCCATAAAAGTTATGAACAGAATCGGTGACAACATTAACCAAATATTTCATATAATGAAAACATAATAAAATGAAACCACTCATCGACACGTAACAGACGAGGAACAGGATTGTCTTTGCAGAGTGATACTGTCACCTAGTGGAGTTTTATAGGTACTGTTAGAATGAGTGCTGTATGGATGTCGGCAAGCATCTTGTGCTTTGTGTTCGCTTTGTCTCTATGCTGATATTCAACCTTGTTGGTTGTAAAATAGCTAAAACAAAATGGTCAATAATGTTGGCTAAAAACCTACTACTAGTCTTGCCTCTTTGCAGAAAGCTGTTTTGTAAACAGAGCACAGGATTTTCCATTATGCCACCAATGTTATCCCATATCTAATTATTCTTTATTGTTTGTTGTCAGCCAACATCACGTAACCGGTTGAGGGGCATGTGTCTCTATGCAGGGGCTGGAAGTGACCCTTCGCCCCCTGACCAATTGCAACAGAGTAGGTAAAGTCGGGGATAAGGCTATACAATCTGAGCATTTTTGCCAAGTGGAGAAGAATGAAGATTATTTAATTCAAATGAACTTATTGTAGTGCCCCACATTATCATTTTATTAATATTATTAATTATTATAGGCGCAGTCAAGGCGTTGAGGGGTTCCGGTTTGGTGACCGCAGGATTAGGTCTCATCTTTTTGCAGATGATGTGGTCCTGATGGCTTCATCTGGCCGGGATCTTCAGCTCTCACTGGATCGGTTCGCAGCCGAGTGTGAAGCGACCGGAATGAGAATCAGCACCTCCAAGTCCGAGTCCATGGTTCTCGCCGGGAAAAGGGTGGAATTCCATCTCCGGGTTGTGGAGGAAACCCTGCCCCAAGTGGAGGAGTTCAAGTACCTAAGAGTCTTGTTCACGAGTGAGGGAGGAATGGATCGTGAGATCGACAGGCGGATCGGTGCGGCGTCTTCAGTAATGCCGACGTTGTACCGATCCGTTGTGGTGAAGAAGGAGCTGAGCCGGAAGGCAAAGCTCTCAATTTACCGGTCGATCTACGTTCCCATCCTCACCTATGGTCATGAGCTTTGGGTCATGACCGAAAGGATAAGATCACGGGTACAAGCGCTGCTCCTCCAAATCGAGAGGAGACATCTGGTCAGGATACCACCCGAACGCCTCCCTAGGGAGGTGTTTAGGGCACGTCCAACCGGTAGGAGGCCACGGGGAAGACCCAGGAAACGTTGGGAAGACTATGTCTCCCGGCTGGCCTGGGAACGCCTCGGGATCCCCCGGGAAGAGCTAGACGAAGTGGCTGGGGAGAGGGAAATCTGGGTTTCCCTGCTTAGGCTGTTGCCCCCACGACCCGAACACGGATAAGCGGAAGAAGATGGATGAATGGATGGATAATATTTTTTTAATAGTCCTCAAAATTACCCCTTTTGGCAATCATGCTGAGTAGCCATGCATGTCCTATTTTGCAATAACTTCCATTTTTCCTTCTATGGTAATCATCACACTTTCTTTTGTGGAAAAAAGAAAACACCCACGTTGTGTGTGACATCACATACGATGAATGATACACCTATTTTTTTTTTTTTACTTTTAAGGCATATAGTGTACTATTACTTCAAATTGTACTCATTTGTAGGCATTTATTTAAATGTAATTGAGAATATACAATGGAGCCTCAATGGTTCTTGAACAGGATTAGCCATCGAGGTCTGTATATTGAAGCAAATTTTGCCACAAGGAACAACGTAACTATGAAAAATAGGTTCTAGCATCAACAAAGGTCCATATTTTAGTAAAGGTGTGTAAACTTTGAACACACAAACATACCCTATTTAGGAAAGCCACAAGAAAAGTCCTCTTTTTGTCGCTGCCCTACCGACATTCACAAACGCTGTCACAAGCCCTGTGGTGCACTCACAGTCTAAAATCACAAAACTCCTTAAATTTAACAACCAGGTTACTACACTGATTGAAAATGGAAGATAAAATCCACTTCCTGCCACAAAATGGGAGCCAATGTCGACAACGCTGTGGGTACTTATTGGATGTTTCAAACCGCACTTCGCTTGTTCATTGCTTTTTTTGGACTCATATTGAGCTGGAAAAACTAGAACAGCGGCTAAAAAAGAGCATTGAAAAAGCACACAAAGTAGCACGTAGCTGACAGCCACACTGTGCTGACTGAAAGAGCACCGGAGATTGAGCATCCTGTCCACAGTGGACGTGTTGCCAGGCACAAAATAGCTGCTCTGCAGGCACAGAGTGGGTGGATGAAACATTCGTACATGGAAACATGGTCTGTAGGCCAACGCATATTTTTATTTGGCCTGTGGTTCGTAATTGAAAAACTTCACACAAGGAGGTGTTCATAAATCAAGGTTACACTGTATAACAGTGGTTCTCAAATGGGGGTACGTGTACCCCTGGGGGTACTTGAAGGTATGCCAAGGGGTACGGGAAATGTTCTTCTAAAAATAGCAACAATTCAAAAATCCTATATAAATATATGTATTGAATAATACTTCAACAAAATATGAATGTAAGTTCATAAACAGTAAAAAGAAATACAACAATGCAATATTCAGTGTTGACAGCTAGATTTTTTTGTGGACATGTTCCATAAATATTGATAAAGATTTCTTTTTTTGTGAAGAAATGTTTAGAATTAAGTTCATGAATCCAGATGGATCTCTATTACAATCCCTAAAGAGGTCACTTTAAGTTGATGATTACTTCTATGTGTAGAAATCTTTATTTGTAATTGAATCACTTGCTTATTTTTCAACAAGTTTTAGTTATTTTTCCAAATAGTTCAAGAAGGACCACTACAAATGAGCAATATTTTGCACTGTTATACAATTTAATCAATCATAAACTGATGACATAGTGCTGTATTTTACTTCTTCATCTCTTTTTTTCAACCAAAAATGATTTGCTCTGATTAGGAGGTACTTGAATTAAAAAAAATGTTCACAGGGGTTACATCACTGAAAAAAAGTTTGAGAACCACTTGTGTTAATTATTTGATGATAGAAAAAATGCAATTTGTTACTAGTTTTTTAGGGATTGTCACAATGTTGATAAATAATATCGATGTCGCTATCCCCACAGGAACATCTGAGACAAAATGGGAAGCCTGAGGGATGAGACGCGGGGTTTTGGCAAAGAGGACGGAGATCATTCGCCAGAAGATGGCGTGCCTGAGAGGCCCGTGGTGGGCACCAATCAAGAATCTGCTGGAGGAGTGTCGGGTCAGACGGATTCGCTTCATAATACAAGCCATGCTGATGATGAAAGCTTTGTGGAAACAACAGATGAATCACAATCAGGGCGGGATGTCGAGCACACCGATGACGGAGAGGCTGAGAGGCTCCTCCACTGTGGAGACGAGACGATTAAAAGCGTATCTGAGGACAACACCTTGTTTCCTTTGCCATCAACTGTGGATCCCAATGACCCAAACTCCCCTGCGCCTTTCGGGCAGCACCATATGCGCACTCAGGTCAGTCTGGAGGTGGTCCAATGTCACTCAATAGCCACCAGCCCTATGACACCGCCTGAGGGAGGGAATTCCTTCATCTTCCCAAGCTCTTTGAGGAAATCCGGCACCGGGGTGCACTCTGACGCTCAAGATGCTGAACCGCAGGCGGGTCGACAAGTGGAGTTCTGCTCGGTGGCGACATCCCCGATGACGCCAAAGACGCCCTTCGCCACAGCTTTCCCAGTACTTACTGGGCGCGCACAGATCACGGCTACGGCAAAGAGTCCGGCAGAAGCTCAGTCTGATATGGTCATCAACTCGGATGCTTCTCCGGAAATCTCCGCCTGTTCTGCGGCTGCTGAGTCACAGTCGGAGGATAGTAACCAGCAGTGTCAGCAACAATGGATGGGAAGTATGGATCAAGACATTACAATCCTAGTGACCCACTACGATAACAAGGAGGCTTGTCATCCTGTAACGCCAGAGATGGTCAAGATTGAGGAAAGTCATGACACGGACGAGAATGCCTCCGAAGGGCCTGATCCGGGACAGAACACCACAAGCATAAAACCTTCTCTTGGCAAAGTTCAAACCAGCGAAACAGAGGGAGAACAAACACCTTTACATGTCAAGCTCAACAAAATGGAGCAGGAAGCTGCACCGAAGTCTCCCATTCCTGAATCTCCTGCGCCTGTCGGCTTCCACAACATCCGCACACAAGTGAGTCTGGAAGTGGTGCAGTGTCACTCAGTGGCCACCAGCCCTATGACCCCACCTGAGGGCGATCACGCCTTCCACTTCCCAAGTCCTAGTCGGGTTCAGATTAAAGACGGAGAGATGCAAGTCGGTCCACAACCGGAGTTTCGCTCTGTTGCTACAGCGCCGATGACGCCCAGAACGCCCACCGTTACAACTTTCCCTGAGATCGGAAAAGAGGCCGGCGTAGGAGAGAACGTTGGGGAGGAGGAGGGAGAAAAAGAAGCAACTGAGGAAGAGGAAAACGACTGCAAGGAGAAGAGCGAGGAGGTGGTGCAGGAGGTGAGCTGGGACGAGAAGGGCATGACGTGGGAGGTGTACGGGGCTGTTGTGGAAGTGGCCGTGCTGGGCTCGGCCATCCAGAAACACCTGGAGAAACAGGTGAAGAAGCAAAAGAGTTCCTTGCCTCCCCCTCCGCCACTAAACCCCTCGGCCATGCCGCTGACTCCCGAGGTCGCCCAGGGGTTCGGGAGCCGGGCGGCTCAGAGGGGAGAGCGAGATGACAAGGTGGGCCGCAATCGAAGAAACCCTTTTCGGCATCTGATAGAGAACATGCAACAACCACATTGTTGCTCTCGCACGCACACCACAGAGTAATTTATGAAGTCATAAAGAACATGACTACAATAATGCCAAAGTGTCACATGGTGGTGGCACACCCTGTCACACTTGAGTAACGGTCCTGCCTTGCTACTCACAAACTACTCTCACTGCAGTTAAAGTCGACACACATTAGGTTGTAAGGATTTTCTTTTCTGGGTTTAGTCCTGGTATTGGGATCTTTCTGTGTGGAGTTTGCATGTTCTCCCCGTGACTGCGTGGGTTCCCTCCGGGTACTCCGGCTCCCTCCCACCTCCAAAGACATGCACCTGGGGATAGGTTGATTGGCAACACTAAATTGTCCCTATAGTGTGAATGTGAGTGTGAATGTTGTCTGTCTATCCGTGTTTGCTCTGTGATGAAATGGCGACTTGTCCAGGGTGTACCCCGCCTTCCGCCCGAATGCAACTGAGATAGGCTCCAGCACCCCCCGGTCACCCCAAAAGGGACAAGCGGTAGAAAATGGATGGACTTTGCAGACTTTCAAAAAGCTTGATGAAGTAGAACCTCCGAAATCGAACACAACCCTTTCCATTCGGTTGACTTCCAATTATTGATTTATAAAACATATTGTCCTGGGTTTGATTCCCGGGCTTGCGGTCTTTCTGTCTGGAGTTTACATGTGGTCCCCGTCTTTGCGTGGGTTCTCGCTTCCACTTCACCTCCAAAGACACGTACCTAAGGATTGGCTGATTGGCAACACTAAAACATCATCAAGCTTTATTGCAGACTCCAACGCCGAAAGTAGACATTCCATCACATACAGTACATAAAACAAACCGAACTATTAAAATACTATTAAAAACAGTACTTGTGCATATTCGGTAAAAAGGCATCTAATAAATAAATAAAATATTTATATATATATAAATATATATTGTGAACGGCTTCCTGCCGTCATCATGCGGGGTACATGGACCATTGAGGAATGACATCGCTGAGCAGGTTTGACTCGCTTTTATTTTTCAATAACAGCTTTGCCTTTTCCTCGGATCGCTTTTCAGCTGCTCCGATCCTGCTCGCTCCTCTCTTGCCTTCAGTCGGCCGCGTCCTCGTCGCTCTCGTCGGCTCGCTCTCGGTCGTAGTCGCTCTTTAGGTCTTTCTCCTGGTTCTCCTACTTCTGCCCCGATTGTTCCTCCTTCTCCCCTTTTATGCTGCAGGAGAAAATGCAGGGATTGAGAGCAGGTGTGTAATCTACTCACCTGACTTTGATTGCCGCAGCGTCGCTCAAAGTGTGACCCGCCTCTCCGCTCCGCTGCATGCCCCGCCTCCTGGTCGCCATCTTTGGTAGGACTGCAGTTTGTTCTATCCTGCTGTCAGCTCGTCGGCTCCGTCCCTCCACATATATATATATATATATATATATATATATATATATATACATATATATATATATATATATATATATATATATATATATATATATATATATATACACTTTGGAAATGCGTCTACACATTCTATAAAAGGCACAGATACCAGTATTTCCATATATACGATTGGTACCTAACAGAACTTCAGCTAGGATTGGTTATCTGTATAATTGACAATGGATAATTGCCGTCGTCCCGCCCCATGCATGTTCGAGATAAACCTCAACCAACCAACCATTGGTGCGTGTGTCTCCCAAAATAACATTTTAACATGTAACATGCATTTTAAGACTAAAACATACTATTAGATAACAAATATTGTATTAAAACTATACGATAGAATGTAATACAACTACAGTAGTTTTATGAGGTAATGTAATAACAATGTGCAGTGTTTGCCTTGGAAAGTGGACTTCTATAGTATCTTCCTGGATGCTGCTTCTCCATCAAGCACACCATCAGCAGCTCTTTCCATATTTTCACAAGCAAAATGTCTGATGATGATTTGTGTCATGATTAGACATTATTCTAACCTTCTTGGTTGACGTTTGACTCATTCTGCTTCAGTCTGGTCAACCACTGGATCATGTTTTTATGATTTCTTTCTTTAATTCAATGAGAATTATCCAACTCTTATTGACAGCACTGTCCTTCACACTCACTTTCTTCCCTCCCATGGTCGAAAAACAAAGTTACGTCAATCTCTGGCTATAATATGAGTATGACTGGATGATTTGTGCAGATCTTACTGGGTTTAAAGGGGCAACGAATGTGACTCAAATTTGTGCGTAACAATGAATTAGCCAAGAGACAGTTCTTATCTAAAAAAAACTCTTAAGTTGAGGTACCACAGTAAACACATGTGGTTAAAAAAAAACGGGGGAAAAAAAAAAAAAAAAAAATCCTCGCTCTTTTCATTTTGTTTGCTGTCTTGCTATATTAAAAAAAAAAACAACATTCTTTTTGCGGTTGCTTTGTTTGCACTGATAACTGATACTGGAAATGGTTGGTTTTGAAATAAAAAAAAGTAGTACTTGTCAATTGTTAAGCTTGTAATTACCTTATTTCCTAGAATTGCCGCAGGGCATATAGTATGCGCCTGCCTTGAATTACTGCCGGGTCAAACTCGCTTTGCCAAATAATTAGCGCATGCTTAGTATTACCGCCTGGTCAAACTCGTGACGTCACGAGTGCCACTTCCCCTGTCATCATTTTCAAAATGGAGGAGGCTGATTTCAATACCGGTAATTTGAAATCGCATAAAGGGAAAAAGATTAAGAGCTATTCAGTGGGATTTAAGGTCCGATCTTACATCACACTCAAATTTTTACTGCATGCCTTTGGTAAGTGCCGGAGTGAGAAGAGGTTTTAAAGTAATTAGCGCATGCTTACTTTTACCGCATTCCTTTGGTAAGCGCAGGAGTGAGAAGAGGTTTTAAATTAATTAGCGCCCCGGCGGCAATTCGAGGAAATACGGTAGGTATAAAATGTGTGCCTTTAATGTTAGCATCTGCTTTACTTTGTGAAAGTAAGATAACTGTATTGTTTGACATTTGCCTGTATTGTATGCCTCAATAAGTTACATTTCCGGTTCTATGGTTATTATCGCAAATTTCCTCTTTGCCTTCAGGTAACACCTAAAAAAAAAACAAAAAAAAACACACTTATTGAAACGTATTACATGATTGGCTGATGTCGTGCACAATGATGAGGGTTTGAATACAACATTCGACTTTTTGGTTGGATCCCAAATGGGCTATTCGACTTTGGAGGTTCCGCTCTTTTACATTGATGTCATTGTTAGCTATTCTCCTTCAATGCCCAACTTCCTACCGTGATCTTTCAATTGTCCACTTCTATCTGCTTTTTTTTTTTATCCAAGCACTTCAGACTTGAGCATGAAACCATGGCAACAAGTTCCCCGTCTCCCGGTTGCTAACAGGCTGCATGGATGGAGATGGATCTGAGAGTCAAGGCCCGATAAGTAAAACTGAGCGGTCATGTCGTGTGGGATATGAAATACAAATGGATTTAATGTAAAAGTCGGTGCAGCTTTTGTATGTTTCCTCGTACTCTGCTTTTTTTTTAATTTGGCACCATTTTCCGACTTATTTTGTGGAAAAGTGAGGCGCAAAAGCACAATCATAAACTTTAGTTACGCGAATGTTTTCTGTCATTCTCACTGCGATATTGGCCAGTGCTAGTTGTTTAACTGTTGAATTATTGTACCTTAAACATAGTTACGTTTCTTTGAATTGTTGGTCTTTGATGTTTTTTGTGAAGACAATTAGAAGCACATCTATGTTTGAGAAATGTGTTTATTCATTTATTGCACTTGTGATACGTTCATTTAGATGTGACCAAATCTTTTCTGTGCTCACGCTGCATGAAGATGCAAAACGTCAGTAAAAAAAAACAACAACATACATATACATCTTTTGTCAAGATAAACAATTGGGTGTCATCCAGTGCAATACAATTTTGTTGTATTGTGTTTTTAAAGATGGCATCGCAGTGTGCGTTGCTACTATGACACACTTCATTTCAAAGCAAAACAAGTTTTCCACAAATCACTGCTTTATGACATATGAACACAAAATAAAGCCATTGCAGTGTGCACAGACCATTTGTTTTCCTTATTTTGTATCCTCTTGATTAAGTTAATATGTCACCACAGTTGAATCGCTGCCAAAGCTCCTTTATAAGCTGGAGATGTTGACATGAATGGATGAAGCAAATCATACCCAATATGTAATATAATAAGTTATACATGTTCTCCAGTTTTAAATGAAAGCGTGACTTGGACTACACGGTAGGTCGCAAACACAGTAATCACTCTTAAAGCTCAAGAATGTTCTGTCGGGAGATAACCTTATTAATGCACGACATTGTAATTCTCATTAAAAAAAGTAATATTCAATAAACAAGGGCCACAATTATCTCATTGTCAGCTGTGTCTAAACAGTTATTTAGGATTCCACGACATTGTTAGGCAATGGGAGATAGATACTCTTTAAATTGATCGGATAACTTATCTTACAGTGTCATGTTTATCATATAATCAATATTTCTGCTTCAATATATACACACATCACCACAATTGAAATGAAATAAAACATGTGATTTGCCCATGGGAATGGGTGTATCCTCCTCACTCGGGGAATTAGGGCTGCAACGATAATCGTTCAAAGCCATTAATTCCAGTAAAAAAAAGCTTTCATTTATATTCAGTTGCTTCGATTCATCGTTTTATGAGACTAACAAATAAACATCCAAACCGTATGGAGGGCCTGAAACTTTAAATACACAGACATAGTCTCACAAGGCCACAAAAACAAAAAAAAAAACATTTATTTTTTTTAACCTTCCTCTTGTGTTAGATTTCTGTTTCCATCTCTAAAGTTAAAGGGTCGGTTTTGACCCAAATCAGCTGTAAAATACACTAAAAACGATTATCTTTTATCCAATTTGTTTCTCATCTCTTGGTTACCTTGTTAAGCTTCCTTATCCATGAAAATATTGGTTTTAATATTTTTGGTGTGGGCCATTGGGCCTTTTTTTTTTGCCAGTATACCCCTCGATTTCAATTAAAATAATGGTAAAATGAACTTTAAAAGATTCGTATAAATAAAATGTTGTTGTGTTACCTGACTATTACTGAGAGGTATTACAACATATCTCTTATCTTATCTCTTATTTGTTTTATTTAATTTTTCATTTGAATAATTTTGAGACTGAATTGTACCTCACATGCCCGTCTTTGTTTGTTTGTGTACCGAATAAGAAGGTAAAACGAGAATCCCCTAAAGTTCCCATGATTGGGAGAGGAGTTGGCTGTCTGTGTGTTCACTTTTGGCTCTAATTATTGCTTGATAATCTGATTTTTATAACTAGGTGGAAACCGACCCTAACAACACTAAGGTCATAATTTCATCCAGAGCATTTTATACTTCCGGCTTCCTCCCACTTCCAAAGACATGCACCTGGGGATAGGTTGATTGGCAACACTAAATTGTCCCTAGTGTGTGAATGTGAGTGTGAATGTTGTCTGTCTATCTATGTTGGCCCTGCGATGAGGTGGCGACTTGACTTGTCCAGGGTGTACCCTGCCTTCCGCCCGATTGTAGCTGAGATAGGCGCCAGCGCCCCCCGCGACCCCGAAAGGGAATAAGCGGTAGAAAATGGACGGATAGATGGCATTTTATAATTTAGTGAAAAAAACAAAAAAATGTTTTGTTTTGTTGAAATAGAGGTTTCTGACAAAGTCAAAAAGCCTTGATGCAAAAAAATGTATTTGTTGTTATTTTAAGCATTTAAAAACTAACACAAGACAAAGTTTAAATTAATGCATACATTTAATATTGATAATTTGCATGTATAAGAAAAAATAATGGTTAAAAAAATCAAAGAAAAGCTCATTCGGCCTAAATGTATCCTTGATAATGAGCACATGCCATAACATATAAAACACTCAATGATGAATTTGCTTGTCAATTTGGAGATCTAACGTGTCTGAGACCTCCGGTCCATGTCTACCACGATATCACAGGTCCGTGGCGCTGAATGCAGGGTTGGTAAAACCCACTTGAGGATTGTCTGAGCCTTTCTTCTGGCTCCGCTGAGCCAGAGCAGCACCCAGGGGCTCAATGTACTCTGGAGGGCCGTTGTCCTCCTCTTCCTCCTGGATCATCTGCTGATGAAGAGCATTTTCCACATTAGACGGCAAGAACGCTACACTTGCATAGGTAGGGTATATTTACCATAGCGGGTTTTGTGTCCTTGTCGGACATGTTCATGTCGTCGCTATAGTCCAAGGAGTCGAGGCTTATGTGAGGAAAGCAAGAAGTGATTATGAAAAGCAAACATCAACTATCTGCAGATCTCATGGATGTACACTGTTTGAAGCAAATATTTGCACCCTCTAATACCTGACTGCGCTTAAACTTAAGTATCGAGCCCTTTCATCCCTTTAAGGGCCACAATAGTTTTTGCTTGTATTCAAGAATACAGAAGTAAAAGAAAACAACTTAACAGTCCAATGTATTTCTGAGACAAGGCTCATCGTAATTAATACACACGGGTTGTGTAACGCAAATAATAGTCTAAAAAAAGGACAATAAGTACTGTTGTAGGTTTTGGGGCTGAGAGACTTGAGGGACATAGAATGGACAAGGGAGCAAGGTCCATTTCAAAAACACATAATGACCATGAATATTACCACAGTCGTCCCTCGTTTGTCGCAGTTATTTGGCATCTGACATCAACGCGATAAAGAAATATCTGGAAAGTAGGATTGTTTGTATAATCCAGAATGGGCAGGCTACGGCCTGGACTATATTCCTGCGTAGTCACTTACAATTCTCTGGAAAAATCCCAGGAGGGTCAATTCAGCGAACAACCACAACCTTTTCTTTGATTCTTTAGCTTCCTTTGTCACACTAGGGTTGTCCCGATACCAATAATTTGGTATCAATAACGGTACCAAAATGATTGATTGATTGAAACTTTTAATTAGTAGATTGCACAGTACAGTACATATTCCGTACAACTGACCACTAAATGGTAACACCCAAATAAGTTTTTCAACTTGTTTAAGTTGGGGTCCGCGTTATGTATATCGATTTATATCGATACTTTTTAAATGTTAAGTGTCTGTGAATAGGGACAAGAGTGAGAAGATTGACATCCAACATTCAATTATTGTGCCCCTCATGTGTTGAAAGCAATGTCACTGGTCTAATCGTCTAATTTTGGGATCCTAACTCGCTGTGTAAAAGCTCAAATATTCTGCCTTAGCTGGGTTCTATGTTAAAAGGGAGAGATGTCTTACTGCCTGATTTGCTGTTACGGATCAAATTGAGCTTTTTTGCAGGACCTTTATTTGACAGGTTAAACCCCCAATCAGTGACCTGAGTCTTAAAAAATGTTCTTGTGAACGGACAAAGCATTCCC
This sequence comes from Nerophis ophidion, assembly GCF_033978795.1. Classification (NCBI taxonomy): domain Eukaryota; kingdom Metazoa; phylum Chordata; class Actinopteri; order Syngnathiformes; family Syngnathidae; genus Nerophis; species Nerophis ophidion. The sequence continues at coordinate 69,584,902 of NC_084615.1, read as the reverse complement.
AACATATATTACAAAAGCCTTGCCAGAAGTAAAAACTATAAAAGTTGGGAACGGGGCACCAACAATGGTGTCTAGATGCCTAAATATATCTTGTCAATGAGTACAGTGGTTGGTTCCGTTTACCTGACTTTGTCAACATCCGAACTCTCTTCGTCTAGGTCCAGGACCATGGCTGTGTCGATATTGAGGTTGAGCACAGGGTTTGCCCTGCCAGTACAAAATGACGACACAGAGTCAATAGAAAGGCCTATTTCCTACAAGTCAATAATGCCGTGTTATTGGAGAATGTCCTCTGACCCCTCCATGGTGTACTTGTTGGTCCCTGGCACCACTGGACCACTTTTGAGGTTGTCAGATGCCACCATGGTGGCAGAAGTCATGGCTTTTGATGCCTTGAGCTTCCTCCTGTAACTAAAACGTGAATAGAGTCGATGAACTTATCTGTCTCAACAAGAAACCAATGGATTAAACTCTAACCTTACAAAGTTCTTACTTTCTTCGAGTGCAAACCAGCGAGGTGACAAGAACAACCAGAACAATAACGAGACCTGCCACCATTCCCATTAGAGAGTACTTTAAAGTGTCAAACTTGGGAGGTTCCACTGATGAACTACCAGCCTGAAACAAAGCACACAATTATCCCATCAATTTAGGGTTTACTTTCCAGTGCACCTGTGACACTTAAGAGGATAAGCAGTAGAAAAATGAAGCGGTGGACAAGACGGATCTTCCAAAACAGGCACTTTGTGATGTTTTTTTGGAGCTTGAAACAAATATTAGCGAAATATCTTCCTGAGGGCCATGGTCATCAATTTTGGGGTGAAAAATATGTCTGTTATGTAAAACATAAATGTCCACTGCAGAGGATCCTGGATCCCAGCAAGATATATAAAACAGTGTTTTTTAATGTGACATATATTCTGTGGTAAATACACTCTAATATCAACAGAAACAACATATTAAAGTTAGAGTACCAATGATTGTCACACACACATTAGGTGTGGCGAAATTATTCTCTGCATTTGACCCATCACCCTTGATCACTCCGTGGGAGGTGAGGGGAGCAGTGGTGCCTGTGCCCGGTAATAATTTTGGTTGATTTAACCCCCAATTCCAACCCTTGATGCTGAGTGCCAAGCAGGGAGGTAATGGGTCCCACTTTTAGGTGAAAAGATAACATTTCCCCAATGTTTTATGAAACAAACTCCATACTTACAACGTACTTGAGGCCTAACTGTTCCAGCACTAGAGCATGTTGAGGGTCGGAAATCAACAGCCCCACTTCATCTGGTATTAGAGCCGACCCATTGGGGTAAACAAAATATGCCACCATGATGGTACCAACTGTCGCCCTGTGAGTAGAGTGTAACACAGGCCATGTTTTACAAACCCCGGTTCCATATGAGTTGGGAAATTGTGTTTGATGTAAATATAAACGGAATACAATGATTTGCAAATCCTTTTCAACCCATATTCAGTTGAATATGCTACAAAGACAACATATTTGATGTTCAAACTGATAAACTTTTTTTTTGCAAATAATCATTAACTTTGGAATTTGATGCCAGCAACACGTGGCATAGAGGTTGGGAAATGTGGCAATAAATACTGATAAAGTTGAGAAATACTAATCCAACACTTATTTGGAACATCCCACAGGTGTGCAGGCTAATTGGGAACAGGTGGGTGCCACGATTGGGTATAAAAGCAGCTTTCATGAAATGCTAAGTATTTCACAAACAAGGATGGCGGGATGGTCACCAATTTGTAAACAAATTGTCGAACAGTTTTAGAACAACATTTCTCAACTAGCTATTGCAAGGAATTTAGGGATTTTACCAGCTGCGGTCCGTACAATCATCAAAGGGTTCAGAGAATCTGAAGAAATCACTGCAGGTAAGCGATGATATTACGGACCTTTGATCCCTCAGGCGGTACTGCATCAAAAACCGACATCAGTGTGTAAAGGATATCACCTGATGGGCTCAGGACCACTTCATGAAACCACTGTCAGTAACTACAGTTGGTTGCTATATCTGTAAGTGCAAGTTATGCAAAGCAAAAGCCATTTATCAACAACACCAACTAACGCCGCCGGCTTTGCTGGGCCCGAGCTCATCTAAGATGGACTGAAGCAAAGTGGAAAAGTGTTCTGTGGTCTGACAAGTCCCCATTTCAAATTATATTTGGAAACTGTGGACGTGGTGTCCTCCGGAACAAAGAGGAAAACAACAATCCGGATTTTTATAGGCAAACAGTTCAAAAGCCAGCATCTGTGATGGTATGGGGGTGTATTGGTGCCCAAGGCATGGGTAACTTACACATCTGTGAAGGCACCATTAATGCTGAAAGGTCCATACAGGCTTTGGAGCAACATATGTTGTCATCCAAGCAACATTATCATGGATGCCCCTGCTTATTTCAGCAAGACAATGCCAAGCCACGTGTTACAACAGCGTGGTTTCATAGTAAAAGAGTACGTGTGCTTTCCTGGCTCGCCTGCAGTCCAAACCTGTCTCCCATCGAAAATTTGTGGTGCATTATGAAGCTTAAAATACGACAGCGGAGACCCCGGACTGTTGAACGACTGAAGCTCTACATAAAAAAAAGAATGAGAAAGAATTCCACTTTCAAAGCTTCAACAATTAGTTTCCTCAGTTCCCAAAGCGTTTATTGAGTGTTTTTAAAATAAAAGGTGATGTAACACAGCGGTGAACATGCCCTTTCCCAACTACTTTGGCACGTGTTGCAGCCAAGAAATTCTAAGTTAATTATTATTTGCAAAAAAAAATAATGTTTATGAGTATGAACATCAAATATCTTGTCTTTGTAGTGCATTCAACTGAATATGGGTTGAAAAGGATTTGCAAATCATTGTATTCCATTTATATTTACATCAAACACAATTTCCCAACTCATATGGAGACGGGGTTTGTATATTAGTTACAGCCACAACTAAATGTTTAAAAGAACACTTACACCCTCAGCAGGGTACATTTTGTTATTAAATGCATTAGTCAGTGTTCATTAAACAAAAACCAAAATGTACCTGGATTTTTCAGAAGTGTCCTCACGGATCGCAAGAACTTCAACCACAGCTTTGGTGGCAGAAGTAAGTGCCCTGGAGGAATGAGAGTGCTTAACCTCGTGGAAGTCACTAAATACTCTAGCACAGGGGTCACCAACATTTTTGAAAACCAAGAGCTACTTCTTTGGTACTGATTAATGCGAAGGGCTACCAGTTTGATACACACTTAAATAAATTGCCAGAAATAGCCAATTTGCTCAATTTACCTTTGATATATATATATATATATATATACAGTATATACATATATATATATATATATATATATATATATATAAATGGGTATTTCTGTCTGTCATTTTGTCGTACATTTTTGTTCCTTTTACGGAAGATTTTTTGTAGAGAATAAATGATGAAAAAAACACTTAATTGAACGGTTTAAAAGAGGAGAAAACAGGAAAAAAAATGAAAATTTAATTTTGAAACATAGTTTATCTTCAATTTCGACTCTTTAAAATTCTAAATTCAACCGAAAAAAAGAAGAGAAAATGTAGCTAATTCAAATCTTTTTGAAAAATTTTTAAAAAGACTTTATAGAACATGATTGGTAATTTTTCCTGATTTAGATTAATTTTAAAATTTTGATGACATGTTTTAAATAGGTTAAAATCCAATCTGCACTTGTTAGAATATATAACAAATTGAACCAAGCTATATTTCTAACAAAGACAAATAATTATTTCTTCTAGATTTTCCAGAACAAAAATTTTAAAAGAAATTCAAAAGACTTTGAAATAAGATTTTTATTTGATTCTGCAGATTTTCTAGATTTGCCAGAATATATTTTTTTTAATTTTAATCATAAGTTTTTAGAAATATTTCATAAATATTCTTCTTCGAAAAACAAACTAAAATGAAGAATTAAATTAAAAAGTATTTATTATTCTTTACAATAAAAAAAAAAAACTTGAACATTGATTTAAATTGTCAGGAAAGAAGAGGAAGGAATTTAAAAGGTAAAAAGGTATATGTGTTTAAAAATCCAAAAATCATTTTTAAGGTTGTATTTTTTCTCTAAAATTGTCTTTCAGAAAGTTATAAGAAGCAAAGTAAAAAAAATAAATGAATTTATTTAAACAAGTGAAGACCAAGTCTTTAAAATATTTTCGGGGCTTTTCAAATTCTATTTTGAGTTTTGTCTCTCTTAGAATTAAAAATGTCGAGCAAAGCAAGACCAGTTTGCTAGTAAATAAATAAAATTTTAAAAATAAAGGCAGCTCACTGGTAAGTGCTGCTATTTGAGCTATTTTTAGAACAGGCCAGCGGCCGACTCATCTGGTCCTTACGGACTACCTGGTGCCCGCGGGCACCGTGTTGGTGACCCCTGGTCTATATGTATTATTCTAACACGCTATTACATTGATAAATTAAAGTTGCTTCCTTGTTTACCCAACAGGAAGTCAGAAGTGTACAATGTGGTGAATATCCCCATACCTGATGATAGAAGGCTTGTTTTTTTCCACTTCAGCTGGTGTTGTTCTAAACTGAAGTTCAGTTTTATACGATTGATCAACTGTGAAAATCTACAATATCAAAATAACATGTGGTCAAGCTTTGGGAGGGATTGGGAAATGTTTTCCTGTTGCATGATCCCCGTCTCACCTCCAGCATGGTGTTGGTGGAAAGGCCGCCGGTGTCGGTTGCAGATACCGTCACTAAATATTTCCCTTTCACCGTCATATCAAGGCCTTCTGTGGTTCTGTGCGAAGGAGGTAAATACATTTGTGATAAGACTCAAACAAACAGTGAAGTGAGAGATGGAGGAAAGTTGCTCTTACTGAATGATCCCAATGTAGTTGTCCTTTTGCTGTGTCGTGACTGCCTCAAATAAGAACCTGGCCGGACTTGTTTGATTATTGATGTCTTCAAATTTCACTTCACTTACTTTAAACTCAATCTGGGCATTGATTCCACTATCATAATCTTTTGCCTAAGAGTCAGAAGAGAAGAATGTACTCTGGTTGCCCCGTTGCTTTTTGTATTTCATTCGTACTCACAGTGACGCTTCCAACTGACGTCCCCTTGCTTGCAGTCTCTGACACCACAACTACAAAAGAAAGGAGAGTCTTGATTCATCTTTTATTAGGCGCTCCAATTTCCAATAGCCAATTGTTGAATTTTGATTGTGACAGGAAGGCAAGTTAAAGGGGTCATAAATATGGATTCAAAACACTTTTCTTGTGGTCGACATAACACGTAACGGTGGTGTTTTGTTCAAAATGTTGCGTCGGTTTTGTCCAACAGATCATCTTGAAGCAGCTTTTTGACTGTTTCTTCGGGGTATGCCATTTTGTAGGTGGTCTTATTTGCATGCCGAAGACCTCCGACATGCCCAGCTCTCTTTGACTGTGTCCCTGTCAGCCATGTTGTAGTTTTTAGCACTTCCATATTTACTGACGGATGTCAGTTAGACCTACACGCCAGTGTTATTAATGGGAATAGCGAAGGACTTTAACATATATGTATATGTGTGGATATATATATATATATATATATATATATATATGTGTGGATATATATATATATATATGTCTTGATTGGATTATCCAGAGAATAGTGCTCGATACCGTGGTAGAGCGCAATATGTAGGTGTGGGAAAAAAACAACGAAACAACATCATCTGGTACAATCCACCATTCAGCAAAAACGTCTCAACCAACATCGGCCACAAGTTCCTCACTCTGATCGACAAACACTTCCCCAAAGGCAACACCCTAAGAAAAATATTCAACAAGAACAACATTAAATTGAGCTACAGCTGTATGAATAACATGCAACAAATCATTTCAAACCACAACAAAGCAATTGCAAAAGGACTGCCTACCCCCAGACTAAACAACTCTGAAACCAATAATGAATGTAACTGTCGCAAGAAACCTGATTGCCCTCTCAACGGAAGGTGCTTACAGACATCAGTCGTTTACCAAGCAAAGGTAACACGCAAGGACATTAACACATCCGACACGTACGTAGGATTAACCGAAGGAGCGTTCAAAACAAGATGGAATAATCACAACGCCTCCTTTAGAAACGAGACTTTGCGGAATTCTACAGAACTCAGCAAACACATTTGGAACCTCAAAGACAATAATGTTGAATATTCAATAACATGGCAAATTCTTGCATCCAGCACACCTTACAACAGTGGTAATAAAAGATGCAACCTATGCTTGAAAGAGAAACTGTTTATTATATATCATCCAGATCTATCATTCCTCAACAAGCGCAGTGAAATCATTTCAACATGCCGCCACAGACGGAAACACCTCCTAAGTAACACATGAGCCAATCACCACACCACGCCTGCTTGTACCCACCCACTCTGTGCCCTATATAAACCATTGTATGTGAATGCTTCCATTAAAATCTCCTGATGATTGAGGGAACCCCTCATGAAACAGTTTTGTAGAGATGAAGTAGTCTTGTGATTTTTTTCCCACACCTCCATATATATATATATATATGTGTGTATATATCTGTGTGTGTGTATATATATTATATATATATGTGTGTATATATGTGTATATATATGTATGTTTGTGTATGTATGTATATATTTATATATGTTTGTATATGATATATATATATACTGTATATATATATATATATATGTATACATGTGTGTGTGTTTATATATATATATATATATATATGTATATATGTGTGTGTGTATATATATATATATGTGTGTATATATGTATGTTGGTGTATGTATGTATATATTTATATATGTTTGTATATATATATATATATGTTTGCATATATATATATATATATATATATATATGTGTATATATATATATATATATATATATATATATATATATATATACATATACATATACATATACATATACATACAAATGCACCCCCCTCCCCTCCACCCCAAGAAAGACAAGTGGTAGAAAATGGATGTGTGTGTGTGTATATATATATATATATATATATATATATATATATATAATATATTTTAAAACAACCCCTCATTGTAAATTATACAAAAGACTAATACAATATTACTACTATATTGTTATATTTCAATTTGTTTTAATGAATAAAAAATGTAATACATATTTGATCTTATTTTCTATCCTGTTGTAAGTTTCACATGCAGGAAGTCTGCACATTTTGGGATTTGTGCCCATTATCCACAGTCCGTATGTGTGTTTCAGATAGTGAAAAACGGATAACTTACGACTAACTAAATAACTAGGTATAACGAACACAATCTATTTGCCCTTAAAAACCCTCCAACAATGTTTTATATACATGCAACAGGTATGTAGCAACAAGCACAGTCATTAAAATGTTTTGCCAGTATCAGTCCCGGAAAAAGAAAAGCTGGTAGATTGCAATACAAAAGGATATCATATTCTTAGCTCATATGCTTAACCGTTGTTGGATGACTCTCCTTCATTGTCAGCATTATTTTTGACCTTTTTGCCTCAATATGGTAACCGTGTTATAAGTAAAATGTTAAATTGTGTTTAATTTGGACATTTTATTTGATTTTAGCCAACAGTAACATTTGCATGTGCTTGTCTGTATCTATTTTTAAAAATGTGTATTTTAAAATACTATTTTTGAAAAATGTGCTTGCTTGGACTTGAAAAACATTCTAGGGCTGAATTAAAGGGGAACATTATCACCAGACCTATGTTTGTGTCAATATATACCTTGATGTTGCAGAAAAAAGACCATATGTTTTTTTAACCGATTTCCGAACTCTAAAAGTTTGAATTTGGTGATTCAAACACCTTTCAATTGTTCGCTGTCGGAGCAATGACCTTTCACTCGTGACGTTAAAATGCGAAGCAATCCACCATTTTCTCAAACACATTACACACACAAGTTAAATCTGTTCTGTTATTTTCCGTTTTTTCGACTGTTTTCCGTACCTTGGAGACATCATGCCTCGTCGGTGTGTTGTCGGAGGGTGTAACAACACTATCAGGGATGGATTCAAGTTGTCTTATGTGGAGTGTGCATCGATTAGCACGGCATGCTAATCGATGCTAACATGACAGAAATGGCAAGAATGTGTGGCTATCTTGCGACACTCAAAGCTGATGCATTTCCAATGATAAAGTCAACAAAATCACAAAGGTGAGTTTTGTTGCTGTTATCGACTTATGTGCTAATCAGACATATTTGGTGACGGCATGACTGCCAGCTAATCGATGCTAACATGCTATTTAGGCTAACTGTAAGTACATTTGTAGATACATTTGCATCCAGCCTTTCCCTCCACCCACATTTAATGCGAAACAAACACTTATCAATCGACGGATTTAAGTTGCTCCAGTGGTCAAATGATTCAGTCGTTGGTTAATCGCCGAGTAGCTTCAATAGCTATTCGCTCAATAGCTTCAGTTTCTTTTTCAATTTCGTTTTCGCTATCTGCCTCCACACTCCAACCATCGGTTTCAATACATGCGTAATCTGTTGAATCGCTTAAGCCGCTGAAATCCGAGTCTGAATCCGAGCTAATGTCGCTATATCTTGCTGTTCTATCCGCCATGTTTGTTTGTATTGGCGTCACTATGTGACGTCACAGGAAAATGGACGGGTGGATTTACAGATAGCGAAAATCAGGCACTTCAAAGCCTTTTTTCGGGATATTCCAAAATGGGGGGAAAAAAAATTCGAAAAATAAAATAAGCCACTGGGAACTGATTTTTTTGGTTTTTTACCCTTCTGAAATTGTGATAATGTTCCCCTTGGCGTACCTTCAAGTACCCCCAGGGGTATGCGTAATCCCATTTGAGAACCACTGGCGTGGTGGGTAGTAGTGGGTTTCAGTAGGCCTTTAAGCCGCTGAAATCAGAGTCTGAATCCGAGCTAATGTCGCTATATCTTCCTGTACTATCCGTATTGGCATGACTGGATGACATCACAGGAAAATGGACGATGGCTTCTCAGATAGCGAAAATCAGGCACTTTAAAGCCTTTTTTCGGGATATTCCATGATGGGTAAAAATTTGAAAAAAACTTCTAAAAATAAAATAAGCCACTGGGAACTGATTTTTATTGGTTTTAACCCTTCTGATATTGTGATAATGTTCCCCTTTAATCATAATGCTACTAGGGTTTCTCCATTAAAAGTGATATCTTACCAAAGATGGAATCTGAGAAGATGAATTGTGGTGCATTATCATTGATGTCTTCAATGTAGATCACTATTTCTCCTGAAATGTTCAGAATAAAGTCACAAGCAAGGTGAATTAGTTTAATGAACTGAGACTTGCTGGCATATGTGCTCTTAATGATTGTCAGCAAACCTGTGGTGCTGTTCTCCCCTTTCTCTGTGTACTTGTCTATCACGCGAGCCTCCATCCGAGCCTGGTCACAGAGCTCATAATCCAGCGTGTGTTCTGGGTTGGCCATCACTTCCCCCGTCTCCTCCAGCACAAACCAGTCACAAGGTGACAGTGAGCCGTTACATCTGCATCTGAGGGAATCCAACTCGTAGATCAGAGAGTGGTTTCCATCTCTGTCCTTAGCTATTAGTTTCCCAACAGGCTCTGTGAGAGTGATGTTTTCTTTGACTGAAAAAGTCATGGATTGCTCAAACTCCGGCCTTTCGTCGTTCACATCCAGCACGTCCACCTCCACCGTCACCACTGCCTTTTTCTGCTCCAGATCCACGGCTTCTACCCGCAGCGTGTAGTGCTGCAGACTTTCGTAGTCCAGCTCAATGTCCGGGTCCACGGTGATGTTTCCCGTGTAACGTTGGTCTTCCGAGGTGGTGCGAATTATAAACTTGCCGGAACTCCCACTAATGAGTCGGTAGGATATGCGATTGAAGTCTGTCGTTTGGTCCAAATCTTCAGCCAGGACCAACCCCACAAATTCTCCTAGTTTTGCGGGAAATTGCAGTCAATCTAAAACTTGCAGTTACGAGTTGTTAAAACTAAAAAAAGTCACGCTTACCTTTTCCACTTTCTTTGACACTGAACTTGTATGAGGATTTTTTAAATTCTGGCGCATTGTCATTGACATCCTAAAATTAATAAAAAAGAATATATAAATAGATATATTGTTCTTACAGCATTAATGTCAACACAGCTTTCACAACCAAATATATTTTGGTGCAGACATACCGCTACATTGATGATCACGCTGACCATGGTGGACAAGGGAGGACTACCCTTGTCGGTGGCAGTAACATTGAGCTCGATCTTCCCATTCAACTCAACGTCCAAAGCCTCACGGTCCAATTCAACCCGATTTCTTAGCTCACCAGTGTCAGGATCCATGGAAAAGTTTTCGCTGTATTTGCTTGGCAATATTGCATAAGTGATTTCGCTGTTTACTGTGCCTCGCTCATCTGCATCAGTTGCCTGTACAAAGTGGAGCAAAACATGAATATACAGTAAGGCTAGATGTTCTTTTTCGCGGTTTGCTAAAATTGGAAAAGGCAATCATAAGTGTTCATTTTTTGCGGGGTACTCCAGGACTACAGGATGGCCAGCGTCTATGGGACGTACGCTCTCAGTACAAATCAGAGAAAAAGCTTTGTTTGCATTGGTGGAATAAGCCTGAATAAATCAATCAATGTTTACTTATATAGCCCTAGATCACTAGTGTCTCAAAGGGCTGCACAAACCACTACGACATCCTCGGTAGGCCCACATATGGGCAAGGAAAACTCACACCCAGTGGGACGTCGGTGACAATGATGACTATGAGAACCTTGGAGAGGAGGAAAGCAATGGATGTCGAGCGGGTCCAACATGATACTGTGAAAGTTCAATCCATAATGGATCCAACACAGCAGCGAGAGTCCCGTTCACAGCGGAGCCAGCAGGAAAACATCCCAAGCGGAGGCGGATCAGCAGCGCAGAGATGTCCCCAGCCGATACACAGGCAAGCAGTACATGGCCACCGGATCGGACCGGACCCCCTCCACAAGGGAGAGTGGGACATAGAAGAAAAAGAAAAGAAAGGGCAGATCAACTGGTCTGAAAAGGGAGTCTATTTAAAGGCTAGAGTATACAGATGAGTTTTAAGGTGAGACTTAAATGCTTCTACTGAGGTGGCATCTCGAACTTTTACCGGGAGGGCATTCCAGAGTACTGGAGCCCGAAATGAAAACGCTCTATAGCCCGCAGACTTTTTTTTGGGCTTTGGGAATCACTAATAAACCGGAGTCCTTTGAACGCAGAATTCTTGCCGGGACATATAGTACAATACAATCGGCAAGGTAAGATGGAGCTAGACCGTGTAGTATTTTATACGTAAGTAGTAAAACCTTAAAGTCACATCTTAAGTGCACAGGAAGCCAGTGCTGGTGAGCCAGTACAGGCGTAATGTGATCAAACTTTCTTGTTCTTGTCAAAAGTCTAGCAGCCGCATTTTGTACCAACTGTAATCTTTTAGTGCTAGACATGGGGAGACCCGAAAATAATACGTTACAGTAGTCGAGGCGAGACGTAACAAACGCATGGATAATGATCTCAGCATCTTTAGTGGACAGAATGGAGCGAATTTAGCGATATTACGGAGATGAAAGAAGGCCGTTTTAGTAACGCTTTTAATGTGTGACTCAAAGGAGAGAGTTGGGTCAAAGATAATACCCAGATTCTTTACCGTGTCGCCTTGTTTAATTGTTTGGTTGTCAAATGAATAAAGATGTTGGTCTCTGTTAAGGCTGTCTTTGGTGGACAAGTTTAAGTATCTATAGCAGTGGTTCTTAACCTGGGTTCGATCGAACCCAAGGGCAGTGTTTTTCAACCTTTTTTGAGCCAAGGCACATTTTTTGCGTTGGAAAAACCCAGAGGCACACCACCAGCAGAATTAACTAAAAAACCAAAACTCGGTTGACAGAAAAAAGTTCTCGTCGCAATTGTTGGATATGACTTTAAAGCATAACCAAGCATGCATCACTATAGCTCTTGTCTCAAAGTAGGTGTACTGTCACCACCTGTCACATCGCGCATTAACTTATTTTGTATTTTTTGCGGTTTGGGGCGGCATAGCTCGGTTGGTAGAGTGGCCGTGCCAGCAACTTGAAGGTTGCAGGTTCGATTCCCGCTTCCGCCATCCTAGTCACTGCCGTTGTGTCCTTGGGCAAGACACTTTACCCACCTGCTCCCAGTGCCACCCACACTGGTTTAAATGTAACTTAGATATTGGGTTTCACTATGTAAAGCGCTTTGAGTCACTAGAGAAAAGGGCTATATAAATATAATTCACTTCACTTCACTTCACTTTTCCTGTGTGTAGTGTTTTACTTCTTGTCTTGCGCTTCTATTGTTTGGGGTATTTTCCTGTAGCAGTTTCATGTCCTCCTTTGAGCGATATTTCCCGCATCCACTTTGTTTTAGCAATCAAGAATATTTCAGTTGTTTTTACCCTGTGATGAGGTGGCGACTTGTCCAGGGTGTACCCCGCTTCCGCCCGATTGTAGCTGAGATAGGCTCCAGCGACCCCTGTGACCCCGAAGGGAATAATCGGTAATAAATGGATGGAATATCCTTCTTTGTGGGGACACTGTTGATGGTCATGTACAGAATGTACTTAGTGGACGCCGTCTTTGCTCCGCAGTAAGTCTTTGCTGTCGTCCAGCATTCTGGTTTTGTTTACTTTGTAGTTCAGTTTTAGTTTTGTTCCGCATTGCCTTCCCTAAGCTTCAATGCCCTTTTTTAGGGGCACTCACCTTTTGTTTATTTTTTAATTTGGTGGTGTGCCTCTGGGTTTTTCCAATGCAAAAAATGTGCCTTGGCTCAAAAAAGGTTGAAAAACACTGTTCTAGACAACACCGACAATTACTGGTTTGCAAAAAAACATTTTTTTACCCCAAATAGGTGATATTAGATCATCTCCCACGGCACACCAGTCCATATCTCACGGACTGGTGACCTAGGGGTTCGGTGAGTCGGCCTCAGGGGCTCGGCGGAGCTTCTGCCGCGGAGGTCAAGACACACCCAACTCATCGTGAAAATAAACACTTCTCCCTATCGGGGTATTATGGATACCCCCAAACAATGTTCCCTCTAATTTCCATCTGATTTGCAGGTGTGTACTTTGTTGTGAGTTCATGCACTGTGTTGGTTTTGTTATTTGAACAAGGTGTTGCTCATGCACGGTTCATTTTGTGTACCAGTAAAAAAAACAAAAGTTTGTCTTGAATTTGAAAAAAAAAACATTTTATTTTTTACTGAAGAAGGGTTCGGTGAATATGAAACTGGTGGGGTTCGGTACCTCCAACAAGGTTAAGAACCACATCTATGGGGCCTTGGAAGGATGGATAGAGAGAGGTTGGTGCACTATCGGAGCATTGTGAGAAAGGGAGTTGACCCTAAAAGCAAATCTATTAATTTAGCTCTTGAGCTCTGTTCTGCCGTTTCACCTTTAAGACAAAACTGACCATTTTGTTACCCGACAAAGTTATCTTTCAAAGAGTTAAGGGAAAGAGGTTGATCATCTGTGAGGGACTTCAAGTAAGATCATTACTCCTATGGATCAAGAAGAGCCATGCAGTTATTGATTATGTTAATACTCTAGCCTTTAAATAGACTCCCTTTTTAGACCAGTTGATCTGCCGTTTCTTTTCTTTTTCTCCTATGTCCCACTCTCCCTTGTGGAGGGGGTCCGGTCCGATCCGGTGGCCATGTACTACTCGCCTGTGTATCGGCTGGGGACATCTCTGCGCTGCTGATCCGCCTCCGCTTGGGATGTTTTCCTACTGGCTCCGCTGTGAACGGGACTCCCGCTGCTGTGTTGGATCCGCTTTGGACTGGACTCTTGCGACTGTGTAAACATTGATTGATTGATTGATTGAATAATTGAGTGATTTTTCCATTAAATTGTTCAATTAATCGAGTAAAAAAATAAAGTAAATTTTCTGTGTTTTAGGGAAAATAGCTTAAATAAACAAATATTTTTCGAATGAATTTAAGATTTTTTTTTTTTTTAAATGTTATAAATCAAACAACTCGTTGGTATTAAAATGCCAACTATAGATGCTAACATGTTCTCACATGCTGCCTTGAATAAAACATACGTTATGCAAGTCAAACATATAAGAGGGTGTTACCTATACCAAAATAGACATGCTTCTTGTTTCTGCTTGTTTGCTGCTCTTAAATATTCAGAATGCTTTCTGGTAATGTGCTGCATCATTGAAGTAGTACTATTGTAAAATGCCAGCTCCGTTTAACGGTGTAAACATTTCACCACAATGTCTGTCTGATTCACTTTTAAATGATTGCAAAACCTCTCTCTCGCCTTCGTTCTGCAATTTGCTTTGCTTTCTGTCCACCTTGTCGTGGTTGTTCTTTGAGCCCCCTCTCTCGGCACTCCGTTGGTCCGTGTCTCACACACACACACACACACACACACACACACACACACATGCACACACCATACTTGCCAACCCTCCAGAATTCAGCGCCTCTCCTGAAAACCTCCCGGAAGAAATTTTCTCCCGAAAATCTCCCGAAATTCAGCAGGAGCTGGAGGCCACAGTTTTTTTTTAGTAACCAGCAAGCACAGTACAGTTAGTTGAACAACTGTGTTTTCATTACTGTGTATTTGATAGGTGCCGTCTGAAGTTCAACTATTTCTTTTATATATATATATATATATATATATATATATATATATATATATATATATATATATATATATATATATATATATATATATATATATATATATATAATGAAATAAATATATATAGCTAGAATTCACTGAAAGTTAAGTACTTCATACATATATAACTGTATATATATATATATATATGTCTTGATTGGATTATCCAGAGAATAGTGCTCGATACCGTGGTAGAGCGCAATATGTATGTGTGGGAAAAATCTCAAGACTACTTCATCTCTACAGAACTATTTCATGAGGGGTTCCCTCAATCTTCAGGAGATTTTATTTATTTATTTTTTTCTCTTGATGATTGAGGGAACCCCTCATGAAACAGTTCTGTAGAGATGAAGTAGTCTTGTTATTTTTCCCACACATACACACATATATATATATACATATATATATATATATATATATATATATATATATATATATATATATATATAAATATATGAAATACTCGTTTCGGTGAATTGGCTGTAAATATACACCCCTCCCCTCTTAACCACGCCGCCCACCCCAACCACGCCCCCAAACCACGCCTCCGCCCCACCCCTGACCACGCCCCCCACACCTCCCGAGATCGGAGGTCTCAATGTTGGCAAGTATGGCACACACACACACACACACACACATACATGCACGCACACACATTCTTGTATTTGTTACCTTCTTGAGACTTCAGAATAATGCTTTCCTCTTTAAAGTTGTAATTTTACTCAACGCAAGTCAAAATTTTATAAGAAAAACTGAACATTTGTGCAATATTATGATAAAAGTTGGAATTCTACTCAATAACAGTTGGAA
This sequence comes from Nerophis ophidion, assembly GCF_033978795.1. NCBI lineage: Eukaryota > Metazoa > Chordata > Actinopteri > Syngnathiformes > Syngnathidae > Nerophis > Nerophis ophidion. Next base: position 69,569,406 of record NC_084615.1, on the reverse strand, counting down.
TTTTACAAGAGAAGCTTAACATTTTAACCTGACTCTCGCCAGATCCTTGTAATTCGATAAGCTCCACACAAGGATCTAGGATTTATCAATAGGAGATGTATTTCAGAAGGCGGGGCCTTTTAAAAAAAATCATTGTATGTGATTGGATAAACCACTTGTTTGTTATCTTGAATGACGTGCTACTTCAACCACTCACATGGAAATCAACCCGTGACAATGATGAGAGCGACGCTGGTAAATCCAAAACAGAACAGCCGACATATTGGATAACGACAGAGCGAAAAGTTTGAGAACTTTTACTGAAACAACGCAGCAATGTCAGTAGAAAATATGCAAAATCTATGTCAGTACACGACTCCTCGCTGCGTGCCGCCATTGTTGTTTAAATCAAACAGTCGCTTCGGCGCTACGTCACATTATGAAATCCCGTCCCACGATCCTGATTGGTTCTTTATTTTTTGCTATCTTGAAAGAGTTTGCATTGTCCTCGATCCCAGATCCTTGTGTGAAGTTCAGCGAACTACAAGGATCTGGCGAAAGTCAGGTTATAAAATGTTGCCAATTTTATGAAAAGAGTTCTAATTTTACTCGACAAAAGCCACAATTTTATAAGAACATTTTAACATTTTGGCCATATTATAACAATAATCAGAATTTTACTCAGCAAAATTATGACAAAAGCCGTCATTTTACTCCAAAAAATGTCACTATTTTAGAAGAACAACAAAAAATGGCAATATTGTGATAAAAGTCAGAATTTTATATGACAAATGTCACCATTTTGCATTAAAAAGTAATCATGTTACGTTAAAAAAGTAATAATTTTACGTGAAAATATTGCAGTATTATAGAAACAGAGAGAATATGAGAAATTGTTTCTAATTTTATAAGAAAAACGTCGACACATTGTGAGCAAGACTGCTTTCAGTAAAAAAAAAAAATGTTTTTAATTTTTTAATATTCATTGTTTACTTCAAGTTATTACGTTATGTCTCTATATACACTTGTATTTTATTTGTTTTATTAATTTTGGCCAAAGGGGCCGCATTTCAATTTCTTACACACACTTGTTATTACATATGTTGGCCAGACGGGGAGCACTTCAAATTTGTACACACACTTGTTATTTCATATGTTGACCAGAAGGGGAGCACTTTAAAAACTGACACACAGTCAATTTGAAAAATCCCTCTTTTTTGTGACCCTCCTAATTTTGGTACATTTTACCACCGGGGGTGCAAATGATACATTCCCTATTAGATGTAATGGTTTTTCTTTTTAGTACCATGATTTCTCATTACTTATATTATGATTTCCCTATTAAAGGAATAAATAATATTGTTTAAAAAAACAATACAAATCAAAGTTTCGTTCTAATCAATTTGATCTATTTAATTGATTAATCATTGCAGCCCTACAGGGAGGTGACATGTTTTTTATTTAAGTCTCATCTTAAAACTTATTTGTACACTCTAGCCTTTAAATAGACCCCCTTTTTAGACCAGTTTATCTGCCGTTTCTTTTCTTTTTCTCCTATGTCCCCCCTCCCTTGTGGAGGGGGTCCGGTCCGATGGCCATGGATGAAGTACTGGCTGTCCAGAGTCGGGACCCAGGATGGACCGCTCGCCTGTGTATCGGTTGGGGACATCTGCGCTGCTGATCCGCCTCCGCTTGGGATGGTTTCCTGCTGGCTCCACCTTGGATGGGACTCTCGCTACTATATTAGATCCACTTTGGACTTGATTCTCACGGTTACGTTAGATCCACTATGGATTGGACTTTCACAATATCATGTTAGACCCGCTCGACAACCATTGCTTTCATTCTCCTGGGGGGTGGTTGGTTGCCCACATATGCGGTCCTCTCCAAGGTTTCTCGTAATCATCATTGTCGACGTCCCACTGGGGTGAGTTTTTCCTTGCCCTTATGTGGGCCCTACCGAGGATGTCATTGTGGTTTGTGCAGCCCTTTGAGGCACTTGTGATTTAGGGATGTATAAATACCTATTGATTGATTGATTGATTGATTAATGTCTTTAGAAATATCTAACTGGTAGGATACCCAGGAGGACAGTGTTCTAGATCTACCAGCTAGAATATCCTGAAAAGACTATGTACGTACGGCAACTGGTCTAAGAGTACTTTGGTGTGCTTAGACAATTGCCTCCAGACACAGATAAGTGAAGGAAAATAGATTTATGGACAAAAAATATTATAAACTGTGTATGAAAAAGTAACACATTTTGTTTAAATATGTGCAAGAAATATTGATAGGGCTTACCTCTACTTTAAGTGTAAGCTGTGCGCCTTCCTTTACAAACTCCTGATAATACTCCCTGTTGATGACTGGAGGCTGGTCATTGATGTCCGTCAAAATAAACTCCAGCAGCGCAGTCCCGGGCTTGTCATCTGAGTCTTTGGCCTGCAAAGTGGCCGAGTACAAGGATCTGACTTCACGATCCAACAGCGTTTGGTTTTTCACAAAGATTTCCCCCGTACGTGGATGGACATCAAAATAAGTCAGTCTGAAACCGCACAAAGAGAAAGTCTGGTCAGAGCCCGAAAATAAATCAGATAATGTCTTTTACGTGTGGTCGATATACAGTGGGGCAAAAAAGTATTTAGTCAGCCACCAATTGTGCAAGTTCTCCTACTTAAAATGATGACAGAGGTCTTAAATTTTTATCATAGGTACACTTCAACTGTGAGAGACAGAATGTGAAAAAAAATCCAGGAATTCACATTGTAGGAATTTTAAATAATTTATTTGTAAATTATTGTGGAAAATAAGTATTTGGTCAACCATTCAAAGCTCTCACTGATGGGAGGAGGTTTTGGCTCAAAATCTCACGATACATGGCCCCATTCATTCTTTCCTTAACACGGATCAATCGTCCTATCCCCTTAGCAGAAAAACAGCCCCAAAGCATGATGTTTCCACCCCCATGCTTCACAGTAGGTATGGTGTTCTTGGGATGCAACTCAGTATTCTTCTTCCTCCAAACACGACGAGTTGAGTTTATACCAAAAAGTTCTATTTTGGTTTCATCTGACCACATGACATTCTCCCATGTGCTCTCTGGCAAACTTCAGACGGGCCTGGACATGCACTGGCTTAAGCAGGGGGACACATCTGGCACTGCAGGATTTGATTCCTTGTCGGCGTAGTGTGTTACTGATGGTAACCTTTGTTACTTTGGGCCCAGCTCTCTGCAGGTCATTCACCAGGTCCCCCCGTGTGGTTCTGGGATTTTTGCTCACCGTTCTCATGATCATTTCAACCCAATGGGGTGAGATCTTGCGTTGAGCCCCAGATCGAGGGAGATTATCAGTGGTCTTGTATGTATTCCATTTTCTGATTTTTGCTCCCACAGTTGATTTTTTCACACCAAGCTGCTTGCCTATTGTAGATTCACTCTTCCCAGTCTGGTGCAGGTTTACAATTCTTTTCCTGGTGTCCTTCGACAGCTCTTTGGTCTTGGTCATAGTGGAGTTTGGAGTCTGACTGTTTGAGGCTGTGGACAGGTGTCTTTTATACATATAACGAGTTCAAACAGGTTCCATTAATACAGGTAACGAGTGGAGGACAGAAGAGCTTCTTAAAGAAGAAGTTACAGGTCTGTGAGAGCTTTGAATGGTTGACCAAATACTTATTTTCCACCATAATTTACAAATAAATACTTTACAATTCCTACAATGTGAATTCCTGGATTTTTTTTCACATTCTGTCTCTCACAGTTGAAGTGTACCTGTGATGAAAATTACAGACCTCTGTCATCATTTTAAGTAGGAGAACTTGCACAATCAGTGGCTGACTAAATACTTTTTTGCCCCACTGTAGAGACTTACATGCTTTCTGGGAGGAGCGTGTAGGTGATGTTGCCTTGGTCCATTGTATCAGGGTCATCTGCCTGGAAGCAAGTGTGTTCTTTTAGTACATTGCTATCTTACTGACTGTTTCAGTTCAGTTGCTCAAATGACTTACAGTGATTGTATCCACAACAGTCCCAACGGGCGAATGCTCAGGCACCTTCAAATTTAAATACGTATCCTCTGGGAACCTGGGGCTGTTGTCATTGATGTCTTCAATCATGATCGTAACTGTGGCAGTGGACACAAAGCTGTTTTCTTCTGGATCGCTGGCAATTACCTGGGTTGCGACAAAGAAAACATCACCCAGTGCTTCTTATCAAACACAATAACCAAATATTGATGCATTCATTTAGACCTGATGTATTACGTACTACATTGTTGAATGTATCACTGTAAAGTAGTTTTGATAGCTCCTAATGATATTAATCTGCAAGCTGCCCCTGACTAATTGGGGGCCCTAAGCAGAAATGTTTTAAAACCCTACCTCAATGACAGATTTTTTTGTTTCATACTTTATTTGTACTAAAGGATTTTTATATTATTTAATTCAAATGTTAATTAGATGCATGTTTTAGAGCAGTTATTGTAACAGTTCAGTTGAGATGAGTTTGAGTTTATTTCGAACATGCAAACAATTACAACATGGTACATCACAATCTCCAGTTTTTCTTTTCAACATGGTCAAAAAGGAGTAGGAAGAAGCCTTCAACAGAAGCAACAGTTATTTAGCAGTTATTTTGAAAGCAAAACAACAGTTAATCGAAATAAGTACGACAATTTTACAAGACCAGTGCAATAATGCGCCACAGAGACAATGACAAAGTTAGGGGGAATTTGCTACTATATCCTAAACAGTGACTAAGAATAAATAATTAATGGACATTCTACATGCACTTTTTCACACAAAATGAAGTCCCCTATGGACCATACTTGCCAACCTTGAGACCTCCGATTTCGGGAGGTGGTAAAAAGTATTTAGTCAGCCACCGATTGTGCAAATTCTCCCACTTAAAATGATGACTGAGGTCTGTAATTGTTATCATAGGTACACTTTAATTGTGAGAGACAGAATGTGAAAAAAAAAAATCCAGGAATTCACATTGTAGGAATTTTAAAGAATTTATTCGTAAAATATGGTGGAAAATAAGTATTTGGTCAACCATTCAAAGGTCTCACTGATGGAAGGAGGTTTTGGCTCAAAATCTCACGATACATGGCCCCATTCATTCTTTCCTTAACACGGATCAATCGTCCTGTCCCCTTAGCGCAGAAACAGCCCCAAAGCATGATGTTTCCACCCCCATGCTTCACAGTAGGTATGGTGTTTTTGGGATGCAACTCAGTATTCTTCTTCCTCCAAACATGATGAGTTGAGTTTATACTAAAATGGATACTTGGATGATACAGCAGAGGATTGGGAGAATGTCATGTGGTCAGAAAAATAGAACTTTTTTGTATAAACTTAACTCGTCGTTTCTGGAGGAAGAAGAATACTGAGTTGCATCCCAAGAACACCACACCTACTGTGAAGCATGGGGGTGGAAACATCATGCTTTGGGGCTGTTTTTCTGCAAAAGGGACAGGATGATTGATCCGTGTTAAGGAAAGAATGAATGGGGCCATGTATCGTGAGATTTTGAGCCAAAACCTCCTTCCATCAGTGAGAGCTTTGAATGGTTGACCAAATACTTATTTTCCACAATCATTTACAAATAAATTCTTTAAAATTCCTACAATGTGAATTCCTGGATTTTATTTTCACATTCTGTCTCTCACAGTTGAAGTGTACCTATGATGAAAATTACAGACCTCTGTCATCATTTTAAGTGGGAGAACTTGCACAATCGGTGGCTGACTAAATACTTTTTTGCCTCACTGTACATAATGTAAAAAAAAACTAATGTGTTTTGGAAACAATGCTTAATTTAAGCTTAAATATGAACACACAATAAGCTTAGTGTGAAATTTACTTTTTGAGTGCAGGTATTGGGAATTTAGTTTTTGAGATGCTCTGCAATAACCTTAATAAAAGTGGTTCCAAAACAACTTCAGACTTTGCGTTCGTCGACAAGATTTCCTATAATTTTAGTTGACTAAACCTAGACTAAAACTCATCTCATTGTATTCATCAACTTTGATTATACGATGATTATACTAACAATGTAACTTACGGTGCTTTGTGAATAAATAAATACTGTATCATCAAGCTTTCAATGATAATTAAATTCTGGGGGGGTCGAGGAAACAAGTCTGTCTCCCACGGGGGTCATGACAGACAATAATTGACAAGCACCTGAACTCGACTTGAGTTCAGAGAGCATTAAGCAAACAAATCAAACAATGTACTATTATTATCCACTTCAAGAAACTCTTCGGACTGAAAGTGTTTACATAGTGCAAAGAAGAAGAACCGTGTTAAACATTCTGAATGTACTGTATTTTATCAATCAATCAATCAATCAATGTTTACTTATATAGCCCTAAATCACTAGTGTCTCAAAGGGCTGCACAAACCACCACGACATCCTCGGTAGGCCCACATAAGGGCAAGGAAAACTCACACCCAGTGGGACATCGGTGACAATGATGACCCAGTGGGACGTCGGTGACAATGATGACTATCCGTCCATTCATTTTGTAGATAACCCTATTTATCTCACAATATGAAATATAACTTACTTCTCTAATTATTATTTATTTATGTATTTATTTTTAATGTTATTACTTATGTAGTATATTGTGAATTAGCTGAAAACAGGAAGTAAACAAAGCGTTAGCAACTGCTATGTAAAGGAAAAGGGGTTAAATAAGCTCTGCTTCTTCCTACTCCTTTTCGAACATGTTGAATAGAGAAACTGGAAATTGGGATGTACCATGTTGTGTGCATTGATTGATTGATTGATTGAAACTTTTATTAGTAGATAGCACAGTACAGTACATATTCCGTACAATTGACCACTAAATGGTAACACCCGAATGAGTTTTTCAACTTGTTTAAGTCGGGGTCCACGTTAATCAATTCATGGTACAAATATATAATATCAGCATAATACAGTCATCACACAAGTTAATCATCATAATATATACATTGAATTACTTGCATTATTTACAATCCGGGAGGATGCATGCATGTTCGAAATAAACACAAACTCAACTCAACTCATTTAAAGGGGACTTATGATGAATTGTGTCTTGTCTGACTTATACATTTTGTTACAAGTTTGAATATTCATGATAAGAATGGCCTAAGTCAAATCAAAAGGTTCATAGATTTGGGCATGAGTTTGCACACAGTTTTGGCTGCTCTGTCTAAGAGTATTTTTTTAAAGAATGGGGAACAGTGACGTTGCTGATTGACGCATCTACAAATGTGCGCAATTTCCGCAGAGCTCCTCTCCGCTGCTTCAGGCTGTGAGACTGTAATGCCTGGAGCTTGTGTGTTATTCATTCCCGTCTAACGCCCTCCCCCCTGCTCTGTATTTTTTAATAAATACTTAATAAATCTACTGTCAGGCTTTCCCCTGACAGTTTATCTATGTTTTAGTTTTGTCTGTTTCCTCTGTGTTTAGTATTTCCTGTCCTTAGTTCCTGTCTAGTGCTCTTATTTTGTCAGTTTCCTGTCTTGTTCCCTGAGTGCTGTGTTCCTCCTGAGCTGCGGCTGATTGGCACCTGGCCACACCTGTTGCCAATCAGCCCGCTCCTATTTGTACCTGCTTTGTCTTGTGTCAGTTGCTGGATCATTGTATTGTCATTTGTATTGTCGTTGCCACATGTCGCTCTTGTCGTGTCGTTTTGTTACAGCTACTACCTGTCGTGCTACATTTTGTCCTGGTCGTCGTAGCGGTAAGCTGTTTCTGTTAGCGTTAGCCATTTCCAGTTTTTCCTGTTTGCTATCCGCTAGCTTCTACGCTAGGTCCTTTTTTGTTTCTTGCTAGCTTCTATGCTAAAGACCCTTAGTTTGTTATTCCGCCCATGTGCGCGCTTTTTGTTTGTACCCTTTGTTTGTTTTAGTTCTAGTATTTTAAATTGAAACCATGTTTCCCCATTCAATGCCTGCCTCCTTCTCTGCATCCTAGGGTTCGACATCAAATAACTGACATCTACAGTTGAATGCACAACTGCCTGTTTATTTGTCTTTATAAAATGTTAATCAGGACTGTTCTGTCAAGATAAACCATACAAAATTACAATGGCAATAAATTAAATTTTTTAATTCTCATGATTCTGATTCTAAACTCTGATGTGAAAGCACGGTGGCATTACGACTTAGTTTGAGGAAACACAAGAGAAGGTAGGATAAAATATTTTCATTTAATAATAACACTGACATGTGACATGCAGTAACTTAAATGCTGCTAAAAGCAGATTTTTTTATGCAGCTCTGGAGTCCGTATCGGAGAGTGGGTAGGTGTACCTGATGATGTGACTGGGTGACTCTATACCAGGGGTCACCAACCTTTTTGAAACCAAGAGCTACTTCTTGGGCAGTGATTAATGCGAAGGGCTACCAGTTTGATACACACTTAAATAAATTGCCAGAAATAGCCAATTTGCTTAATTTACCTTTAACAAATAAATCTATATATATATATATATATATATAAAGAATGGGTATTTCTATCCGTCATTCTGTCGTACATTTTTTTTCCTTTTACGGAAGGTTTTTTGTAGAGAATAAATGATGAAAAAAAACACTTAATTGAAAGGTTTAAAACAGGAGAAAACCCTGAAAAAAAAGAAAATTAATTTTGAAACATAGTTTATCTTCAATTTCGACTCTTTAAAATTCAAAATTCAACCGAAAATAATGGAGAAAAACTAGCTAATTCGAATCTTTTTAAAAAAAATTGAAAAAAATATTTATGGAACATCATTAGTAATTTTTCCTGAATAAGATTAATTTTAGAATTTTGATGACATGTTTTAAATAGGTTGAAAGCTAATCTGCACTTTGTTATAATATATAGCAAATTAGACCAAGCTATATTTCTAACGAAGACAAATCATTATTTCTTCTAGATTTTCCAGAACAAAAAATTTTTTATGAAATTAAAAAGACTTTGAAATAAGATTTAAATTTGATTTTACAGATTTTCTAGATTTGCCAGAATATTTATTTTGAATTTTAATCATAAGTTTGAAGAAATATTTCACAAATATTCTTGGTCTAAAAAACAGAAGATAAAATGAAGAATTAAATTAAAATGTATTTATTATTCTTTAAAATAAAAAAATACTTGAACATTGATTTAAATTGTCAGGAAAGAAGAGGAAGGAATTTAAAAGGTAAAATGGTATATGTGTTTAAAAATCCTAAAATCATTTTTAGGGTTGTATTTTTTCTCTAAAATTGTCTTTCTGAAAGTTAGAAGAAGCAAAGTAAAAAAAACAAATTAATTTATTTAAACAAGTGAAGACCAAGTCTTTAAAATATTTTCTTGGATTTTCAAATTCTATTTGAGTTTTGTCTCTCTTAGAATTAAAAATGTCGAGCAAAACGAGACCAGCTTGCTGGTAAATAAACAAAATTTTAAAAATAGAGGCAGCTCACTGGTAAGTGCTGCTATTTGAGCTATTTTTAGAACAGGCCAGCGGGCGACTCATCTGGTCCTTACTGGCACCGCGTTGGTGACCTTTGCTCTATACAATGTTTATTTTTGACGGTGTCTAAAAAAAAATAAAAAATAAATAGCGGTGACAACTTTAACATGTACATTTTCAAATGATAAATTCAGATACTGTTGGAGAGGGTGGTGCGCGGTTTCATTTGCAATCTGGGAACACCTCACAAACGAACATCTTGCAGGCATGTGCAGAAAGATTTTTGTAAATGTGACTGTGGAACGTAATCTACGCACCAAAACATATCTGAGGAAATGTTTGAAATGTAATTCAAAATCCTCATAGGTCCCTTTTAATGATTATAATATTGTTAAAATATTTTTGTTGTTGGTTGTTTTCTTGTCATACCAACAAGAAAATGGAAAAATATGATCACACATGTAAATTTAAATTATTGATGAGTTCAACACGAGTGGCACACGTTCATCTCAGCACAATACATTATACAAGTTGACAATGATCATTTTAGGAAAAGTGCATTGTTCACTGTAAGCCACAAAATATTGAATAGTTTTTCCCACGTTTCTTACCTGCACAACCATTTGCTGTTTTTCTTCATAATCCAGTTTTTGTGGTTGTTTGACCACGAGTTGAACAACGCTATCCGCCATTGTAAACTGGGGCTGTACCGAAAACACTTCCTTGTCTTCTCCCTCCAGGGTTAGTTTGATGCTTTTAGTCTACAGCAACAGAGGCCACAACTCCTTCTCATTGGACCATTAACACAATTCTAAGTGACAGATACTGTAGATCGTTTACCTTATCCAGGTCTTTGACCATCATGTTAATAGGCACACTTCCCAGTAAGTGCTCCGGTATGTCCCCTGTGAAGTGATTTGCTTTACTGCAGTTTTCAGCTCCGCCTGAGCCGTCGCATTTGTAAAACTCCGGCTTGTTATCGTTGACGTCGTTGATGTTGATATGTACTTTAGCCGTGGTGCTGGCGAATTCCCCTTGAATGTTTGGCAGTGACTCAGTGGCCTAAAGCCACAAAGCAAAGAGACACATAATAGAATGGATCAGCAATTTTTATAGGACTGGCGATCTTGCTCAGTCTTTTGACATACAGTATTTTGCAATTACACTGCAAAATATAGGACTTTAAGTTGAGGTGCATATCCATCCATCCATCCATTTTCTACCGCTTATTGCCTTTCGGGGTCGCGGGGGGCGCTGGCGCCTATCTCAGCTACAATCGGGCGGAAGGCGGGGTACACCCTGGACAAGTCGCCACCTCATCGCAGGGCCAACACAAGACATTCACACTCACATTCACACACTAGGCCCAATTTAGTGTTGCCAATCAACCCATCCCCAGGTGCATGTCTTTGGAAGTGGGAGGAAGCCGGAGTACCCGGAGGGAACCCACGCATTCACGGGGAGGACATGCAAACTCCACACAGAAAGATCCCGAGCCTGGATTTGAACCCAGTACTGCAGGACCTTCGTATTGTGAGGCAGACACACTAACCCCTCTTCCACCGTGAAGCCCCTGAGGTGCATGTGCCTTTTTATAATCTATCAAAGCAATAAAAATATGTATACCTTGACCGTCATGGTAACGACGTCCCCGATCTCTTCTCTGTCGATATTCGACAATACAGAAATAATGCCGGTCGTGCTCGAGATTTTAAAGAGACCATCTGCAGAGGATTCTGTCAAATATTTGGAGGAACAAACAATATAAAAGTGAAACACTTACTCACTGACACTGAAAGTCAAATGTGTGTTTCCGTCACCTTCAATGCTGTAGGTGATGGTGTCATTGATGGCTGTGTCCGGATCTATGGCTGTCACTCTGAACACAGATTTGTCCTATCAAAGAAAACGCGGTTGTTGAACCATAAAATGCAATATGACGTCGGCAAAAACGGGTCTCGTTGCTGATGACAAGAAACTCACCACCGGAGAATTCTCGTCCACGTTTGTGATGTAAGGAAGGTTCAAAAATATGGGGTTGAGATTGGGCATATCCACAACGTTGATCATGTAAAAGGCAATGTTTGACAAATATTCAACCTCATCTTTCGCACATTTGCCTCCTCCATCCTGCAATGTTGAAACTCAAAATTACAAAAGTAGTTTGCTGGTTAATTAGCCCCTATCTAATTCTACAAACTGTTTTTCCTCCTACGACGCCCCGTAAATTGTATATCAAGGAATGAACACTTAGGGTCTGATCTACTAAGATATCAACAACACGTTCTAAATAACGTGAGCTAAGTATAATAATGTGTGTATTAATATTGCGGGTGATTAACAAAGACTGTATGTACAATTTAAAACAAGTGCAAAAGTGGTGCAGACCGCTCTATTTAAATGAAGTGTTTGCGTAGATAATGGCCATCACCTTGGAGACACTCATTTCCCTGCACATTTATGGCCTGTGGCGTTTTGCCGTATTGTTTACATGTACTGCTTTCTCTAGACCAGGGCTGTCAAACATATGGAACGCGGGCTGGATCAGGCCCGTGAATAGGTTTTATCCGGCACTCGGGATGAGTTTGCTAAGTATAAAAATTTCCAGAAATTTTTGAATGAAAGAAACTGCTGTTCTAAATGTGTCCACTAGATGTGTGAAGTGAATTATATTTATATAGCGCTTTTCTCAGGTGCCTCAAAGCGCTTTACATCGTGAAACCCAATATTTAAGTTACATTTAAACCAGTGTGGGTGGCACTGGTTTAAATAGGTGGGTAAAGTGTCTTGCCCAAGGACACAACGGCAGTGACTAGGATGGCTGAAGCGGGAATCGAACCTGCAACCCTCAAGTTGCTGGCACGGCCACTCTACCAACCGAGCTATACTGCCCATCATCTACAATAGAAATTATTTGTAGATGATACTACATATGTAAAAAAAGAAATAAACCACGTTAGTGCACCAGGCAAGGAAAATTGAGCAAATTACATAAATAACATCCTGTAATTTGATTTTGATATGATTTTATTATCGTGATAGATTAAAAATTAACACCAATGAGTTGACTGATGAACATTATCAACATGTAGCATGTAAGTGTAAGAAAAAAAACCCAACATTATAATTTCTACATTTTCAGAATGTGCTTGTTCTATTTTTGAACTAAAGAAAACAATCGGAAGTTGTCTTTATTTTTAAGTTAACGTGCCGTGATTTTACCAGTCTGGCCCACCTGGGAGTAGATTTTTCTCCATGTGGCCCCCGATCTAAAATGATCTAGACTTTATTGAAGCATGCCTGGTTTTAGCACTCTGAAGCTAGAAATGTGTGTGTGAGAAGGGGCGTTGACGGGAGACACCGGTGTGTTGAGAGACGGGACGGTTGTCAACAAAGAACGTGCTTCTCGATTCCCTTGTTACTGTCTTTGCTGCTGGCCTTCATCTAATTACAAACCCTCAGTTATAAAAGCAAGCACATTTACATTTTTTGATGACAACGCTGACCTCTTTTTTTTGTACAGACTACTATACCTCTAGTTCAGGGGTGCCCACACTTTTTCTGCAGGCGAGCTACTTTTCAATTGACCAACTCGAGGGGATCTACCTCATTTATATATATCATTTATATTTATTTATTTATGAAAGAGACATTTTTGTAAACAAGTTAAATGTGTTTAATGATAATACAAGCATGTGTAACACATATAGATGTCTTTCTTTCACAAAGACAAGAATATAAGTTGGTGTATTACCTGATTCTGATGACTTGCATTGATTGGAATCAGACAGTAATGATGATAACGCCCACATTTTCAAATGGAGGAGAAAAAAAGTTGTCCTTTCTGTACAATACCACATGAAAGCGGTTGGTTTTTGGCATCTAATTCATCCAGCTTCCATACACTTTACAAGAAAAAATTGGCGGCAAATTCCGTAGCTTGCTTGATTGACATTCACGGCACCCGAGGGTCTTGTGAGATGACGCTGGCTGCTGCCAGTTCATTATTATGAAAAAATGACAGAGAGGAAGGCGAGAAACACTTTTTATTTCAACAGACTTTCGCGCCGTCCCTTCCGTCAAAACTCTAAAGGCCGACTGCACATTTCCTATCTTCACAATAAAAGCCCTGCTTCATGCTGCCTGCGCTAACAAAATAAGAGTCTCGGAAAGCTGGCGTACACAAGTGATGTGCACGCCAGTTTTCCGAGATTCTGTGACGTCTTGGTGAAGATTGATGATCACTCATTTTTAGGTCTATTTTTTTTAAAAGCCTGGCTGGAGATCGACTGACACACCCCCCGCGGTCGACTGGTAGCTCGCGATCGACGTAATGGGCACCCCTGCTCTAGTTTGTACGACGTCACTTGGCGACATGAACATCTTGCAGCACTTGGTCTTCACAGATGTTAATGTACGACGGGCTGTGGCTGTCCATTTTGAAAAGGTATTGTTTAATTTATCTGGTGTGTATGCAGATAAACTCAGCTAGCAAAGTTGTTTTTCCTCTGTTTGCTTGCCATGTAGCAATTATATTTATATAGCGCTTTTTCTCTAGTGACTCAAAACGCTTTTACATAGTGGAACCCGATATCTAAGTTACATTTAAACCAGCGTGGGTGGCACTGGGAGCAGGTGGGTAAAGTGTCTTGCCCAAGGACACAACGGCAGTGACTAGGCTGGTAGAACCGGGGATCAAACCTGGAACCCTCAAATTGCTGGCAATGGTAGCCAGTGGTGTGCCTTCTCTGCTGGCCTAACATAACCAAAAATCATGATCCTAATTAAAGATAAAAGTATTTTTTTTTATTGACTTTCCCTATATATCAAAGTATTCATGATCTCTTCGTGTCATATTATGCCCTTCCAGCGTTGTTGTTTTTAGGTTACAGTTTGTATCCAATCAGAATTCAGCTAACTTATGTTGCCATGCTGTACCAAATCTGCCCGGGCGTCTGTGCACGGTAAGTAAACATACACATACAGTCGATAGATAATTGCAATAGCCAAACAGATCACAAGTTGTTTTCAAAGCCATTTTCAAGAAGGATATTTAAAGAGAAACTACAAACCCCGTTTCCAAATGAGTTGGGAAATTGTGTTAGATGTAAATATAAACGGAATACAATGATTTGCAAATAATTTTCAACCCATATTCAGTTGAATATGCTACAAAGACAACATATTTGATGTTCAAACTGATAAACATTTTTTTTTTGCAAATAATCATTAACTTTAAAATTTGATGCCAGCAACACGTGACAAAGAAGTTGGGAAAGGTGGCAATAAATACTGATAAAGTTGAGGAATGCTCACCAAACACTTATATGGAACATCCCACAGGTGTGCAGGCTAATTGGGAACAGGTGGGTGCCATGATTGGGTATAAAAGCAGCTTCCATGAAATGCTAAGTAATTCACAAACAAGGATGGGGTGAGGGTCACCACTTTGTAAGCAAATTGTCGAGCAGTTTTAGAACAACATTTCTCAACGAGCTATTGCAAGGAATTTAGAGATTTTACCATCTACGGTCCGTAAAATTTTCAAAAGGTTCAGAGAATCTGGGGAAATCACTGCACGTAAGCGATAATATTACGGACATTTGATCCCTCATCAGTGTGTAAAGGATATCACCACATGGGCTCAGAACACTTCAGAAAACCACTGTCAGTAATTACAGTTGGTCGCTACATCTGTAAGTGCAAGTTAAAACTCTACTAGGCAAAGCGAATGCCACTTAACGCCGAGGAACGCCACCGGCTTGGATGGGCCTGAGCTCATCTAAGATGGACTGATGCAAAGTGGAAAAGTGTTCTGTGGTCTGAAGAGTCCACATTTCAAATTATATTTGGAAACTGTGGACGTGGTGTCCTCTGGAACAAAGGGGAAAATAACCATCCGCATTGTTATAGGCGCAAAGTTCAAAAGCCAGCATCTGTGATGGTATGGGGGTGTATTAGTGCCCAAGGCATGGGTAACTTACACATCTGTGAAGGCACCATTAATGCTGAATGCTCCATACAGGTTTTGGAGCAACATATGTTGTCATCCAAGCCACGTTATCATGGACGCCCCTGCTTATTTCAGCAAAACAATCCCAAGCCACGTGTTACAACAGCGTGGTTTCGTGGTAAAAGAGTGCGGGTACTTTCCTGGCCCACTTGCAGTCCAGACATGTCTCCCATCGAAAATGTGTGGCGCATTATGAAGCCTAAAATACGACAACAAGACCCCGGATTGTTGAACAACTTAAGCTCTACATCAAGCAAGAATGGTCAAGAATTCCACTTTCAAAGCTTCAACAATTAGTTTCCTCAGTTCCGAAAAATTTACTGAGTGTTGTTAAAAGAAATTGTAACACAGTGGTGAACATGCCCTTTCCCAACTACTTTGGCACGTGTTGCAGCCACGAAATTCTAAGTTAATTATTATTTGCAAAAAAAAAAAGTTTATGAGTTTGAACATCAAATATCTTGTCTTTGTAGTGCATTCAACTGAATATGGGTTGAAAAGGATTTGCAAATCATTGTATTCCGTTTATATTTACATCTAACACAATATCCCAACTCATATGGAAACGGGGTTTGTACTTGTGAGACGATGTCAACGAGCTCGGCAATGAAATGGGAAAACGCCCACCACTTGAATCAACCGACTACGAGCGGTACCACTGGCTTATACAGCGTTGAACGGGTGCTACAAATTGTGAGTTCAAATATTTCATTTATTTTATTTTTCACGTTTAATGTTTTTTGCGATTTTAATTTTGACAGTAACTCATAGGATATGTTTAAATTGCTGATGCGGGTTTATTGATTTATAAATGCGCCAGAAAATAGCCCATTTTGTACGCTGTTGAGGTGTTTCAATGCAGAGTAGTGTGTAAATATGTTCCTGTGTAGTATTTCTCCAGCAATGGTCATGTACGGACATAAATGAAGGTATTTTGAGAGGTAATCATTGAAGTCGGACATCACTGAAGGCCTAGGTGGGAAACACACGGCCCGCCACTGATGCTAGCAGCACCATCATCACGTTCATGTTTCGCTTTAAGATGCTGTTTTAAACTTCATGTATTCTGCTGTAATACTAACTACCACAGTTAAGTTCCCTCTGAGTTTGTTTTGAAGGGTGCAGAGCACACCGCTCCTGTGCATTGCTCACACCTGCCTTCAGAACAAACACTTCCATTCATTTGTGGTAACGCGATAATTTATTTTATTTAACAAATTGCATTAATGCGTTAATGTTGACAGCCCCAATACAGGCCAAAGGTTTGGACACACATTCTCATTCAATGTGTTTTTTTATTTTAAATAAAAGGATAAATGGGTTGTACTTGTATAGCACTTTTCTACCTTCAAGGTACTCAAAGCGCTTTTACACTACTTCCACATTTACCCATTCACACACACATTCACACACTGATGGAGGGAGCTGCCATGCAAGGCGCCAACCAGCACCCAAGGGTGAAGTGTCTTGCTCAGGACACAACGGATGTGACGAGGTTGGTACTAGGTGGGATTTGAACCACGGACCCTCGGGTTGCGCACGGCCACTATTCCACTGCGCCACGCTGTCCCTTCATGACTATTTACATTGTAGATTGTCACTGAAGGCATCAAAACTATAAATGAACACACGTAGAGTTTTGTACGTAACACCCCCCGCGACCCCAAAAAGGGAATAAGCGATAGAAAATGGATGGATGGATGGATGTTTTGTATTTTATTTTCTTCAAAACAGCCACCCTTTGCTCAAATTACTGATTTGCACACTCTTGGCATTCTCTCGATGAGCTTCAAGAGGTTTTCACATCACAGGTGACATAGTTTTGATGCCTTCAGTCACAATCTACAATGTAAATAGTCATCAAAATAAAGAAAACACATTGAAATGAGAAGGTGTTTCCAAACTTTTGGCCTGTACTGTACAATTCAAAACATCTGCGTTTTATAGAGTCTTATAGCATATTATTTCAGCTTCCTTTGTCTCTTGTGGACAAAAGTGTTTCAGAATTGAGCAAATTGAAGATTAAATGTGTTAAGACTAAATACTCAGCGTGATACAAAGCTACAATGAAAAATCCCCCACTTACCTTTGGAAAGATAATACAACACAAAATATGAAAACTCACAGTTGCATTAATCTTCAGTCGATAGTAATAACTCAGTCCATTGTAGTCCAAGGACCCCTTCAGTATGACATCCCCAGTGGTGGGAACAATACTGAAAAGGTTTAATCCATGACTTGGCACGACCTAGAAGACAGTTTGTAATTCACAGTTCACTGAAGTTTGTAGGAAACTGTAAACTATAATACTTAATAATAATAATAATAATACTTTACAGCGGGGGAAAAAAATATTGATCTTGTCACCATTTGCCCTATAATAAATCTGGGCTGTGTAGTGTAATTATGTTCTTTCCACTTCCCAATAATGGTCCAAATGGAACTCAAAAGATGGAGAGAATGGGATGTGTTGTCGCACTCATTACATCATGCCACCAGAGGGCACTGTCCCTCAAATTGTGTGATACAAACGCACCTATATAGTCTTAACTATATATATATATATATATATATATATATATATATATATATATATATATATATATATATATATATATATATATATATATATATATATATATATATATATATATATATATATATATATATATATTCACGGTGGCAGAGGGGTTAGTGCGTCTGCCTCACAATACAAAGGTCCTGCAGTCCTGGGTTCAAATCCAGGCTCGGGATCTTTCTGTGTGGAGTTTGCATGTTCTCCCCGTGAATGCGTGGGTTCCCTCCGGGTACTCCGGCTTCCTCCCACTTCCAAAGACATGCACCTGGGGATAGGTTGATTGGCAACACTAAATTGGCCCTAGTGTGTGAATGTGAGTGTGAATGTTGTCTGTCTATCTGTGTTGGCCCTGCGATGAGGTGGCGACTTGTCCAGGGTGTACCCCGCCTTTCGCCCGATTGTAGCTGAGATAGGCGCCAGCGCCCCCCGCGACCCCGAAAGGGAATAAGCGGTAGAAAATGGATGGATGGATATATATATATATATATATATATATATATATATATATATATATATATATATATATATATTCACGGTGGCAGAGGGGTTAGTGCGTCTGCCTCACAATACAAAGGTCCTGCAGTCCTGGGTTCAAATCCAGGCTCGGGATATTTCTGTGTGGAGTTTGCATGTTCTCCCCGTGAATGCGTGGGTTCCCTCCGGGTACTCCGGCTTCCTCCCACTTTCAAAGACATGCACCTGGGGATAGGTTGATTGGCAACACTAAATTGGCCCTAGTGTGTGAATGGGAGTGTGAATGTTGTCTGTCTATCTGTGTTGGCCCTGCGATGAGGTGGCGACTTGTCCAGGGTGTACCCCGCCTTCCGCCCGATTGTAGCTGAGATAGGCGCCAGCGCCCCCCGCGACCCCGAAAGGGAATAAGCGGTAGAAAATGGATGGATGGATGGATATATATATATATATATATATATATATATATATATTATACATATATATATATATATACATATTTGTAATGTGTATATATATGTTCATTGTGTGTGTGTATGTGTGGGCGTGCGTGTGTGTGGATTAATTTGGGTTTTACCAATATCTAGTAAAAAAAAAAATTAAAAAGTCCAAATAATTTGCCCAAACTTTGACGTGGTCATTCGCCCTCTGCATATGTACATGATTTACGGAGTATACTCACATCATCAATGCTGAATTTGATTTGACCAGCATATGAAATGTCAGCATCAGTGGCCACCACTTTAAATAGAGATGTACCTGTTGGGGTATTCTAAGAAATGAATGGAGAAAAAAATGATTAAACAAATGCATGTGACTAACGGAACAGATGTTTGTAGAATGTTATTCATCATTCAATGTAATAAAAGTATTATCCCGGAGACTTCAGGTATGTGCTGGTACACACACAAAGTACTAATACTTGTTTACATAATTTATTGATAATAATTAATAAGTCATAATAAATTATGTTAACAACATAATTTATTGAAATTAGGATTAATTCAATATAGTAAGCAATTAAAACATGCTGTACCTCTCGCACGTCAATGCTCAAATTAGTTTCCTCAAAGCTGGGTTTATTGTCATTGGCGTCCATTAAAAGTACATTTATATCCCCGGGTGTCTGAAAGAAAGTTTGCAATACACTCCATTAATGTGATCAAATAAAAATATACACATAATATTCTGTGAAATTGTAAAACTTTATGTAAACTTACGTTATTAGGGCCATCTGAAACACTAACTCTAAGGGGCAATAAATCGTTAACCTGGAAGAAAGGAAAAGCTCAACGAAAAAGGCGCTGCAGAAACATTTTAAATCAAAAGTCATTCGATCTGATTAAACCATCACACCATACCTCTCGATCAAGGCTCTTTGCCACATACACATCTCCTGTATTTCTGTCAACCTTGAAGTACATGGCATTGTCCCCGTGAAGAGCATAGGTCAGTGGATCATTCTCTTTATCTGTAGCTTCTATTTTGAACGCCAAGGCATCTGTGGAGATGTTGCTGTTAGTATTTGGGAGATAATGAATAATACAGCAATAGTGAACAAAGTGGAAGAAAACCTACTGTCAGGCGTGTCTTCGCACACTCTAGCTAATGTGGTGCTGATTGTGGGACTGTTATTTGCTGTTAAAACATACAATAGTTATATTGTTTCCCAGGATAAATAACATGCAGACACTGATACACACCATGGGTCAGGCTGATGAGACACAGCAACAGGAAGCCTCTAGGGATCACCCCCATAACTGCAGAAGGCAACAAAAGTTGGAGAAGGTATTTAGAGATTTAGACAAACAATATATCATATATCTGCTGTTCCAATAATCATGTTAGTTGGAGGGTAGGTAAAAAAATATATACATTGTTTCTCTAGATTATTTTTTAGTTCATTAATACCGTATTTCCTTGAGCCGCAGGGCATATAGTATGTACCTGCCTTGAATTACTGCCGGGTCAAACTCGTGACCTCACGAATGACACTTCCCCTGTCATCATTTTCAAAAAGGAGGATGCTGATTTCAATACCGGTAATTTGAAATCGCATAAAGGGAAGAAGATTAAGAGCTATTCAGTAGGATTTAAGGTCCAATCTTACATCACACTCAAATTTTTACTGCATGCCTTTGGTAAGTGCCGGAGTCAGAAGAGGTTTTAAAGTAATTAGTGCATGCTTACTTTTACCACATGCTTTAAATTAATTAGCGCCCCGGCCGCAATTCAAGGAAATACGTTATATAAATATATGTTTATGTATGTATCTAAATACGTATATGTATATATATATATATATATATATATATATATATATATATATATATATATGCATGTATATATACACATATATATACATATAAACACATGTATATATACCTATATATATATATATATATATATATATATATATATATATATATATATATATATATATATTATGTATATATATATACACATATCCTCTCTTGGGTGGGGGGCGGGCGGTAATTTGAAATCGCATAAAGGGAAGAAAAATAAGAGCTATTCAGTAGGATTTAAGGTTCAAACCCCCATTATTTACGTTTTACTTTTTTTAAATTGATCTCAACTCTGTACACTGCTGCTGTAATTTTAATTTTCCTGAAGGAACCCTCCTGAAGTACTATCTATCTATCTATATACATATGTATATACATACAGTTGTGATCAAAAGTTTACATACACTTGTAAAGAACATAATGTCAAATGTGCAAATCCTACAATACCATATGTTCTAATCTTTCCCCATCACCATTTATAGCTGTAACACCACAATCAAAAAACATTGATAACCGCTAAACATATTTCCTCAGTTCATCCAGTTAACTGCATCAAAGGCCGAGGTGTCTTGCAAATGTTTTTTTTTTTTTGAGACACAAGGTATACGTCATCTATACTATTTCCCCCGAATGCTGAGATTGCATCACCAGAGGATTCCAGCATATCCACATTTTGTTCAAAGCTTCTAAGGACACAAGCAGTCCGTACTTTTTTATGGTAGGTTTATTTGAACAGTGAGAGATAGAATTAATACAAAAGTCCACGCCTGGTAAGAAAAAGACCACTGTGGTTGTCAGAGTTTGAAAAAGGAAAGCTTTGGAGCTCCTGCTAAAACTCACGTTGAGGGGTATGTGAAATGATCATGGAGCTGAGGGATAAACAAGAATAACAATGGAGAAGTTCAATGGAATTGGGACTACTGTCATCAAGAAAACCATTAATAACACATGGGATCCTGCAAGATCTACAGTCGTGATCAAAAGTTTACATACAGTTGTAAAGAACATAATGCCATGGCTGTCTTGAGTTTCCAATACTTTCTACAACTCTAATGTTTTTGTGATAGAGTGATTGGAGCACATACTTCTATCCATCCATTCATCTTATTCCGTTTATCCGAGGTCAGGTCGCGGGGGCAGCAGCCTAAGCAGGGAAGCCCAGACTTCCCTCACCCCAGCCAGTTTGTCCAGCTCATCCCGGTGGATCCCGAGGCGTTCCCAGGCCAGCCGGGAGACATAGTCTTCGCAACGTGTCCTGGGTCTTCCCCGTGGCCTCCTACCGGTTGGATGTGCCCTAAACACCTCCCTTGGGAGTCGTTCGGGTGGCATCCTGACCAGATGCCAGAACCACTTCATCTGGCTCCTCTCGATGTGGAGGAGCAGAGGCTTTACTTTGATCTCCTCCCGGATGGCAGAGCTTCTCACCCTATCTCTAAAGGAGAGCGGCGGAGAAAACTCATTTCGGCCACTTGTACCCGTGATCCTGTCCTTTCGATCATACCCCATAGGTGATCTTTTATAAATTATTATGGGTCTACTAAAAATGTGACCAAATCTGCTGGGTCAAAAGTATACATACAGCAATGTTCATTTTTGGTTACATGTCCCTTGGCAAGTTTCACTGCAATAAGGCGCTTTTGGCGAGCTTCTGGTGGAATTTTTGACCATTCCTCTTGACAAAATTGGTGCAGTTCAGCAAAATTTGGTGATTTTTTTTTACATAGACTTGTTTCTTCAACATTGTCCACAGCATTGTTCAGATGAAACAAAAATTGAGCTGTTGGCCACAATACCAAGCAATATGTTTGGAGGAGAAAAGGTGGGGCCTTTAATCCCGGGAACACCAAACCTACCGTAAAGCGTGGTGGTGGTAGTATTATGCACTGGGCCTGTTTTGCTGCCAATGGGACTAGTGCTTTACAGAGAGTAAATGGGACAATGAAAAAGGAGGATTACCTCCAAATTCTTCAGGAAAACCTAAAATCTTCAGCCCGGAGGTTGGGTCTTGGGCACAGTTGGGTGTTCCAACAGGACAATGACCCCCAAACACACGTCAAAAGTGGTAAAGGAATGGCTAAATTAGGCTAGAATTAAGGTTTTAGCATGGCCTTCCCAAAGTCCTGACTTAAACATGTGGACAAAGCTGAAGAAACATGTCCATGTCAGAAATTCAAGACATTTAGCTGAACTGCACCAATTTTGTCAATAGGAGTGGTCACATTCAACCAGAAGCTGGTTATTGCAGTGAAACTTGCCAAGGGACGTTTAACCAAATATTAACATTGCTGTATGTTTACTTTTGACCCAGCAGCTCAAGAACATGTCCGTCTGAGGTTTGCCAATGAACACCTAAATGATTCAGACAAGCCTCGGGAGAATGTGACAGGATCAGATGAGGCCAAAATAAAGCTCCCTGGCATCAACTCAACTCATCGTATTTATAGGCAAAACATGCTGAATACTGTATAACCCCAGCCCTGCAATGAGGTGGCGACTTGTCCAGGGTGTACACTGCCTTCCGCCCGATTGTAGCTGAGATAGGCGCCAGCGCCCCCCGCGACCCCGAAAGGGAATAAGAGGTAGAAAATGGATGGATGGATGGATGTATAACCCCAAGAATAGCATCACTACTGCCGAACGGCAAGGCGGAAGCAACCTGCTGGGAAGTTTGTGAAAGGGTCTTCATGCATGAAAATAACCCAAAACATTCTGTCTGGCCGAGGCAACAAAAGAGTGTTACTAAAAGCGCATTACGGTCCTGGATTGGTCTAGTTCATGGGTGTCAAACTCTGGCCCACGGGCCAAATTTGGCCCGCCATGTAATTTCATTTGGCCCTGGAGACAATATCAAATTAACATTAGAGCTGGCCGGCCGGTATTATGCAGAAGCGGTGCCGCTGTAACAACGCATTCACCGCTAATGCTCATACTTTCCAACCCTCACGATTTTCCCGGGAGACTCCCGAAGTTCAGTGCCCCTCCCAAAAATCTCCCTGGGCAACCATTCTCGTGAATATCTCCCAATTTCCACCCGGACAATAATATTGGGGGCCGTGCCTTAAAGGCAATGCCTTTAATGTTCTCTACAACCTGTCGTCACGACTGCTTATCCTCCATACAAACAGCGTGCCGGCCAAGCCTCATGATATAAGCAGCTTGTACACACTCATAAGTGAATGCAACGCATACTTAGTCAACAGCTATACAGGTCACACTAAGGGTGGCCGTATAAACAACTTTAACACTATTACAAATATGCGCCACACTGTGAACCCACACCAAACAAGAATGACAAACACATTTCGAGAGAACATCCGCACCGTAACACAACAGAACAAATACCCAGAACCCCTTGCAGCACTGACTCTTCCGGGACGCTACAATACACGCTACCACCTAAAAGGTTAATTTGTTCAACCTTGGCCCGCGGCTTTGTTCAGTTTTAAATTTTGGCCCTCTCCGTATTTGAATTTGACACCCCTGGTCTA
Source organism: Nerophis ophidion (assembly GCF_033978795.1). Lineage (NCBI taxonomy): Eukaryota > Metazoa > Chordata > Actinopteri > Syngnathiformes > Syngnathidae > Nerophis > Nerophis ophidion. The sequence goes on along the minus strand of NC_084615.1, from coordinate 69,545,137 downwards.
GTCAGTCTCTGGATCTTAATCCCATACAATATATCTGTGTAGCAATCTGAAACTTTGAGTTGCCATATAGAGGTTTCAAAACGTTTTTATATTTCAGAGCTTTAGGAATGTATCTGTGAAGAGAATTTGACCTAAATCCTTCCTGTTATGTGTGCTTTGTGACCATTTTTTCAATACTTAGAATGCAAAAAAACCCATCCATTGTCATGTCTTTCATTATAATTGTGAACATTGGGCAAAAAAAAAAAAATGCAGTTCCCCTTAAATTGAAATGCTCCAGCCTACCTCAAGTAACTCATCATCCCACACAGAACCCCAAGACTTCTGCACTTAACAACACCTGTGGAATTTGCTCCTCAGAACATTTTAATTTATTCAAAAAGGACATTTTTTGTGGAAATATGTATTTTATTTTCTAACATATTTTAAATCTCTTTTAAGCACGTTTACGTGTTAGCCCAACACCTAAATGCTATATGGAACTTTGATATTTCCAATTGCATTACACATAAAATGTATTATTGTTATTATTATCATCATTATCACTTTTAATTTTCCTGAGGGAACTCTCCTGAAGGAATCAATAAAGTACTATCTATCTATCTATCTATCTATCTATCTATCTATCTATCTATCTATCTATGTATCTATGTATCTATCCATCTATCTATCTATCTATCTATCTATCTATCTATCTATCTATCTATCTATCTATCTATCTATCGTTTGTATTTTTCGGATTATAAGTCTCTCTGGAGTATACGTCGCACCGACCTAAAATGGATAATAAAGAAGGAAAAAAACATATATACGTCGCACTGGAGTATAAGTCGCATTTTGGGGGTTAATTTTTTTTGATAAAATCCAACACCAAGAATAGACATTTGAAAGGCAATTTAAAATAAATCAAAAATAGTGAACAACAGGCTGAATAAGTGTACGTTATATGACGCATAAATAACCAACTGAGAAGGTGCCTGGTATGTTAAAGTAACATATTATGGTAAGAGTCATTCAAATAACTAACATAGAGAACATGCTATACATTTACCAAACAATCTGTCACTCCTAATCGATAAATCCGATGAAATCTTCTTCCTCGATGTCGCTTCTAAACAACTCTGCCAACTCCAAAGGTATGCGCCGCTTCCTCTTGTCGTTTTCTGCTGCATATTTCACTACGTCCAGCTTGTAATCTGCAGTACATGATTTCCTCTTCGGTGCCATTTTTGTTCAGCCCTTCTCAGTTTTTATAAATTACCGCCAACGAGGAAATTATCCAAGATTATCCAAGAATCCAAGATGGCGGCGCCCGGACGGGCTGCGCTCTCGAGGAGCTCCTGCTAAAGATGGAACATTTGGCAGAAATACCGGACAATTCCACAAACTTTATGGCTGGCTCACATCGTGGTCACTCCGTGATCACGTACGACCGCCAGACACTTCTGGATGTGGACACATCGGGCCGTTTTGGACCGATAGACACTTGCGTGCTAGACTTGCTAACTAGCATGGGAATACATCGGCGGCTACATCCAGCGGCCTGTGAAGCAGGGGAGTCTAGTAGCAGCGGGGGCCGTCTACGGAGCAGACGCCAGCGGTGTGATCGGAAACGCGGATGCCGAGCGAGGCTAAAAACAAAGCAGAAGGCTAATCCCCACAGAACACCACTTCCCTCCACCCTGAAGACGGATTTAGATGGAAAATGCGAGACTACTGGTCTGGGTAAAGAGTCAGTTAAATTAGAACAAGTTTTTTCTGCTTTGAGTGTTTCAGAGTTGGACATGTGTTTTACTGAGGTGGCTAACTATGATGCGTGCAGTTTATCAAAGCAACAAACAAACATTCGGAAAATCCCCGTTACTGAGGTGGCTAACCATGATGCGTGCAGTTTATCAAAGCAACAATCAAACAATCGGAAAATTCCTGTCGTATCAATTCCTAGATATGGTCGTAACTATACTAAATGCACTGGGCATAATAAACACAACATTATTAATATTGCTACTACGGATAATTTGATCAAAAACTCCCTAAAACAGCCCACTACCTATAATATAGGTTTTTTAAACATAAGATCATTGTCTCCTAAAACGTTGTTAGTTAATGATATTATCAGAGACAACAATCTTAACGTCATCGGTCTCAGCGAAACCTGGCTTAAACCAAACGACTTTTTTGCGCTAAATGAGGCATGTCCTCCTAACTTTACACATGCGCATATTGCCCGTCCGCTCAAAAGGGGTGGGGGGGTCGCACTAATATACAACGAAAACTTTAACCTTAGTCCTAACATAAATAATAAATATAAATCGTTTGAGGTGCTTACTATGAGGTCTGTCACACCGCTGCCTCTACACCTGGCTGTTATCTACCGCCCCCCAGGGCCCTATTCGGACTTTATTAATGAATTCTCAGAGTTCGTTGCTGATCTAGTGACACACGCCGATAATATAATCATAATGGGGGACTTTAATATCCATATGAATACCCCATCGGACCCACCGTGCGTAGCGCTCCAGACTGTAATTGATAGCTGTGGTCTCACACAAATAATAAATGAACCCACGCATCGCAACGGTAATACGATAGACCTAGTGCTTGTCAGGGGCATCACCGTTTCCAAAGTTACGATACTCCCGTATACTAAAGTATTGTCCGATCATTACCTTATAAAATTCGAGGTTCAGACGCATGTTCGTCAAACTAATAATAATAATAACTGCTATAGCAGCCGCAACATTAATACAGCCACAACGACAACTCTTGCTGACCTACTGCCCTCGGTAATGGCACCATTCCCAAAGTATGTGGGCTCTATTGATAACCTCACTAACAACTTTAACGACGCCCTGCGCGAAACCATTGATAACATAGCACCGCTAAAGTTAAAAAAGGCTCCAAAAAAGCGCACCCCGTGGTTTACAGAAGAAACTAGAGCTCAGAAATTATTATGTAGAAAGCTGGAACGCAAATGGCGCACGACTAAACTTGAGGTGCACCATCAAGCATGGAGTGATGGTTTAATAACTTATAAACGCATGCTTACCTTAGCTAAAGCTAAATATTACTCAAATCTCATCCACCGTAATAAAAACGATCCTAAATTTTTGTTTAGTACGGTAGCATCGCTAACCCAACAAGGGACTCCTTCCAGTAGCTCCACCCACTCAGCTGATGACTTTATGCAATTCTTTAGTAAGAAAATTGAAGTCATTAGAAAGGAGATTAAAGACAATGCGTCCCAGCTACAACGGGGTTCTATTAACACTGACACGATTGTATATACGGCGGATACTGCCCTCCAAAATAGTTTCTCTCGTTTTGAGGAAATAACATTAGAGGAATTGTTACAACGTGTAAATGGAATAAAACAGACAACATGTTTACTTGACCCTCTTCCTGGGAAACTGATCAAGGAGCTTTTTGTATTATTAGGTCCATCAGTGCTAAATATTATAAACTTATCACTCTCCTCGGGCACTGTTCCCCTAGCATTCAAAAAAGCGGTTATTCATCCTCTTCTTAAAAGACCTAACCTCGATCCTGACCTCATGGTAAATTACCGACCGGTGTCTCACCTTCCCTTTATTTCAAAAATCCTTGAAAAAATTGTTGCGGAGCAGTTAAATGAAGACTTAGCATCTAACAATCTATGTGAAACCTTTCAATCCGGTTTCAGGGCAAATCACTCCACGGAGACAGCCCTCGCAAAAATGACTAATGATCTATTGCTAACGATGGATTCTGATGCGTCATCTATGTTGCTGCTCCTCGATCTTAGCGCTGCTTTCGATACCGTCGATCATAGTATTTTATTAGAACGTATCAAAACACGAATTGGTATGTCAGACTTAGCCCTGTCTTGGTTTAACTCTTATCTTACTGATAGGATGCAGTGTGTCTCCCATAACAATGTGACCTCGGACTACGTTAAGGTAACGTGTGGAGTTCCCCAGGGTTCGGTCCTTGGCCCTGCACTCTTCAGCATCTACATGCTGCCGCTAGGTGACATCATACGCAAATACGGTATTAGCTTTCACTGTTATGCTGATGACACCCAACTCTACATGCCCCTAAAGCTGACCAACACGCCGGATTGTAGTCAGCTGGAGGCGTGTCTTAATGAAATTAAACAATGGATGTCCGCTAACTTTTTGCAACTCAACGCCAAAAAAACGGAAATGCTGATTATCGGTCCTGCTAGACACCGAACTCTATTTAATAATACAACTCTAACATTTGACAACCAAACAATTAAACAAGGCGACACGGTAAAGAGTCTGGGTGTTATCTTCGACCCAACTCTCTCCTTTGAGGCACACATTAAAAGCGTTACTAAAACGGCCTTCTTTCATCTCCGTAACATTGCTAAAATTCGCTCCATTCTGTCCACTAAAGACGCTGAGATCATTATCCATGCGTTTGTTACGTCTCGCCTCGACTACTGTAACGTATTATTTTCGGGTCTCCCCATGTCTAGCATTAAAAGATTACAGTTGGTACAAAATGCGGCTGCTAGACTTTTGACAAGAACAAGAAAGTTTGATCACATTACGCCTGTACTGGCTCACCTGCACTGGCTTCCTGTGCACTTAAGATGTGACTTTAAGGTTTTACTACTTACGTATAAAATACTACACGGTCTAGCTCCATCTTATCTTGCCGATTGTATTGTACCATATGTCCCGGCAAGAAATCTGCGTTCAAAGGACTCCGGCTTATTAGTGATTCCCAAAGCCCAAAAAAAGTCTGCGGGCTATAGAGCATTTTCCGTTCGGGCTCCAGTACTCTGGAATACCCTCCCGGTAACAGTTCGCGATGCCACCTCAGTAGAAGCATTTAAGTCTCACCTTAAAACTCATTTGTATACTCTAGCCTTTAACTACACTCCCTTTTTAGACCAGTTGATCTGCCGTTTCTTTTCTTTTTCTTCTATGTCCCACTCTCCCTTGTGGAGGGGGTCCGGTCAGATCCGGTGGTCATGTACTGCTCGCCTGTGTATCGGCTGGGGACATCTCTGCGCTGCTGGTCCGCCTACGCTTGGGATGGTTTCCTGCTGGCTCCGCTGTGAACGGGACTCTCGCTGCTGTGTCTTGGATCCTCTTTGGACTGGACTCTCGCGACTGTGTTGTATCCATTGTGGATTGAACTTTCACAGTATCATGTTAGATCCGCTCGACATCCATTGCTTTCCTCCTCTCTAAGGTTCTCATAGTCATCATTGTCACCGACGCCCCACTGGGTCATTATTGTCACCAATGTCCCACTGGGTGTGAGTTTTCCTTGCCCTTATGTGGGCCTACCGAGGATGTCGTGGTGGTTTGTGCAGCCCTTTGAGACACTAGTGATTTAGGGCTATATAAGTAAACATTGATTGATTGATTGATCCATTTTACTAACTACGGCAGTAGCATATAGCATATAGCAGTTAGCATCCCATGACCCACAATCCACTTCTGCCATGACCCTCCCCCGCCGAATTCTAATTGGTTGACGTGTGTGTGACGATTACTGACATTTTCTTCGTCTCTTCCGCGAATGAGATAAATAATATTGGATGATATTGTGTAATCTGCAGTACATGATTTCCTTTTCGGTGCCATTTTTTTTCGGCCCTTCTCAGTTTTTATAAGTTACCGCCAACGATGAAATTATCAATTTTAATAGCTTTGGAAGAAACATATAGCATATAACAGTTAGCATTCCATGACCCTCCCCCACTGAATTCTTATTGGTTAACGTGTGTGTGACGATTGTTAACATGTTCTTCGTCTCTTCCGGGAATGAGATAAATAATATTATTTGATATTTTACAGTAATGTGTTAATAATTTCACACATAATTCGCTCCGGCTTATATGTCGCACCCCTGGCCAAACTATGATTAAAAACTACAACTTATAGTCCGAAAAATACGGTATCTATTTATAGCCTTTATGTAATACTTTTTGGTTTATGTTCTGTCTTTCTTATCAAATAATCACATGTGACTTTTTGTGTCTGTTTAAGGGGTTTAATGTACAAAATGAATCAATAATTATTTCCTTAACTGCACTTTTTTGTACTATTACAAATGCATAAAAAAATACACAAAGTGCACGTTTGGCTATCACACACAAATTGATACCACTGGTGTGTCATGGCTGGGTGGGGTTGAGCCGAGCCATAACAACTGATAAACATACAAATAATAGCCGGAGCAGAGATTAAAAATGTGTGCCTCATTTTTTGTAAATCTGACTGTTAATGTCATTACATATATTTAATTTATCTGGATGTACTGTCTACTAAATTAAATAAACATTGGCAGAAGTTTCATTTTAGTGAAACATTTATCCATAAAAGTATTATCACATAGCTTCTGGCACGGTGATATTCCAAAGATTAAATGTTATTAACTGCACCACACATGTAAATTCAAAATGCCGAAGTCAGACTTACCTGGCGACATACACAGAAGGCTCCGCTCCCTCCGATACTCTGAGGAGACCTTTGGCTTTCGTTCCTTCTTGTGATAGCGGTCTCACGGCTATAAATATAAATGATTAACACAGAGAAGAGCCAATCACATGTCAGCAGGTCTTTTCCATGAGCACAGTTGCAATAAAAACACCCCAGAGCATCTGACGACTCGTAAGTGAAGTTCATCAACATGTTTTACTGTTGTTTTCTCTCACGCATGCGGAAGGGAAATCGTGAGAGTTTGGCCCTGTCAGCAGGGATACATGGCACTGGTCCATACTGGGTCTCCAGCGTCCATGCCAGTGTGGAGCCAACAAAGGGCAACAAACCCAATTTTTCATTGTGTTTCATGAGAAGTATTCTGATGGCGCACTTGTCCGTGTAACTCTCTAATGAGCTCTTTCCAATAAACCCCCCCTTCCCCCTCTCCTTCCACATTAAAGAGCTTTAATCAGTTTTGTTTCAAAACAGAATCACAGCAATCAAGTCTCTATGTTTGGAAATTGAAGTATTATTCAATACGAACCAAAATTGAAAATGAAAAAAATAGCTGTGTAAGTATTAGGTAGGCTCAGGACTCAGCCTTTAGGTCATCCATCCATCCATTTTCTACCGCATGTCCAGTTCAGGGTTGCGGAGGGTGCTTCTCAATTATTTTTTGTTATGCCATTGGATGAAGAAACTATAAAAAGTATCATCTGTCTATACATGTTTTATACGCACACCTCGGCATGACAATAATATACTTATTAACAATTAAAAAGTTAAAGTTAAAATACCAATGATTGTCACACACACTACGTGTGGCGAAATTATTCTCTGCATTTGACACATCACCCTTGATCACCCCTAAGGAGGTGAGAGGAGCAGTGAGTAGCAGCATTGGCCGCGCCCCGGAATAATTTTTGGTGATTTCAAGGGGAACATTATCACCAGACCTATGTTTGTGTCAATATATACCTTGATGTTGCAGAAAAAAGACCATATGTTTTTTTAACTGATTTCCGAACTCTAAAAGTTTGAATTTGGCGATTCAAACGCCTTTCAATTGTTCACTGTCGGAGCGATGACCTTTCACCCGTGACGTTAAAATGGGAAGCAATCCACCATTTTCTCAAACACATTACACACACAAGTCAAATCAGCTCTGTTATTTTCCGTTTTTTCCATGGTTTTCCGTACCTTGGAGACATCATGCCTCGTCGGTGTGTTGTCGGAGGGTGTAACAACACGATCAGGGACGGATTCAAGTTGTCTTACGTGGAGTGTGCATCGATTAGCACGGCATGCTAATCGATGCAGAAATGGCAAGAATGTGTGGATATCCTGCGACACTCAAAGCAGATGCATTTCCAACGACAAAGTCAACAAAATCACAAAGGTGAGTTTTGTTGATGTTATTGACTTATGTGCTAGTCAGACATATTTGGTCAAGGCATGACTGCCAGCTAATCGATGCTAACATGCTATTTAGGCTAGCTGTATGTACATTTGTAGCTATATTTGCATCCAGCCTTTCCCTCCACCCACATTTAATTCCAAACAAACACTTTCCAATCGACAGATTTTATTTGCTCCATTGGTCAAAAGATGCAATCGTTGGTTAGAAGGCGATCACCGAATAGCTTCAATAGCTATTCTTCTTCTGTCTTCAATTTCGTTTTCGCTATCTGCCTCCACAATCCAACCATCCGTTTCAATACATGCGTAATCTGTTGAATCGCTTAAGCCGCTGAAATCCGAGTCTGAATCCGAGCTAATGTCGCTATATCTTGCTGTTCTATCCTCCATGTTTGTTTGTATTGGCATCACTATGTGACGTCACAGGAAAATGGACAGGTGGATTTACAGATAGCGAAAATCAGGCACTTTAAAGACTTTTTTCGGGATATTCCATAATGGGTGAAAAAAACTTCGAAAAATAAAATAAGCCATTGGGAACTGATTTTTATTGGTGTTTACCCTTCTGAAATTGTGATAATGTTCCCCTTTAACCCCCAATTCCAACCCTTGATGCTGAGTGCCAAGCAGGGAGAAAATTGATCCCATTTTTATAGTCTTTGGTAAGAAAACAAAAATGAAAGACATAGATCAACTTGCAAAAAAGTATAACTGAAATAACAAAGTTTGTGTAGTCTTTAACAGAAAAGATTAAAAGTGCATAAATTTGCCTTAAAAAAATGTTTTTTTTTAATTGAATCCCTATTAAACCACTAATATTTTTTCACAGACCGGAACCGTTGGATAGTAAAAAATACAATGAAATAAATTTGATTAATAATAATAATACATTGAAATTGATCAGCAACAATAACAAAACCAAAACAACTTTAACCTACAAAAACATCCATCCATCCATTGCCTACCGCTTATTCCCTTTTGGGGTCGCGGGGGGTGCTGGCGCCTATCTCAGCTACAATCGGGCGGAAGGCGGGGTACACCCTGGTCAAGTCGCCACCTCATCGCAGGGCCAACACAGATAGACAGACAACATTCACACTCACAGTCACACACTAGGGCCAATTTAGTGTTGCCAATCAACCTATCCCCAGGTGCATGTTTTTGGAAGTGGGAGGAAGCCGGAGTACCCGGAGGGAACCCACATATTCACGGGGAGAACATGCAAACTCCACACAGAAAGATCCCGAGCCTGGGATTGAACCCAAGACTGCAGGACCTTCGTATTGGGAGGCAGACGCACTAACCCCTCTTCCACCGTGAAGCCCGCTACAAAAAGAAAAATCACTAAAAACAATTTGTTTTTGATTTTTTTATCAAAATCAGAAAAATCAGGATCAATGGCTTCAATAATGTTATGATCTGTTAGGCCAGGCCATTCTTTGTTTAGTTTCCAGGTGTTTTTACCTGTGTTTTTGGTTCATTTACTTTTTTGTGCTCTTATTCTGTTTACACTTCCTGTTCTGTTTGTGTTGTTCTCACACCGGCTTCACGCTGCTGCTTGGGGCTGTCTTCACCACCCGGGGGTGATTAGTAATTAGGTTTTTCACCTGCCGCTAATCATCACCCGGGCACTATTTAAGCCAGTCACATGTCTTTGTGGGATCATTGCATTTGATTGTGCGGAGTCACCAGCACGGTTAGTGGACACTTGTGTCTTGCTTAGCACCGTTTGTTTGTTATTAGCGCTCTGTCAGCTACTTTTTTTCTGCACTCTTGTTTGTATGTTGGACTTTTTGACTATGAACACTTCCTAACCTGCCAGCTGCCTGCGGTCTCTTGCTTTTTCAAGATCACAACCTCCATTAACAAGAGCATTTATAACAAATGAGCACTTTTGCCGTGTGTGACTGCTCGCTGTTTCCGTAAAAAAAAAAAAGCCAAGTATTATCTGTGTGCTTCTAATTGTTTTACAGCTTTCTTTATTCCTTCCCAAACTTACTTTAGTCGTCTTATCTAACTTGCAAACCACCCGCTCGCTGTCTCACTGCCCCTCTCTCAACTAGCTCGCTGCTAAGCTAACAAAACTTAGTGCGGCGAAGACGGCGACGGTCTAAAGGAATCTGCTCCCCCATGTTTGTTTGATTGATTGATTGATGCTTTTATTAGTAGATTGCACAGTACAGTACATATTCCGTACAATTGACCACTAAATGGTAACACCCAAATAAGTTTTTCAACTTGTTTAAGTCGGGGTCCACGTTAATCAATTCATGGTACAAATATATACTATCAACATAATACAGTCATCACACAAGTTAATCATCATAGTATATACATTGAATTATTTACATTATTTACAATCCGGGGGGTGGGATGAGGAGCTTTGGTTGATGTCAGAACTTCAGTCATCAACAATTGCATCAACAGAGAAATGTGGACATTGAAACAGTGTAGGTCTTATTTAGTAGGATATGTACAGCCAGCAGAGAACATAGTGAGTTCAGATAGCATTAGGACAAGTATATACATTAGAAATACATTTGATTATTTACATTAGGTCATTTATAATCCAGGGAGATGAGATGTGAATGGAGGAGGGTATTAGTAAAGTGTTGAAGTTGCCTGGAGGTGTTGTTTTAGAGCGGTTTTGAAGGAATATAGAGATGCATTTACTTTTATACCTGTTGGGAGTGCATTCCAAATTGATGTGGCATAGAAAGAGAATGAGTTAAGACCTTTGTTAGATCGAAATCTGGGTTTAACGTGGTTTGTGGAGCTCCCCCTGGTGTTGTGGTTGTGGCGGTTGTGGTAAGGAAGTAGTTTGACATGTACTCCGGTATCAAGGAGGTGTAGCGGATTTTATAGACTAGGCTCAGTGCAAGTTGTTTTACTCTTTCCTCCACCCTGAGCCAGCCCACGGCAAGAAACAACATTAGTATGGCTCCCTGCTCTTCGTGCTCCGTTCTCATGGATAGGTTGGCCCTACTAGAGGACCGTGTCCGCCGACTTGAGCGGAGTAATTTTGTAACTTTAGATGCTGTGGACACATCTGCTAGCGTTAGCTGTAACGAGCTGACTAGCTCAGTTTGTTACAGCTGTAAACGGCCTACAAGCAACGGTGAACTTGTTAGGACGCATAATAGATTTAGCCCTTACGTTAGTCCTACACCCCAAATCTACTGGGCACCACATCTAAGTCATAGGGTACTCCATCACCCGAAATGTACAGCTTATCAAACCAGCCATAATAAGTGTATTCCCGGGGCCAGAGCACCTGACTTTGAAGCTAATCTTAGAGAGCTAACTCTCAACAGACCTAGTAAACACAAACAGGCTAATTGCACCACTAGCTATGTGAACATAGATGTACACGTTGGCTCCAATGACACTAGGATGAGACAGAGATTACAAAGAGGAACATTGCTAAGACTTTTAATCTCGCTAGAAGGATGTCCAGGCATTGAGTACTTGTCTCCAGCCGCCTGCCAGTGAGAGGCAATGATGAGAGGTATAGCAGATTAGTCTCGCTTAACAAGTGGCTGGCTCGTTTTTTGTAGAGAACAGGGATTAACGTTTATTGATAATTGGCCCTCTTTCTGGGGTAAACCGGGCTTGCTGATGAGGGACGGCCTTTACCCCAACTGGGAAGGCGCTATCACTCTATCTAGAAGCATAGATTACTGGTTGATGCACACTTTACTCACTACACTAGAGCAAGCTCGGACACAGGCACATACAGTGTACAGTCCGGGTGAGGAGTCAGTTAAGCTAGCCAGGCTGGAAAATTCCTGCACACATAACATTTCTCATAGAATAATAAATAACTCACATAATGTTTTTTCTATAGTGACTATGCCAGAGGTGAACATGCATTCTACCGAGGTGGCACATTCTGACACGTTCAATCTATCACATCACCAAGCAAAACATCTTAATATCCCCATCAGATCAAATCTTAGACATGATCAAAATTATTTAAGGTGCGCTACACAAAATAAACATAACGTTATTATCACTAATACAAATACCATTAATAATAAAGTAATCAAATTATGAATAATACATTTGATAGGGTGGATTAAGCCTTAAAAACGGTGTTACTGCTGTAAGTAAAATAAATAAATAAATGGGTTGTACTTGTGTAGCGCTTTTCTACCGTCAAGGTACTCAAAGCGCTTTGACACTACTTCCACATTTACCCATTCACACACACATTCACACACTGATGGAGGGAGCTGCCATGCAAGACGCTAACCAGCACCCATCAGGAGCAAGGGTGAAGTGTCTTGCTCAGGACACAACGGACGTGACGAAGTTGGTACTAGGCGGGGATTGAACCAGGGACCCTCGGCTTCCACTGCGCCACGCCGTCCTACAACTAAAATGGCGGACAGCTTAAAAAAACAAGTTGTAAAACCCCTTTCTGCCTGTAGGAATCATAAATTGTTATTAGGTTAAAGTTAAAGTACCAATGATTGTCACACACACACTAGGTGTGGTGAAATTATTCTCTGCATTTGACCCATCACCCTTGATCACCTCCATCCATCCGTTTTTCTACCGAAAATTGTTCAAGAAGTTGCATTAAGAGTAAGAAGTTATTTATTATTGGTTAGTGTGGGGCTTGCCCTCCTGAGGGTTCTTCGGACCACCAGGCACCGACATGAGAGCCTGTTTCAGGTTTACAATATTTATTTATTTTTCAATAAGTCACTCAGTTGCTTTCCAGCAATTGTCTTTTTCTCTTTCGTTCTCGCTCGCACTCTGGCTACAGCCCCAACCCTGTCTCTCCTCCTGGCTGCTGCTTATAAACAGAAGGACAGGTGATTAGATAACAAGGCCCAGGTGGGCCATCCACACACCTGATTTCGAGGCCAGTCCTGGCAACACCCCGTTTCGCTGCAGGCACGCAGGCCACACCCCCTCCACAGTTAGCTTCAGAATACCAATGTTATTACAAAGAATAAGAGACCTATTATACTCTAGAAATGTTGGTCCTTATTAAAAATGCACATGTTTAGTTGTGTTCAGTGTTAAAAAAAATATTATATGGCTCTTACAGAAATACATTTTAAAATATTTGGCTTTCTTGGCTCCCTCAGCCAAAAAGGTTCCCGACCCCTGAACTAGTGTGAACAAACCATAAAATTAGGTGCACTATTGTGATGCGTGTGATCTACAAAGACTGCATGTATGTAACAGAGTCAATTATGTCTTGTAAATAATACATTTTATCATGTTGTATTATTAGTGTTGTATTACACTAAATCACATGTAAATACCGGACTATTGTTTGATGTTTTGTCAATGTGGAACCATTGTCGCGTTGTCCCTCCTACAGCAGTGCTGCGCCCGGGAATAATTTTTGGTGATTTAACCCCCAATTCCAACTGCTGTATGGACTACAATTTAAAAACTACAAAATTTTAATGGCGGCCAGATGTGACGTATACTTCCTATTTCCGGTTCAGGTTGTGCCCTATGAGTTTGACGTAACCCCCCCCATAGCTCCCCTGAATAGGTACTACATAGAATGCCACACCACTTTCTGGGGTCATAAATCAATCCCTCTCTGGCCCCCCTTTATTGGAGCTACTGTATAAGCCACGCCCACTTCCTGGGGTCATAAATAACCATGAATTGATTAACATGGACCCCCGATTTAAACAAGTTGGAAACTTATTTGAGTGTTACCATTTAGTGGTCAATTGTACGGAATATGTACTGAACTGTGCAATCTACTAATAAAAGTTTCTATCAATCAATCTCTTTCCCGCAGTTCCCGCTCACCCTCGTTTATCGGTCATACCGTATCTTCTTCTAAAAGTCATTATACATGTGTCTTATCTAATAGACTTTGGTTTAGGACTTGACTGTGTACACACTGCCACTCCCGATCAAACAGTATAAACAAGTTACATCAAAAGGGTGTGGGGTTAATAAAACACAGCTGAAGCCCTCCCAATACTGTAATTATAATGTGTTTACCTTATTAGAGTCATGCTATTCAGTAAATTGCAATCAAATGTATGAAGGTCCTGAGTAGTCCGGAGTTCAATCACGGGCTCGGGGACTTTTCTTTGTGGCGTTTGCATGTTCTCCCTGTGATTGCTTGGGTTCCCTCCGGGTACTCCGGCTTCCTCCCACCTGGGGATGGGTTGATTAGCAACATTACAATTGGCCCTAGTGTGTGAACGAGAGTGTGAATGTTGTCTATCTGTGTTGACCGTGTGATGAGGTGGCGACTTGTCCAGGGTGTACACCGCCTTCCGCCCATGTGCAGCTGAGATAGGCTCCAGTACCGCCCGCAACCCCAAAAATAGACAAGCAGTATAAAACGTATTGTTTGAATGGATGTATGAAGTTAACATCGACTCAGTGGCCTAGTGGTTTGAGTGTCCGCCCTGAGATCGGTAGGTTGTGAGTTCAAACCCTGGCTGAGTCATACCAAAGACTATAAAAATGGGACCCGTTATCTCCACTCAGCATCAAGGGTTGGAATTAGGGGTTAAATCACCAAAAATTATTCCCGGGCGTGGCCACTGCTGCTGCCCACTGCTCCCCTCACCTCCCAGGGGGTGATCAAGGGTGATGGGTCAAATGCAGAGAATAATTTTGCCACACCTAGTGTGTGTGTGACAATCATTGGTACTTTAATTTTAACTTAATGCACATGTGTTCAGCCTCTTTGATGTATTTTCAACAACTTTTAAACATGCTAAACTTTACAATATATGGCCGTAAAAACAACCCACCTGTCGTAAATTCCCCAAAACAACAATTAGCGTTACTGGGAGAGATTACGTAGCAGATAGTGATCAGATGACAAATGAGCATCTGAAAAAAACGGATTGTCGTCATCGTCATGAAGCAGGTGACATTCAAAGTACTTTGGACCTGATCTAAGATCCAAAAAGTACTAAGTAGTGCAGGGGTAGGGAACCTATGGCTCGCGAGCCAGATGTGGCTCTTTTGTTGACTGCATCTGGCTCTCGGCAATAAGTAATGAATAATTCCACTTGTAATCACAGTGTTAAAAATAACGTTCAAAATATAAAACATGCTCATGCATTTTTAATCCATCCATCCGTTTCCTACCGCACTTGTTCAAGAAGTTGCATTAAGGGTAAGAAGTTATTTATTTATTATTGGTTAGTGTGGGGCTTGCCCTCCTGAGGGTTCTTCGGACCACCAGGCACCGACATGAGAGCCTGTTTCAGGTTTACAATATTTATTTATTTTTCAATAAGTCTCTCAGTTGCTTTCCAGCAATTGTCTTTTTCTCTTTCGTTCTCGCTCGCACTCTGGCTCCAGCCCCAACCCTGTCTCTCCTCCTGGCTGCTGCTTATAAACAGAAGGACAGGTGATTAGATAACAAGGCCCAGGTGGGCCATCCACGCACCTGATTTCGAGGCCGGTCCTGGCAACACCCCGTTTCGCTGCAGGCACGCAGGCCACGCCCCCTCCACAGTTAGCTTCAGAATACCAATGTTATTACAAAGAATAAGAGACCTATTATACTCTAGAAATGTTGGTCCTTATTAAAAATGCACGCGTTTAGTTGTGTTGAGTGTTAAAAAAATATTATATGGCTCTTACAGAAATACATTTTAAAATATTTGGCTTTCTTGGCTGTCTCAGCCAAAAAGGTTCCCGACCCCTGAACTAGTGTGAACAAACCATAAAATTAGGTGCACTATTGTGATGCGTGTGATCTACAAAGACTGCATGTATGTAACAGAGTCAATTATGTCTTGTAAATAATACATTTTATCATGTTGTATTATTAGTGTTGTATTATACTAAGTTACAGGTAAATACCGGAATATTGATTGTTTTGTCAATGTGGAACCATTGTCTCGTTGTCCCTCCTACTGCAATAATTAGTGTGACACCTGTCTTTTTATATGCGTTGGACATGCCTTCCAACTTCCCTTTTGTCTACGATAACGGGAGACAGAAAATGTATTGTCTTGTTAAGCACTTTAGTTCACTTTCTTGTTCATTATTATGTTTGTGTAGGGGCTCGACGATGGCAAAAAGTTATTCACGACAGTTGTATTCTGTGTATTATCAGGTATGTTTTTATTTCACTGTTGTACGTAACTCAGCCCTTTTTGTTTACGATAACGGGAGAGGGGTCCGACGATGGAAAAAAGTCATTGATGACAGTTGTATTCTGTGTATTATCAGTAGAGTGCAGAGCTGAGCAACCCATGGTGTCGGACGTGTTCTATAAAATCCACACAACGCAGAGGAAAAGACCACATGTACAATTGATAACAAGACCGCCTTATTTAAATGAGAATGTTGCATGTATAACAGCTGTCGCCATGGAGACACTAACTTCCCTCCACATTTATGGCATTATATTTACTGGATAATGATCTAGACCAGTGATTCTCAACCTTTTTTCAGTGATGTACCCCCTATGAACATTTTTTTTAATTCAAGTACCCCCTAATCAGAGCAAAGCATTTTTGGTTGAAAAAAAGAGATAAAGAAGTAAAATACAGCACAATGTCATCAGTTTCTGATTTTTTAAATGGTATAACAGTGCAAAATATTGCTCATTTATAGTGTTTTTTCTTGGACTATTTGGAAAAAAATATATAAAAATATCTAAAAACTTGATAAAAAATAAACAAGTGATTCAATTATAAATAGAGATTTCTACACATAGAAGTAATCATCAACTTAAAGTGCCCTCTTTGGGGATTGTAATAGAGATCCATCTGGATTCATGAACTTAATTCTAAACATTTCTTCACAAAAAAATAAATCTTTAACATCAATATTTATGGAACATGTCCACAAAAAAATCTAGCTGTCAACACTAAATATTGCATTGTTGCATTTCTTTTCACAGTTTATGACCTTACATTCATATTTTGTTGATGTATTACTCAATAAATATATTTTTAAAGGATTTTTGAATTGTTGCTTTTTTTTTAGAATATTTTTTAAAAATCTAACGTACCCCTTGGCATACCTTCAAGTACCCCCAGGGGTATGCGTACACCCCCATTTGAGAACCACTGATCTAGACCAGTGGTTCTCAACCTTTTTTCAGTGATGTACCCCCTATGAACATTTTTTTAATTCAAGTACCCCCTAATCAGAGCAAAGCCTTTTTGGTTGAAAAAAAGAGATAAAGAAGTAAAATACAGCACAATGTCATCAGTTTCTGATTTATTAAATGGTATAACAGAGCAAAATATTGCTCATTTGTAGTGGTCTTTTTTTAACTATTTGGAAAAAAAGATATAAAAATGACTAAAAACGTGTTGAAAAATAAACAAGTGATTAAATTATAAATAAAGATTTCTACACATAGAAGTAATCATCAACTTAAAGTGCCCTTTTTGGGGATTCTAATAGAGATCCATCTGGATTCATGAACTTAATTCTAAACATTTCTTCACAAAAAAAAAAAAAATCTTTAACATCATTATTTATGGCACATGTCCACAAAAAATCTAGCTGTCAACATGGAAAATTGCATTGTTGCATTTCTTTTCACAGTTTATGAACTTACATTCATATTTTATTGAAGTATTATTCAATAATTATATTTATAAGGATTTTTGAATTGTTGCTATTTTTAGAATATTTTTAAAAAATCTCACGTACCCCTTGGCATACTTTCAAGTACCCCCAGTAGAGAAACACTGATCTAGAAAACAGAACCGACTTTTATCACGCTGAAGTTGTGCCCCTGAATGAGTTGCGGTTGCAAAGACCTCCTTGACACTTGTGTTGTTTTTTCCACTGTGTGTGGTATTTCAGTTCCTCTCCAGTGCTCATAATTTGTGATGTCACATCCTCTATCTTGCCACTGAGCACTGGCTCCCATAATACGTCTGTTCTGGTTGCCAATCAGACTCCTAAAGACAGGGTTAGATCATTATTCTGTGTTCCCCTTTGAGTGATGTTCTGATATTGTGCGCTTCCTGTTTCACATTGCTCTCAAACCTTATTCTCTGTCAAGTTACATAGTCTATACTGCTCTACTAAGAGTGTGTGTTTATTTCTAAAATATGTTTCGCCATTTTGTGAACTTCCTAGCTGCCATTGCCGTCTTTGGTAATTACATATTCTTTTACTTACATTCCAACCGCCGTCTCTGCATCTCTGGTGTCAGTCACGCTGCAAGCAACGCTCTCCAATCTTTACATCGGTGTTGTGATGGTGCGTCTGGCGCGTTCCAGAAAATGCATATTGCAATTCGTTTTTCATATAACAGATATGATAATATATTTCCTATATTAAAAAAATAACGCCTATAAAAAAAATATGCCAGCAAGCAGAAAAACTAAATGAATTGAATCTGCTTTAATCAGCCTTCGGGGTCCTGATGGCGTGTGGCAAGGATGTCTGCTCTCGCCTTTCCTTTTCCTCCTCTGTATTGACTGGACCGTGAACCAAACAACCAAAAACAGCAAAACCGGCATACAGTAGAGCCTTACCGAACAACTGGAAGACCTCGACTTTGCAGACGATCTAGCTCTCCTGGCTCACACTCACCAACAGATGCAGGACAAATCACAAAAACTACAAAGATCTGCTGCATTTCTTGGGCTTAAGATCAATTCACAAAAAACAAAGGTCATGTGTATCAATAACGAAAACAATACACCAATAACAATGCACCATAATCAATTAGAGGAGGTAGTCAGTTTTACATACTTGGGGAGCATAATCAGTGTAGATGGAGGGGCAGATGAAGATGTCAAATCCAGAATAGCGAAAGCAAGAACATCATTCAACATACTAAACAAAATATGGAGGGAAAAAACATTTCTCTCAAAACAAAACTGAACATATTTAACTGAAATGTCAAATCCTTCCTCCTGTATGGATCAGAAACATGGAAAAACCCCAATAGCATACTCACTAAACTACAGACAATCATAAATCGTTGCCTCCGTCGGGTCCTAGGAGTTGATTGGCCAGACACCATTCCCAATGCCCACCTGTGGGAACTCACCAAACAAGAACCAGTGGAACTGCAAATCAGGAGAAGGAACATGAGCTGGATAGGCCACTGTGACGGACTCCTGCCGTCGTCGTGCGGGTTCCATGGACCATCAAGGAAGGACATTGCTTTGCAGGTTTGACTCTTGTTTATTTTTCAATAACACAAGCTTTGTCTTTTGGTCGGATCGCTTTTCAGCTGCTCCTCTCCTGCTCGCTCCTGGCTCGCTTTCAGTCTTCGTCACTGTCTTCAGCTCGCTCTCGGTCGTTTTCGCTCGTCAGGTTCTGCTGCTGGCTCCCCTACTCCTTCTGCCATGATCCCTCCTCCTTCTCCCTTTTTATACAGCCAGAGGAACAATTTCAATTGTGTGCCGGTGCGCGATCCACGCACCTGAATTTGATTGCGGCGGCGTCGCTCCCGCCACGCCCCGCCTCTCCGCTCATCCTCATTCTCCGCCTCCTTGCCGCCATCTTGAGCAGGGCTGCACCTCCACACAGCCACACACTCACACACGCACCTGAATTTGATTGCGGCGGTGTCGCTGCCGCCACGCCCCGCCTCTCCGCTCTTCCTCATTCTCCGCCTCCTTGCCGCCATCTTGGGCAGGGCTGCACCTCCACACAGCCACACACTCAGAAAACCCAATAAATAAATCACCAAACAGGCACTAACATGGAACCCACAGGGAAATAGAAACAGAGGTAGACCAAGAACAACCTGGAGAAGAAGCACGGAACAGGAGATGAGGGCTGAGGGTCTGTCATGGCAACAACTCGACTGAAGGGCACAAGACCAGAATGAATGGAAGGCTTTCTTTGGCGGCCTATGTTCCTCAGGGAATACTAAGGCCTAAGTAAAAGTAAGTAAGTTAATCAGCTACATGAGTCATCCAGCACCTATAAAATAAAAAATATATATTTTTCAGTAGACAATATGTATAATATATAAATATGTTAACATTCTTTCTCAATCGTCTGTTTTTGCCGCATGTTCACCTCATTTCTTACAGCCACGAGTGTAGCTGTGCCACTTAGTACAAACATTTCTATGTGCTAAATATTGACGCAAAACAGCAGCCGCAGAACAGTTTTAGTTTAGATAAATCACATTGCAAGGGCTGGATCATTATGTTTGGGTCTTTTCCTCCCAGTATTGTGACTGTTCTGATAATCCTCATTAATTCTAAATATATATGGGTTGCTTTATTTTGCTCATTCGCAATCCTCTGGACACAAGCTGAGTAGATCAACTTTGGTTGTGCTATCAAGTTTGCATGCATTTTAGTACACGCACACCGTTAGATCACCAGGTCCTTGGAGCACTAACGGCAAGATCTACATTCAGTTAAATGGAGAACCGGAGGAAACTAAAGTACTTGTCAAAAACATCGATGAACTGGGCCAATATTTTTAAAACACATCATCTCAACTACAGTACAAGAAAAATGAATGACACAACACACAAACAAAGAATGATGCAGTCTAATGGAACAAAGTCAGTAATGTAGCAAGGTTTCTAGCACCTTCTATGTGACTGGTTAGAAACAGCTCTATTGTGAGTATAGTAAAGTAACCCCACTATTCCAGCTGATTACTTTTCATTGTGAGGAGCAGTGGCTCCCTCTAGGCACCCTAAGGAGGAAACTACATTTCTGTATTTCTGATTTGTTTGCAGAGATATTGAAGTGATCTATCCTTCACAGAACATCTGTTGACATGTGCATTAGGATAATGGAACTCACTGCTCAGTGTTGTTCGTATATGTATGTGTGCTACACATGACCAAACTCAACATGCTGTACATATGTATGTATATAAATGTATATATGTACATGTATATATATATATGTACATATATATATACACATGTGTGTATATATATATATATATATATATATATATATATATATATATATATATATATATATATACACACTTATATATGTATGGGTATGTATATAAATATATGTGTATATATATGTATACATATGTATGTATATATGTATGTGTATATATGTATATATGTATGTATATATGTATATATATATATATATATATATATATATATATATATATATATATATATATATATATATATATAAATATGTATATATAGTACAGGGCAAAAGTTTGGACACACTTTGTCCTTATTCAAAGTGTTTTCTTTATTTTATATATATATATATATATATATATATATATATATATATACATACAGTCGCGATCAATAGTTTACATACACTTGTAAAGAACATAATGTCATGGCTGTCTTGACTTTCCATTCATTTCTACAACTCTTATTTTTTTGTGATGGAGTGATAGATAGATAGATAGATAGTACTTTATTTATTCCGTCAGGAGAGTTCCTTCAGGAAAATTAAAATTTTCAGCACAATCCCATTCAAGTTTAGACAAACATTACAGGGAGACAGAACAGGATCGCTGACGGGTCTGCCGGCTTCCAGCGCCCCTTACAAAAAAGATGAGATAAAGGTAAACAAGGGGGGGGGGGGAATAGAAGATTAAAATAAAATTTAAAAAATCGGTCTTTGCCTGGGCCTCCTGGAGAGGAAGTGCAGACTGAGGCCAAGGGAAAAAAACTAATAAATAAAAAAAATAAAAAAACAACTCATAACCATGGTACACATCCCTCTTCCATGTGTGTAAGAGGGAAACATCAAACATCAAAGAACACAGAGGACATTAAAGACATTAAAGCAGCAGATACAACCAGACACTTCTACATACAGCTATGAATAAAAAGTAAAATAAACATATCCACTGTGGTGGCCTCTGCGGTGTTCCACGCCATCGTCCGCTGGGGTGGAGGGAGGATGGCCAGAGACAGGAGCAGACCCAACAAAGCAACCAAGACAGCCGACTCCACTCTCGGCCAGTGTCCAGTCCGCATGGATGAGCGAGGATACGTCCAAGGTGACTGAGGTGTCCGACACCTGCTCACCCAGTCAAGACACCGCGAAGCCTCTCCGTCCCAGCACTCAGTGCTAGCTCCGCAGCTCTGTCCCTTCATCCGCATCTCCTCCAGTACATCCAAACATACTCTGGTGTAGCAGACACCCAGCAGCTGGTCTCCATAGCCAAAAGGCTCCCGGGAGGCAGATCCAGAAGTCCACAAAAAAAAGCACCACAGAGGTCACGAAAGTGCCACCCCTTGTCACACAGTCCCAAAGGGTCCCGGACCAAAAGGCAAAAAAATATAATAAGACATGAAAACAAGAGGGAAACACAAAAGGATGACACAAGAGCACAGAGCTCCTGCCAACAGCAGCCACGACAGCAGCGCCATCTTGGAAAAAAAAAAAAAAAAAAAAAAAAAAAAAAAAAAATTGGAGCACATATGTGTTGGTCACAAAAAACATTCATGAAGTTTGGTTCGTTTATGAATTTATAATGGGACATCCCATTGACAAAGATAATACCTTCTTTAAGAAAGTTCCGTGGTCAGATGAAACAAAAAATTAGCTTTTTCGCCACAATACCCAGCAATATGTTTGGAGGAGAAAAGGTGAAGCCTTTAATCTGAGGAACATATGCCTACCGTCAAGCATGGTGGTGGTAGTATTATGCTCTGGGCCTGTTTTGCTGCCAATTGAACTGGTGCTTTAAATGGGACAAGCAAAAAGGAGGATTACCTCCAAATTCTTCAGGACAACCTAAAATCATCAGCCCAGAGGTTGGGTCTTGGGCGGAGTTGGGTATTTCAACAAGACAATGACACCGAACACACATCAAAAGTGGTAAAGGAATGGCTAAATCAGGCTAGAATTAAGGTTTTAGAATGGCCTTCCCAAAGTCATGACTTAAAGGTGTGGACAAGGCTGAAGAAAACAAGTCCATGTCAGAAAACCATAACATTTAGCTGAACTGCACCAATTTTGTCAAGAGGAGTGGTCAGAAATTCAACCAGACGCTTGCCAGAAGCTTGTGGATGGCAACCAAAATCGCCTTATTGCAGTGAAACTTGCCAAGGGATGTGTAACCAAATATTAACATTGTTGTATGTATACTTTTGACCCGGCAGATTTGGTCACATTTTCAGTAGACCCATAATGAATTCATAAAAGAACCAAACTTCATGAATGTTTTTTGTGACCAACAAGTATGTGCTTTAATCACTCTATCACAAAAAAAAATACGAGTTGTACAAATGATTGGAAACCCCAGACAGCCATGACATTATGTTCTTTACAAGTGAATGTAAACTTTTGATCACAACTGTATGTATATACATATGTATATGTGTGTGTATATATATATATATATATATATATAAATATGTATAAGTATATATATGTATGTATACATGTATATATACATGTGTGTATATATGTATATATGTGTATATATGCATGCATATATATACATACACGTATTTACATACATACATACATATCTATATATTTGTATATGTATATATATACTGTATATATATATATAGATATGTATGTATGTATGTATCTATTAGAAAAACTAAACATCGGTTTAATCAAAGCACTGAGAAAATATATACACAAGGCAATGTAGCCTCCACAGAAAAATATATTATAATCGGCCATGCATTTGAAAGTGCTAACAATTTTATTATCAACGTTATATTATTAATCAACAAGAAAGGGAATACCGTATTTCCTTGAATTGCCATCGGGGCGTTAATACATTTAAAACCTCTTCTCACTCCTGCGCTTACCACAGGTATGTGGTAAAAGTAAGCATGCGCTAATTATTTTAAAACCTCTTCTCACTCCGGCACTTACCAAAGGTATGCAGTAAAAATTTGAGTGTGATGTAAGCTTGGACCTTAAATCCTACTGAATAGCTCTTAATCTTCTTCCCTTTATGCGATTTCAAATTACCGGTATTGAAATCAGCCTCCTCCATTTTGAAAATGATGACAGGGGGAAGTGTCACTCGTGACGTCACGAATTTGACCAGGCGGTGATACGAAGCATGCGCTAATTATTTTGGGAAGCGAGTTTGACCCGGCAGTAATTCAAGGCAAGCGCATACAATTCAGGGAAATACGGTATGGATATATATATATATATATATATATATATATATATATATATATATATATATATATATATATATATGTATATATATATATATATATATATATATATATATATATATATATATATGTGTGTGTATATATATATCCATCCATTTCCTACCGCTTATTTCCTTTTGGGGTCGCGGGGGGCGCTGGCGCCTAGCTCAGCTACAATCGGGCGGAAGGCGGGGTACACCCTGGACAAGTCGCCACCTCATCGCAGGGCCAACACAGACAGACAGACAACATTCACACTTACATTCACACACTAGGGCCAATTTAGTGTTGCCAATCAACCTATCCCCAGGTGCATGTCTTTGGAAGTGGGAGGAAGCCGGAGTACCCGGAGGGAACCCACGCATTCACGGGGAGAACATGCAAACTCCACACAGAAAGATCCCGAGCCTGGATTTGAACCCGGGACTGCAGGACCTTTGTATTGTGAGGCAGACGCACTAACCCCTCTGCCACCGTGAAGCCTGTATATATGTGTATGTATATATATATATATATATATATATATATATATATATATATATGTATGTATATATATATATATATATATATATATGTATATATATATATATATATATATATATATATATATATATATATATATATATATATATATATATATATATATATATATATATATATATATATATATATATATGTATGTACGTATTAGAAAAACTAAACATCGGTAAATCAAGTCACTGAGACAGTATTTAGACGAGGAAATGTTGCCTCCACAGAAAAATATATTATTATCGGCCATGCATATAAAAGTGCTAATATTGTTATCATTAACTTTATATTATTAATCAACAAGAAAGGGAATAATTAGAAATCCACTCCTAATTTGAATAATGGGTGTTTTATTTTATTTTTTTTAATTATGCTGTGGCGATAGGACAATATGCAAAAATATAGAAGTATATGATGATTAAAAAGTTAAATCGATGCAATATATTATTCAATCGGTGCGTTTATGAAGCTACCATACGGCTTTATTGCAAGGTAAGTCATGCAATGGTACACATTCCTATTTTTGTTGACATAACAGGCAGAGTCCTTCATACTTGACACTTTGAGGAAGTGCACAGGCGAGACAACCGTGGGCTGGATTATGCAGAAGATGGCGCGCGCAGAAAGAAAGTGGGGCGTCGTGAAAACATAAGAGTCGCATTTATATGCAGATAAAACGAGCTTTCACGTCAGCTCTTGCGTGTTTTTATTTATTTTTTCAATATATATATATCCATATTTAGCGCGTGTTTCTTTGTGAAATCCTCGCATGGAACGTTCCATGCAGGATCTGTCCACGGGATGCCGCGTTTCGCCTGACGAGATGTGAACATTTCACGGAGGGGAATATCGGCGGTCGGATGTTTGCACATTAACAATCAGGTAATTGCATTTATTTATTACATTATTTTTTGAAGGGGAGAGGGGGAAGGTTGTCGGGTCACGCGTGTAGGACGTGCGTGTTGTTGTTATGCTGCCTCCGGACCCTCCTTGTTTAGCTGCCACGGAGTGCATGCAAGTCATGTTTACGAAATCTTCTTCTTCTTCCGCCTCAACGTCTCATTTTGGGAAGTTTGCGTGCATTTAAAAGCTGCTAAGATCTGCAGAGACGACGCTTTTTTTGGGTGAAAGTGGGCCTGAAAGCGATGCTAATACACGGCCTATAGCCATGATGATATGCTATTTAGTATAACGTTGTGCATGATTCCACGAATATTCCTAAAAGCATTGACGTTAGCGTGGAATATTTACTGCCGTGGTCGTGCAATATATGACATAATCCACGTAGTCCTGTCCTGGCGGGACATTGTGGCCCCTGTGCACAAAACCACTTGATGTCATAATAATCCCCAACAACATGACTATTAGGGATTATTTAATGTCGGGAGTCAAGATGCACGTACGCAATGTTTCGATAGTGCGTGTTTTTTTTCCACCGGGTGCAAGCAAAAACTACACTCAATTCAAACGTTGGGTTGTCGGGTGTCATGGATCTTTTGTTTAGGAGCTACAAGTAGCACACAACACAACACTGACGTTTGTGTTGCGACGTCGCAGTCATGGCTGTCTCGACTAGGGGGGGTGGGTCGATCCCAATATCGACCATGTCGATGCTATACAGCGTCAGAGTTATATCATTAGTGCAGGGGTCGGCAACCCAGATGAAAGAGCAATATTGGACCAGAAATACAAAAAATAAATAAATGAAATATATTCAGGAATTGTCACGGATACTAAGGATTCTGGGTATTTGTTGTGTTGAGTTTATGTTGTGTTACTGTGAGGATGTTCTCCCGAAATGTGTTTGTCATTCTTGTTTGGTGTGGCGCATATTAGTAAGAGGTGTTAAAATTGTTTATATCACAACCATCAGTGTACTCCATCCATCCATCCATCATCTTCCGCTTATCCGAGGTCGGGTCGCGGGGGCTCTGTATCATCCAGTATGCCTTTCAATCTTGTACGTGTGATTGCGGAAGCAACACACAACATGTTGCCGGACTAACAATCGGTTTGTACATGTTGTTGAAGATGTCAAAGGCAATGGCTTCACAGCACGCCCATATTCTTGTCATCAGGATGAACGCCATTGGATATTCGCGAGAACGTTAGCGGCTCCCATTGTCTTCATTACTCTGTGAAACGGGTTTAAATAGTTCTGTGAGTGGTAAAGGTGGCCGATCTCTGATGTATTTTAGCGGGCAGGTGGTTGCGGTTCTGATAAAATGTTGGTTCAGGTGGACGGCAGGTGGATCACGACTTTGGTGATGTGGTTGCGGATGATATAATTGCCTATCCGCGCATCTCTAGTATGGAGGCTCTGTCATGCCAAATTTCTTCCCCCCTACAAAAACCTACCCCACCATTTACTTCCAAAGTCATGATTAATACAGACATTTTGTTAACGCTATATTATAAAAAATACTGACGTTTTGTTAAAGCTATATTATAAAAAATAAAATAAAAACAAACAATTTACAAACACAAGCTATGGGATGACGCATTTACTTCCCGGGTCACGTTTCCTCTTACGTCATCCCATACACTGCAAAAAGTCAGTGTTCAAAAACAAGAAAAAAAAAAAAGTAAAATTAGGGGTATTTTACTTGAACTAAGCAAAACTATCTGCCAATAGAACAAGAAAATTCGGCTTGTCAAGACTTTCCAAAACAAGTAAAATCAGCTAACCTCAATGAACCCAAAAATACCTTAAAATAAGTATATTCTCACTAATAACAAGTGCACTTTTCTTGGTAGAAAAAAAAGAAACCTTTTTGCTCATTATGTTGAAAAAATTTTTTTTTAATTAAGTAAATGCTAGTGCCATTATCTTGACATAATGATGATATGTGCCATGATTTTTTTTCATGGTTGAAATAAGAAATTATTACTTAAAAAAAGGAGTTTTATACTTGTGAGTGTTTATGACACAGCTTTGCAACAGTTGATATTCTAGTTTCAAGCATGTTTCACTTAATATAGGTCACAAAATCTTAGCAACAAGCTGTAATATCTTACTGAGATCATTTAGGACCAAAACCCTTGAAACAAATAAAAGACTCTAACATAAAATCTGCTTAGTGAGAAGAATTATCTTATCAGACAGAAAATAAGCAAATATCACCCTTATTTGAGATATTTAATCTTACTTAGATTTCAGTTTTTGCAGTGTAGCTTGTGTTTGTAAATTGTTTTTCTATTTATTTATTTTTATTTTTTATAATATAGCGTTAACAAAACATCTGTATTTTTATAATATAGCGTTATATTTTTATAATATAGCATTAACAAAACGTCTGTATTAATCATGACCCCGGAAGTAGATGGGAGGGAAGGATTTAGTAGGGGGGAAGAAATTTGGCGTGACAGCTCCAACAAATCAAAGCTTTAAAGGCCTACTGAAACCCACTACTACCGAGCACGCAGTCCGATAGTTTATATATCAATGATGAAATATTAACATTGCAACACATGCCAATACGGCCGGTTTAGTTTACTAAATTGCAATTTTAAATTTCCCGCGGAGTTTCTTGTTGAAAAAATTATGCCGCGTGACGTCCCGGGTTGCAGGGGACATATTCGCGCAGCACCATTTGCGGCTAAAAGTCGTCTCTTTTCATTGCGCAATTAAACAGTATTCTGGACATCTGTGTTGCTGAATCTTTTGCAATTTGTTCAATTAATAATGGAGAAGTCAAAGTAGAAAGATGGAGGTGGGACGCTATAGCCTTTAGCCACACAAACACACAGTGTTTCCTTGTTTAAAATTCCCTGAGGTGAAGCTTTACTATGATCAGAGCGGTCAAGCCAACATGGTTCTCGACCACTTGTCAACCGGCAGGTTTCAGTGAGAAAATTGTGGTAAAAAGTCGCCTCTTACCGGAGATCAGCTGAACTTGCGCCGTCCATGCAGCTGCCGTCTACTTCCCTCAGAGACTGGCCTCAAGACACCCGTGGACACACCCCTCCGACCATCAAGTACTATTTAATCTCACTAAAAAACTATCAACACAATATAAAGATAAGGGATTTCCAAGAATTATACTAGTAAATGTGTCTAAAAACATCTGAATCCGTCCCAATGCAATCGCCTTTGTTTTTTAACTTTATTTATTTATTAATTTTTTTCTATCCATCCATCCATCCATTTTCTGCCGCTTATTCCCGTTCGGGGTCGCGGGGGGCGCTGGCGCCTATCTCAGCTACAATCGGGCGGAAGGCGGGGTACACCCTGGACAAGTCGCCACCTCATCGCAGGGCCAACACAGATAGACAGACAACATTCACACTCACATTCACACACTAGGGCCAATTTTAGTGTTGCCAATCAACCTATCCCCAGGTGCATGTCTTTGGAAGTGGGAGGAAGCCGGAGTACCCGGAGGGAACCCACGCATTCACGGGGAGAACATGCAAACTCCACACAGAAAGATCCCGAGCCTGGATTTGAACCCAGGACTGCAGGACCTTCGTATTGTGAGGCAGACGCACTAACCCCTCTGCCACCGTAGTCCTTCGCTATCAATATCCTCATCCACGAATCTTTCATCCTTGCTCAAATTAATGGGGAAATTGTCGTTTTCTCGGTCTGAATAGCTCTTGCTGCTGAAGGCTCCCATTATAAACAATGTGAGGATGTTGTAAGCATATCACCAATCTTGCACACTTTGCAAATTATATGTAATTTCCATTGTACGCAAGCAATTTGCATATCGCGAGACAAGATTTTGTTTGAAAATGGCGCGACCGTGAAAATGGATGGTTTGAGGACGGCTGAAGAAGAATTTGTGGAATTCTGCACAGAAAGCTACATCGAACAGAAGAAGAACAGCAAGACAGTCTCCCAACACTGCGTAGATGGAATCAAGGGTTAGGGGTTAGGGTTAAGGTTAGTAGCCAGAACTTTCAACACAATCAATATATAGCTGGAAGCAATTTCCAAAATTGCCAAAAAGATTGTGCATTATACAAATTTGCAAAATGCAGTTGCGCATTTTGCAAATTGCGCCCATTGATTTGCAAAATGTGAATCACACATCATTCAAATATATAGCTGGAAGCAATTTGCAAAAAGATTGCGCATTATACAAATTTGCAAAATGCGGTTGCGCATTATGCAAATTGCTCCCATTGGCATTGTGCTTACAACAAGGACGTGAGGAGCCCTCACCCTTGTGACGTCATCGTCTGCGACTTCCGGTAAAGACAAGGCTTTTTTATTAGCGACCAAAAGTTGCAAACTTTATCGTCCATGTTCTCTACTAAATCTTTTCAGCAAAAATATGGCAATATCGCGAAATGATCAAGTATGACACATAGACTGGACCTGCTATCCCCGTTTAAAGGCCTACTGAAATGAGAGTTTCTTATTTAAACGGGGATAGCAGGTCCATTCTATGTGTCATACTTGATCATTTTGCGATGTTGCCATATTTTTGCAGAAAGGATTTAGTAGAGAACATCGACGATAAAGTTCGCAACTTTTGGTCGCTAATAAAAAAGCCTTGCCTTTACCGGAAGTCGCAGACGATGTGCGTGTGATGTCACGGGTTGTAGGGCTCCTCACATCCTCACATTGTTTACAATCATAGCCACCAGCAGCTAGAGCGATTCGGACCGAGAAAGCGACAATTTCCCCATTAATTTGAGCGAGGATGAAAGATTTGTGAATGAGGATAATGAGAGTGAAGGACTAGGAGGAAAAAAAAGGAGGGCATATAGAGCGATTCAGATGTTATTTGACACAATTACTAGGATAATTCTGGAAAATCCCTTATCTGCCTATTGTGTTAATAGTGTTTTAGTGAGATTATATGGTACCTGAAAGTCTGAGGTGTGTGGTGACTGCCAGTGTCTCCGGTCTGAGGAGGTAATAGTCCGCAGCTGCAGGAGGACGCAAGCTCTGCTTATAACTACGGTAAAAGCTGACTTATTACCACATTTTTCTCATCGAAACATGTGGTCGGGATCCATGTTCGCTTGACCGCTCTGTTCCATAGTAAAGCTTCATCTTCGGGAATTTTAAACAAGCAAACACCAGCTGTGTATGTGTTGCTAGAGGCTAAAAGCTTCCCACCTCCATCTTTCTACTTTGACTTCTCCATTATTAATTGAACAAATTGCAAAATATTCAGCAACACATGTCCAGAATACTGTGTAATTATGCGATTAAAGCAGACTACTTATAGCTTGGATCGGGCTGGGAAAAAAATGTCCGCTACACCCAGTGACGTCAAACGCACGCACTCAATAGGAAACTTCGCGGGAAATTTAAAATTTCAATTTAGTAAACTAAAAAGGCCGTATTGGGATGTGTTGCAATGTTAATATTTCATCATTGAAATATAAACTATCAGACTGCGTGGTGGGTAGTTTCAGTAGGCCTTTAACTTTACCTCTTTCTAGAGTCCAGCAGTGAAAACAGTCCTTCGCAGGGTTGGGAGGAATCGTAAATAAAGGCAAAAAGTATTGGTATTGGCAATACTGTATGTACTGTACCTGGTATCGGATCGACTCCAACATTTCTACTATCGCTCACCCCAAGTCTGGGACGTCTGCTGTCTGTGTTTGCTGCTCTCTGATTGGTCAATCCGCGACGGGGGGCGTGTCCTCCCGTAACAATGCAGTTTAAGGAACATGCACGCCACGCAGCTTTGATGACTTTGTGACTAAAAGAGCGTGCTTTGTTTTCCGTTTGCTGTCTTTGAAGTTAATTCGTTAGTACTTGCAGCCGTGCAGCGGGGAGTCTCAGGCAACTGTCGACGAGGAGCCGAAGTGTTAGCGACGTCCTCCGGTGGACTTCCCGGCTGAATGTCCGTCGGAAGAAACACGCCGAACGTTGTTGTTTTCTTCGGACAAGCAAGAGTTTGGAGGCGCCGGGTTGATGGGACGCGACATTGCGGTGGCTGGAACACCTGCCGTCTCCTCTGCAGAAGTAAGCTCCGATGCTATGTTGTGTGCTATCTCGTATCGTGGCTACATTGACGCCGTGCTTGGTTGTTTCTGTTTTGGCGAATTAATACTTCCCCTTTTTTTTTTTTTTTTTTTTTTAGAAACATGTATGTGTTTCAGCAAAATAAAATGTCTAAAAAATGAGTTTCCACGCTTAAATGTGCAGTGAGCCGATGGTCCAAGCCTTAGCACAGCCCGGCTACCGAGCTAGCCCATCTCCTTCACCCGTCCCTGGAAGAAGGAGTCTCCGCTGTTTTGTTTGTAAATGTGTCGCTCGTGTATGCGGTGCTTCGTGCGATGCTCCGAAGCAGTCGTGGAACCGTCAAACGGTGTCCTAAATGTCGGGCGCCACAGCGGCTTTTGTTGTTGCTTTGTCTGAAGAGCACATGGCTTTCCATGTTTTTGTTCACAGCGACCACCCTATTCATGCCTCTGCCATACTGCACTGCTGGAATCTGGCCCTGAACGTTATAGTTGTCATCGTCAGGAATTCAATTATACTTTTTAACATATATATTTTTTAAATAAACTGTTATATTGTAAATTTTCACTTGCAAATTGTGTCGATTTTAGTCTTAATTACAACGCGGCAGGCAGTTTGCTATTCTACTTTTAAAGGGGAACATTATCACAATTTCAGAAGGGTTAAAACCAATAAAAATCAGTTCCCAGTGGCTTATTTTAAGTTTTTTTCAAAATTCTACCCATCCCGGAATATTGCCTCCAAAAAGCTTTAAAGTGCCTGATTTTCGCTATCTGTGAAGCCATCGTCCATTTTCCTGTGACGTCATCCAGTCATGCCAATACGGATAGATAGTACAGGAAGATATAGCGACATTAGCTCGGATTCAGACTCTGATTTCAGCGGCTTAAAGGCCTACTGAAACCCACTACTACCCACCACGCCAGTGGTTCTCAAATGGGGGTACGCGTACCCCTGGGGGTACTTGAAGGTACGCCAAGGGGTACCTGAGATTTTTTCTAAATATTCTAAAAATAGTAACAATTCAAATTTTTTAAATAAACTGTTATTTTGTAAATTTTCACTTGCAAATTGTGTCGATTTTAGTTTTAATTACAACGCGTCAGGCAGTTTGCTATTCTACTTTTAAAGGGGAACATTATCACAATTTCAGAAGGGTTAAAACCAATAAAAATCAGTTCCCAGTGGCTTATTTTAAGTTTTTTTCAAAGTTCTACCCATCCCGGAATATCCCCCCCAAAAAATCTTTAAAGTGCCTGATTTTCGCTATCTGTGAAGCCATCGTCCATTTTCCTGTGACGTCATTTAGTCATGCCAATACGGATAGTACAGGAAGATATAGCGACATCAGCTCGGATTCAGACTCTGATTTCAGCGGCTTAAAGGCCTACTGAAACCCACTACTACCCACCACGCCAGTGGTTCTCAAATGGGGGTACCGTACCCCTGGGGGTACTTGAAGGTACGCCAAGGGGTACCTGAGATTTTTTCAAAATATTCTAAAAATAGTAACAATTCAAATTTTTTAAATAAACTGTTATTTCGTAAATTTTCACTTGCAAATTGTGTCGATTTTAGTCTTAATTACAACGCGTCAGGCAGTTTGCTATTCTACTTTTAAAGGGGAACATTATCACAATTTCAGAAGGGTTAAAACCAATAAAAATCAGTTCCCAGTGGCTTATTTTATTTTTTGAAGTTTTTTTCAAAATTTTACCCATCCCGGAATATCCCCCCAAAAAGCTTTAAAGTGCCTGATTTTCGCTATCTCTGAAGCCATCGTCCATTTTCCTGTGACGTCATCCAGTCATGCCAATACGGATAGTACAGGAAGATATAGCGACATCAGCTCGGATTCAGACTCTGATTTCAGCGGCTTAAAGGCCTACTGAAACCCACTACTACCCACCACGCCAGTGGTTCTCAAATGGGGGTACCGTACCCCTGGGGGTACTTGAAGGTACGCCAAGGGGTACCTGAGATTTTTTCAAAATATTCTAAAAATAGCAACAATTCAAATTTTTTAAATAAACTGTTATTTCGTAAATTTTCACTTGCAAATTGTGTCGATTTTAGTCTTAATTACAATGCATCAGGCAGTTTGCTATTGTACTTGTAAAGGGGACATTATCACAATTTCAGTAGGGTGAAAACGAATAAAAATCAGTTCCCAGTGGCTTATTTTATTTTTTGAAGTTTTTTTCAAAATTGTACCCATCCTGGAATATCCCCCCAAAAAAAGCTTTAAAGTGCCTGATTTTCGCTATCTGTGAAGCCATCGTCCATTTTCCTGTGACGTCATCCAGTCATGCCAATACGGATAGTACAGGAAGATATAGCGACATTAGCTCGGATTCAGACTCTGATTTCAGCGGCTTAAAGGCCTACTGAAACCCACTACTACCCACCACGCCAGTGGTTCTCAAATGGGGGTACTTGAAGGTACGCCAAGGGGTACCTGAGATTTTTTCAAAATATTCTAAAAATAGTAACAATTCAAATTTTTTAAATAAACGGTTATTTTGTAAATTTTCAAGTGCAAATTGTGTCGATTTTAGTCTTAATTACGTGTCAGGCAGTTTGCTATTCTACTTTTAAAGGGGAACATTATCACAATTTCAGAAGGGTTAAAACCAATAAAAATCAGTTCCCCAGTGGCTTATTTTATTTTTTGAAGTTTTTTTCAAAATTTTACCCATCCCGGAATATCCCCCCAAAAAAGCTTTAAAGTGCCTGATTTTCGCTATCTCTGAAGTCATCGTCCATTTTCCTGTGACGTCATCCAGTCATGCCAATACAGATAGTACAGGAAGATATAGCGACATTAGCTCGGATTCAAACTCTGATTTCAGCGGCTTAAAGGCCTACTGAAACCCACTACTACCCACCACGCCAGTGGTTCTCAAATGGGGGTACCTGAGATTTTTTCAAAATATTCTAAAAATAGTAACAATTCAAATTTTTTGAATAAACTGTTATTTTGTAAATTTTCACTTGCAAATATGTGTCGATTTTAGTCTTAATTACAACGCGTCAGGCAGTTTGCTATTCTACTTTTAAAGGGGAACATTATCACAATTTCAGAAGGGTTAAAACCAATAAAAAACAGTTCCCAGTGGCTTATTTTATTTTTTGAAATTTTTTCAAAATTCTACCCATCCCGGAATATCCCCCCCAAAAAGCTTTAAAGTGCCTGATTTTCGCTATCTGTGAAGCCATCGTCCATTTTCCTGTGATGTCATCCATTCCTGCCAATACGGATAGTACAGGAAGATATAGCGACATCAGCTCGGATTCAGACTCTGATTTCAGCGGCTTAAAGGCCTACTGAAACCCACTACTACCCACCACGCCAGTGGTTCTCAAATGGGGGTACCGTACCCCTGGGGGTACTTGAAGGTACGCCAAGGGGTACCTGAGATTTTTTCAAAATATTCTAAAAATAGCAACAATTCAAATTTTTTAAATAAACTGTTATTTCGTAAATTTTCACTTGCAAATTGTGTCGATTTTAGTCTTAATTACAACGCATCAGGCAGTTTGCTATTCTACTTGTAAAGGGGACATTATCACAATTTCAGTAGGGTGAAAACGAATAAAAATCAGTTCCCTGTGGCTTATTTTATTTTTTGAAGTTTTTTTCAAAATTGTACCCATCCTGGAATATCCCCCCCCAAAAAAGCTTTAAAGTGCCTGATTTTCGCTATCTGTGAAGCCATCGTCCATTTTCCTGTGACGTCATCCAGTCATGCCAATACGGATACTACAGGAAGATATAGCGACATCAGCTCGGATTCAGACTCTGATTTCAGCGGCTTAAAGGCCTACTGAAACCCACTACTACCCACCACGCCAGTGGTTCTCAAATGGGGGTACTTGAAGGTACGCCAAGGGGTACCTGAGATTTTTTCAAAATATTCTAAAAATAGTAACAATTCACATTTTTTAAATAAACGGTTATTTTGTAAATTTTCAAGTGCAAATTGTGTCGATTTTAGTCTTAATTACAACGTGTCAGGCAGTTTGCTATTCTACTTTTAAAGGGGAACATTATCACAATTTCAGAAGGGTTAAAACCAATAAAAATCAGTTCCCCAGTGGCTTATTTTATTTTTTGAAGTTTTTTTCAAAATTTTACCCATCCCGGAATATCCCCCCAAAAAAGCTTTAAAGTGCCTGATTTTCGCTATCTCTGAAGTCATCGTCCATTTTCCTGTGACGTCATCCAGTCATGCCAATCCGGATAGTACAGGAAGATATAGCGACATCAGCTCGGATTCAGACTCTGATTTCAGCGGCTTAAAGGCCTACTGAAACCCACTACTACCCACCACGCCAGTGGTTCTCAAATGGGGGTACCGTACCCCTGGGGGTACTTGAAGGTACGCCAAGGGGTACCTGAGATTTTTTCAAAATATTCTAAAAATAGCAACAATTCAAATTTTTTAAATAAACTGTTATTTCGTAAATTTTCACTTGCAAATTGTGTCGATTTTAGTCTTAATTACAACGCATCAGGCAGTTTGCTATTCTACTTGTAAAGGGGACATTATCACAATTTCAGTAGGGTGAAAACGAATAAAAATCAGTTCCCTGTGGCTTATTTTATTTTTTGAAGTTTTTTTCAAAATTGTACCCATCCTGGAATATCCCCCCCAAAAAAGCTTTAAAGTGCCTGATTTTCGCTATCTGTGAAGCCATCGTCCATTTTCCTGTGACGTCATCCAGTCATGCCAATACGGATAGTACAGGAAGATATAGCGACATCAGCTCGGATTCAGACTCTGATTTCAGCGGCTTAAAGGCCTACTGAAACCCACTACTACCCACCACGCCAGTGGTTCTCAAATGGGGGTACTTGAAGGTACGCCAAGGGGTACCTGAGATTTTTTCAAAATATTCTAAAAATAGTAACAATTCAAATTTTTTAAATAAACGGTTATTTTGTAAATTTTCAAGTGCAAATTGTGTCGATTTTAGTCTTAATTACGTGTCAGGCAGTTTGCTATTCTACTTTTAAAGGGGAACATTATCACAATTTCAGAAGGGTTAAAACCAATAAAAATCAGTTCCCCAGTGGCTTATTTTATTTTTTGAAGTTTTTTTCAAAATTTTACCCATCCCGGAATATCCCCCCAAAAAAGCTTTAAAGTGCCTGATTTTCGCTATCTCTGAAGTCATCGTCCATTTTCCTGTGACGTCATCCAGTCATGCCAATACGGATAGTACAGGAAGATATAGCGACATCAGCTCGGATTCAGACTCTGATTTCAGCGGCTTAAAGGCCTACTGAAACCCACTACTACCCACCACGCCAGTGGTTCTCAAATGGGGGTACCTGAGATTTTTTCAAAATATTCTAAAAATAGTAACAATTCAAATTTTTTTAATAAACTGTTATTTTGTAAATTTTCACTTGCAAATATGTGTCGATTTTAGTCTTAATTACAACGTGTCAGGCAGTTTGCTATTCTACTTTTAAAGGGGAACATTATCACAATTTCAGAAGGGTTAAAACCAATAAAAAACAGTTCCCAGTGGCTTATTTTATTTGTTGAAGTTTTTTTCAAAATTTTACCCATCCCTGAATATCCGCCCCAAAAAAGATTTAAAGTACCTGATTTTCGCTATCTGTGAAGCCATCGTCCATTTTCCTGTGACGTCATCCAGTCATGCCAATACGGATAGTACAGGAAGATATAGCGACATTAGCTCGGATTCAGACTCTGATTTCAGCGGCTTAAAGGCCTACTGAAACCCACTACTACCCACCACGCCAGTGGTTCTCAAATGGGGGTACCGTACCCCTGGGGGTACTTGAAGGTACGCCAAGGGGTACCTGAGATTTTTTTCAAAATATTCTAAAAATAGTAACAATTCAAATGTTTTAAATAAACGGTTATTTTGTAAATTTTCACTTGCAAATTGTGTCGATTTTAGTCTTAATTACAACGCGTCAGGCAGTTTGCTATTCTACTTTCAAAGGGGAACATTATCACAATTTCAGAAGGGTTGAAACCAATAAAAATCAGTTCCCAGTGGCTTATTTTGTTTTTTTTCAAACTTTTACCCATCCCCGAATATCCCCCCAAAAAAGCTTTAAAGTGCCTGATTTTCGCTATCTCTGAAGCCATCGTCCATTTTCCTGTGACGTCATCCATTCCTGCCAATACGGATAGTACAGGAAGATATAGCGACTTCAGCTCGGATTCAGACTCTGATTTCAGCGGCTTAAAGGCCTACTGAAACCCACTACTACCCACCACGCCAGTGGTTCTCAAATGGGGGTACCGTACCCCTGGGGGTACTTGAAGGTACGCCAAGGGGTACCTGAGATTTTTTCAAAATATTCTAAAAATAGCAACAATTCAAATTTTTTAAATAAACTGTTATTTCGTAAATTTTCACTTGCAAATTGTGTCGATTTTAGTCTTAATTACAACGCATCAGGCAGTTTGCTATTGTACTTGTAAAGGGGACATTATCACAATTTCAGTAGGGTGAAAACGAATAAAAATCAGTTCCCTGTGGCTTATTTTATTTTTTGAAGTTTTCTTCAAAATTGTACCCATCCTGGAATATCCCCCCCCAAAAAAGCTTTAAAGTGCCTGATTTTCGCTATCTGTGAAGCCATCGTCCATTTTCCTGTGACGTCATCCAGTCATGCCAATACGGATAGATAGTACAGGAAGATATAGCGACATTAGCTCGGATTCAGACTCTGATTTCAGCGGCTTAAAGGCCTACTGAAACCCACTACTACCCACCACGCCAGTGGTTCTCAAATGGGGGTACGCGTACCCCTGGGGGTACTTGAAGGTACGCCAAGGGGTACCTGAGATTTTTTCTAAATATTCTAAAAATAGTAACAATTCAAATTTTTTAAATAAACTGTTATTTTGTAAATTTTCACTTGCAAATTGTGTCGATTTTAGTCTTAATTACAACGCGTCAGGCAGTTTGCTATTCTACTTTTAAAGGGGAACATTATCACAATTTCAGAAGGGTTAAAACCAATAAAAATAAGTTCCCAGTGGCTTATTTTATTTTTTTAAGTTTTTTTCAAAATGTTACCCATCCCGGAATATCCCCCCAAAAAAGCTTTAAAGTGCCTGATTTTCGCTATCTGTGAAGCCATCGTCCATTTTCCTGTGACGTCATCCAGTCATGCCAATACGGATAGTACAGGAAGATATAGCGACATTAGCTCGGATTCAGACTCTGATTTCAGCGGCTTAAAGGCCTACGAAACCCACTACTACCCACCACGCCAGTGGTTCTCAAAAGGGGGTACTTGAAGGTGCGCCAAGGGGTACCTGAGATTTTTTTCAAAATATTCTAAAAATAGCAAAAATTCAAAAATCCTTTATAAATATATATTTATTAAATACTACTTCAACAAAATATGAATGTAAGTTCATAAACTGTGAAAAGAAATGCAACAATGCAATATTCATTGTTGACAGATCGATTTTTTGTGGACATGTTCCATAAATATTGATGTCAAATATTTTATTTTTTTGTGAAGAAATGTTTAGAATGAAGTTGATGAATCCAGATGGATCTCTATTACAATCCCCAAAGAGGGCACTTAAATTGTAGAAGTCTGTATTTATAATTCTATCACTCGTTTTTTAGTTATTTTTATATCTTTTTTTCCAAATAGTTGAAGAAAGACCACTACAAATGAGCAATATTTTGCACTGTTATACAATTTAATAAATCAGAAACTGATAACATAGTGCTGTATTTTACTTCTTTATCTCCCGATTGTAGCTGAGATAGGCGCCAGCGCCCCCCGCGACCCCTAAAAGGGAATAAGCGGTAGAAAATGGATGGATGGATCTCTTTTTTCAACCAAAAATGCTTTGCTCTGATTAGGGAGTACTTGAATTAAAAAAATGTTCACGGGATACATCACTGAAAAAAGGTTGAGAACCACTGCACCACGCAGTCTGATAGTTTATATATCAATGATGAAATATTAACATTGCAACACATTCCAATACGGCCTTTTTAGTTTACTAAATTGCAATTTAAAATTTCCCGGGACTTTTTTCTTGAAAACGTCGCGTAATGATGACGTGTACACGTGACATCATTGGCTGTTATGAATATGAGCGCTGCACACACACACACAGCTAAAAGTCGTCTGCTTTAACGGCATAGTTACACAGTATTGTGGACATTTGTGTTGCTGAATCCTTTGAAATTTTTTTATTTAGTATAGGAGAAGTCAAAGTAGAAAGACGGAGTTGGGAAGCTTTAGCCTTTAGCTACATAAACACACAGTGATTCCTTATTTAAAATTCACGAAGGTGAAACTTTACTATGGATCAGAGCGGACATCGATCCCAACCGAATGTCAACCAGCAGGTTTCGGTGAGAAAATTGTGGTTAAAAAGTCGCCACTTTGTGCGTCCCGTACAGCTGCCGTCGACTTCTCCCAAGACACTGCGCGTCAACACCCGGCCGTGGACGTACACTTCCGACTATCAGGTACTGTTAAACTCACTAAAACACTAGCAACACAATAGAAAGATAAGGAATTTCCCAGAATTATCCTAGTAAATGTCTCTAAAACATATGAATCCGTCTCAATGCAACGCGATTGCAATCGCGTTTTTTTTTTTTTTTCTAGTTCGTCGCTATCAATATCCTCGAACACAAATCTTTCATCCTTGCTCAAATTAATGGGGAAATTGTCGTTTTCTCTGTCGGAATAGATGTGTTTGTTGGAGGCTACCATTAAAATCAATGTGGATAAATGAGGAACCATCAACATGTGACGTCATTGTCTGCGACTTCCGGTAGAGGCAGGGCTTTTTGCTGTTGCGAACTTTATCGTGGATGTTCTCTACTAAATCCTTTCAGCAAAAATATGGCAATATCGCGAAATGATCAACTATGATACATAGAATGGACCTGCTATCCCCATTTAAATAAGAAAATCTCATTTCAGTAGGCCTTTAATCGGATCAGCAGATTACGCATGTATTGAAACGGATGGTTGGAGTATGGAGGCAGATAGTGAAAACAAAATTGATGAAAAAACTGAAGCTATTGAGCGAATAGCTATTGACGCTATTCGGCCATGTTTGCCTTAGCATCGCCGGTAAAATATGCATACCAACGATCAAGTTTCGCATCTTGTGACACTGGATCAACTTAAATCCATCGATTGATAAGTGTTTGTTTGGCATTAAATGTGGGTGGAGGGAAGCGCTGGATGTAAATATAGTTTCAAATGTACATACGGCTAGCCTAAATAGCATGTCAGCATCGATTAGCTGGCAGTCATGCCGCGACAAAATGTCTGATTAGGGGGGCGATGACCAAGAAGAACGTGGAGTTGGACTATAATTACAACACTTTATGTACATATTTATATACATATTTATATAATATTTACATATTTATATAATATGTAACTACAAGCTCCATTCACAGACAGTCCCATTGCTTTTATGGGCGGTCGCGCGAGTCAAAAGCCGGGAAAAAAAAAAAAAAATTGTGGCGGCTGTAATTCTTTCGTGGCGGGCCACGGCAAATAAATTAATGTGTGGGAAACCCTGTGTCATATTTGATCATTTCGCGATATTGCCATATTTTTGCTGAAAGGATTTAGTAGAAATCATCGACGATAAAGTTTGCAACTTTTGGTCGCTAATAAAAAAGCCTTGCCTTTGTTGTAAGCACAATACCAATAGCGCGCAATTTGCAAAATGCGCAACCACATTTTGCAAATTTAATGTCAAATCAAATCAAATGTTTATTGGATTCATCACTATACAGGGTACATCCACGATAGAACTACTGACTAAACTACTACCACAACTTGGTTTACTATTTATAAAATATAATAATGTAGGGTTACCTGGAACTTGAAATAGGCCACTCGGCCTTAATCCACACTTGGTAGTAGTTTAGTCAGTAGTTTAGTCGTGGATGTTCACTTAATTTATTTATTATTATAGTTTTTTTTATAAAACTATAACAGATATACATCAGCAGATACAATATGTATACAAAAAAATACCGATACTCACTACCAATACCAATAAAAAATAGTGACGTAGCTAGTAATAACCACTGCTCCATTTTGCTAAGATGAGCTGTGGTGCTCACACGCCGCCCTCCCTCACCTCTGTGCTGTGTCATTTTTTTGCCAGGAATTTAAATTTTTGTCCTTTTTATAATGAAGTCTTTCTCCGTTTTGTGTTTTCGCTACTGCAACGACTCGTACGAAAAGTCTCCATTCGCAACACTAGCAGCGTGGGCTCATAAATGTAGCACGCCAGGTTTTTATGTTCATGATACAATCAAATAACGCGACAGTGATGGACTAAAATTAAGATGACAAGAACATGTACCGTATTTCCTTGAATTGCCACAGGGCATATAGTATGCGCCTGCCTTGAATTACTGCCGGGTCAAACTCTCTTCCCAAAATAATTAGCGCATGCTTAGTATTACTGCCTGGTCAAACTCGTGTTGTTACGAGTGACACTTCCCCTGTCATCATTTTCAAAATGGAGGAGGCTAATTTCAATACCGGTAATTTGAAATCGCATAAAGGGAAGAAGATTAAGAGCTAGTCAGTAGGATTTAA
This sequence comes from Nerophis ophidion, assembly GCF_033978795.1. Taxonomy (NCBI): domain Eukaryota; kingdom Metazoa; phylum Chordata; class Actinopteri; order Syngnathiformes; family Syngnathidae; genus Nerophis; species Nerophis ophidion. The sequence continues at coordinate 69,503,147 of NC_084615.1, read as the reverse complement.
GGTCCAAGCATACATCACACTCAAATTTTTACTGCATACTTTTGGTAAGTGCCGGAGTGAGAAGAGGTTTTAAAATAATTAGCGCATGCTTACTTTTACCGCATGCCTTTGGTAAGTGCAGGAGTGAGAAGAGGATTTAAATTAATTAAAAAAGGGAGCTTTTATAATAATAAGAGCAGCCAGCAGCTCACACTTTCTGAAACATCCAGGAAGCGAGCTTGAAAAATGTCTTGCGTCTATATTTATGTATATGTATGTGTATGTATGTAATAATGTTTATATTTGTGTACAAATATGTTTATATTTGTGTACAAATATGTTTATATTTGTGTACAAATATGTTTATATTTGTGTACAAATATGTTTATATTTGTGTACAAATATGTTTATATTTGTGTACAAATATGTTTATATTTGTGTACAAATATGTTTATATTTGTGTACAAATATGTTTATATTTGTGTACAAATATGTTTATATTTGTGTTTAAATATGTTTATATATGTATGTATATCTATCGTGTTTACATATTATAATATTATAATGGATATATGAGCCCTGTGATAAGGAGGCGGATATATGAGCCCTGTGATAAGGGGGCGACTCGTCCAGGGTGTATGCAGCCTTCCGCCCGAATGCAGCTGAGATAAGCTCCAGCGACCTCGTACGGGACAAGCGGTAGAAAATGGATAGATTAATGTATATATGATTTAATACATAGTGTAATTTGTTATTAAGAGTGTATGAAAGTTCAACTCTTACCTTGTTTACTTGTGTAACGACCTTCTGAAAGTTCTTAAAGTTTTGCAACCAATCATAAATATCAAGCAGCTAAAATGTGCCAGTTAATGGATGAGTGTGCAGAGTGTTTTGCAGTTTTCCCAACATCCCTTGTAATGTATTTAAATTACTGTATTTTTATGGTAATAGGATTTTTTAAAATATATAATTTCTTTAAAGTTCAGTGAGCAGGTTGTTGTGTGACCATGTTTGTCAAATGTTTGTGCTGGTTGAATTTTTATTTTTGCACCATGAGTAGAGAAGGTTGTTTGGATTGTGACATTTAACAACAGTTTTCACAAGCTGAAGTGTCTCCAGTGCTCGCCTTCCGCCCGATTGTACATGAGAAAGGCACCAGTGACCCCAAAAAGGGACTAAGTGTTTGAAAATGGATGGATGGATGCTGTGATCCTATGAAAGTATAATGAATGGTCACTGACTTTCTTCATCATCAGATGGTGTCACAGTGCCATCTGGTGGACTATATTAAATATGCTGGTTGGCCACATTTGGCCCGCGGGCCGCAGTTTGAACACCTCTGTTATAGACCACAAAATAACTAAATGTTATGTCACATTAATGGATTTTAGAGTAATACGTATTTGACATGAAAAAAACCCACAACTAATGTAAGTTTACGTTTTGATATCAATATAAAACACAAAATTAGAGAAACTTTGTTCAACAACACCATGTGAACACAATGTGGTTCAGTGCAACTGATTGGCCAACAAAACTAAACAGGAGCGATACCTATAACATCTAATACACAATCTGTGTGCTCACTGACAACTCAGTGTGTTGACACTAAAGAGCCTGTGTTCCATTCAATGAGATGAGAACGTGTTTTAGGTACTATTGAAATCATTTAAACACAGTCAGTATGTGTCTATGATCTCAAATAGTTCGGCTCTAAATAAGCATCGTAGAACAAATGGAAACACCTTAATTAAATCGTGTTCAGTTTTTGAAAAGTCGGTCTAACCAAATACGAATGCAAGGAAAGAGAATGAACCAGGCATAATAAAGGCGAATAACAAAACCTAGACAAATGTCTTCATGCTGCATTTGTGCACTCAAAACTGATTAACAATAACTGTACTCCACAACTGGCAAGATAGTCCAGAACAATAACAACCTTTATATGGAACAGTATCGACCGGGACAAGAACAGTCTTTTTCTTCGGATTTAAAATTATTTTCATTAATTCACAGAGCCTTATGAGTGAACTTCCAGACATTTTAAAGTTTTATTTCTATGATTCTTCGTTGGAAAATTATTTCAAAAAAATCTCTTTCTTTACTTAGGACCTGCATCTGGTCGAGGACCTTCTTGGAAATGCCGTCATGTTTTTAGCGCAATATAAGATCATTTCCTCGTCCTGTCTGGTATTCAACTTCAGCATAGCCATATTTCAAATATGGGCGAATATTAAAGCCAACATCGAGTACAGCAGAGCTAAACTGTTGATTTTTAAGGAGCCGCAGATGCCTGGTGTGACATCATACATTAGGTCAACAGGAAAATAAATACATATATTTCTGGGCTAAAATGAAATAAGCTCTCCCCAGTGTATGGGAGGCACACGGCATATGGCCCATAGCTTCGTTAAAGGATGTGCAATTGTGCATGGACACCGGGACTTCACATGTAGGTGTAAACATTTAGAAAACCAAACCATTTGAGAAATAAGACTAATTCAGGTAGTGACTGACAATGTCCTACTCCGCAATGAAAAAAAGGATGAGTGACCATCCCAAAAATGTTTTCCAAAGCCTAACGTGCTAATGTGCATGTGCCGGCGCTGCTGCGACTTTGTTTCCTGCAAGTGAGCAGTGTTGCCTAAAATGCATTAAGTGACATTTTTTTTTCTGTAATTAAAAATTCTAACATGTTTACTAATCTTTTGGAAATTTACCGCCTATATCAGGATTCAACACAATAACTGCATCTGCTTTGCTAAAATAAAGTTGCTCAGCTTAATTCTTTACGTTTATTGCTGTGATTGTTGTGTGAGAAAGCTCTGCATCATACTGAGGAGGGTTTTTTTTTCTCATAATTGGGTTAACAAATTTAGCTGTGTGACATGGGCAAAATATTGGAAAGACATACACAATATTATGGTCAAATGTTGTACAATCTCAAATGCAGTCAAAATGTATGTGAATGCGGGTGAATTTGTCTATCAATCTGATTAAAAAGGCCTTAATCAAATCAATTTGCATGGCAGAATGACTCAAGATCTCTGAAAATGTATCTGGAAACTCTTTGTACAATTTAAAAGTCATGCGCTAATAGGAAGTTGAGTGACAGGCTACGGAACCAAACAAAACAATGTAGAAAATACTAAACCTAAATTTGTTTATCCTCTCGGTGGGAAATCCCGTACGTGAACCTTTCGAAGGGTCAATTACGGAAACTTTGTTGCAAATCTTAGAGCCTCTATTTAGTCAAGTTTGAGGACCTCACTAAACTATCAAATCTACCATGTTCTTTTGTTCAACTTTTTTTTTAGGTGGAAAGACGCAAAGGAGATCTGGTTATGTATTGTCATATGCATTGAGATGTAGCGATTTGAACAACTCACGATTCAATTTAGTACTTATTCTTAGGGCTGACAATCAGATTCAGAATCAGGTTTTGATTCAACCCAATTCTTGGTTCAAACCTCTTTTCACATTATATTATTTTGTATATACTGTAAGTTATAATAAAACATTTTTAGAACTTGAGGTCCTCCTTATTAAGTATACGTGCAGCAACTTAATGACGGAGATGGTCTGAAAAGCCTTACAGAAATTAATTTAGGTATGTAATAAGAGTTGCGATTCGAGTGATTTGTAAACCTAAGCAACTTAGAAGTGTATGTGCCCTAATGAACTTAATTGTTTTTTTTAACTTTCTGCCACAGCACTTTGTGTTAAGGTTGATTTATGTGTGTTTTTGAAGTGCAACTCCTAATTTCTTCCATTGTTGGACTTTTTCAGGGTTAAGACAATCAAAGGCAACATCCAAGTGCCTGCACTGAGCAGTTTCCTTTCCCAGAGCGTGACTCGTCTACACGACGTCACCAATGCGACCATGGGAAGTAGCAGTAAATAGGCTGCCCCCAACAGCCCCCTTGAACCCAAGGAGGTTTCTTGGAGAGCCCTGTAACATCCCTGTGCATCTCAGGAGGTATAAGAAGAGATGTGATTGTATTCAATAACAAGCTTTACACTTGCAGTGTTACATTCCTCTGCTAATCTCTTATCACATAGTGCTCATATTGTCAATTATGTGACTGATTGTTTCTCATTTCGCAGCCCACAAGTGAGACGTCAGTGGGGGAGACGAGACAGACCTGTGCTACACACTTCTCTGGTCCACGATGAGACTCTCCATCATCTGCTTTTCTCCCAACATCACCAACAGGTTCCTATAGATGAGTCCAGACAATTCAGCCACACCAGCTCTCAGCCACGCATGCTTCACCCTGCTGCCCACTTGCCTCAACAGAACCCCATCATGGTGGATCTACATGAGCAGGTAGCACATCAAGACTTACTTGATATTATAGTTTGTGGCTGTCGTCTTCTGTCATGTGCAGCAAATCCTTGCATATTTGCAATTCTTTCATTGACTCATTAATACCGTCTTAGTGCGAATAATGGATTTGTGACCCCACAAGTTTGCTAATTTGGCTCAAAAACGCATTTAATACACTCTAAATCAGTAATTTCAAAATAAATAAATGTCTATTTGGGGTGACTCATTTATTGGGGGTGTCTTTTATTTGTACCCTTTTTATTGGCGCTAGGCAACTATTTAAGGAAATATGATTAACAATATTCCTAGTTTCACAAGACTATACCTGTCACTCAACCACTATGTCCACTTGTGTTTTTTTCTTCTCCAGATGCACCAGGGATCCGTTCCAATATCATATACTATTACGACGGTGACAACCCATGGATTTCCCATCCACACTGGCCAGCATTTACCAGGGTGCACCACTCAGCAGCTCCCAGCATGCTCGGTAATGTTCAGCGGACAGCTCTCTCTGCTTTGCTGCCTTCCTCCTCCTGTGAGTTTAAAATGGAAGAGCCCAAATGTCAGTGGCTTTTATGTAGTACACATTAGCAGCCGTGTAGTCTTGTCTCTGTGCAGGGTCTACAGTACTTACACGCTACATTGTGTGTGTCTCTGTCCTTGATATCACAGCAAAATTAGTAGCATGACTTTGTTGTTGGTGAAAACAAGTCTTTTATGTCATTTTGCTGAAAGATGCCTGGTGTTGTGCTATGTATGGTTTTTTGTGATTGGTCATATCTGCCCATCTAATGCTTTTAACACGGGTTGGGCGATGTGTCAAACATTTGCAAATTGACCACTGATTGCTCTGCAATGGTGGTGAGAAATGTTATCAGTGTGAAAGACTGCAATTAAAATATTTCTTGTTAAGATGATTACATTCTGCTCTCCATGTTTTGAACTGTTATTTCAATGTCAATGTTGAATTGAGCCTGGAGGAGTTGGGCCATAGAAGAGGTCTTGGTGGATTTAACTGAACTTCCTATTACTGCTGACATGTTCTTCTTTAGATCACAAACTATATAGTTGAAACCCAAAAGCAGCAGATTGTGAGATTAACATCCTGCTCAGTAAATGTGTCCCTTCGCCCAACCCTACTCAAAACATTGAAGTTTCTTTCAAATTTTGAGTGCAGAAAAGAACATTCCTTAAAAATACACCTTTCTCTGACTTTTGTCTCTTCAGCTCATACAGGCATGTACCATGCAGCATATGCCAGTGTCGTATCAAGCCTTCCCACCCTTGATCTCCAGCGAACATTTTATATTGCACCCAACCCCATGTGTACCCCCCCACCAGCCGCCGCACCTTACTCCTCTGAGCCAGTTTGTCCCTTTACAACCTCAGCACCCACGCATGGTGAGTATACCACATAAACCGTGGTCACCGTTATTTTTCCTACAGTTAACCAAACATTTTTCATGTATTTCCCCCTCAGCCTCTACAGAGGGTAGAGAATGAAGTTGACCTAAGAGGGGACCAACACCCACTAGGAACCTTCTCGTACCCTCCCTCACATCATCCACCAGCGCTGCCTCCTTCTCTGCCCATACAGTATCTTCCTCAAGAGCCTCTGCATCAGGAACTTCCCTTCGGAGTGGTAAGACAGAATCATTTGCAATATTTGGGATGTGTGCATTAAAACTACACATTATAGTTCCTCAGTGGGGGCCTTTTAAGGAACTTGTTTTGATGTTGTGTCTATAAAGTTGTATAGAACGTGTTGTAGCGGTGTACAATATTATAAATTATGACACCACACCGATAAATCCAATAGCATTTAAAAAACAGCTCTGAGGCAAGGTGACATGTATTGTGTAGGTAAGTTAGAGTGAACAAATCAAGCGCGCCTACCTTGTAGGATATCGTAAACATTGCATCCATCGTGTGGGACTTCCTTATTTTTACCAGAGAAGACATTGTGCTATTTACACCAAATGTTTTGCAAACATTCTGCAAGGAGGGGAAACATTACCTAAGCGCTGCAACACAAACTTTATAAGCCACCTAAAATGCCAGCATCGCTACGACAGGTTTTGATAACCTAAGCAGATGCCTGCTTTAAAAAAGATGCAAATGTAGTCTAAAAAAGCTAGTCCATGTTGCTGCTGCTTTATAAAAGTGCAAAGAGTTTGACAGGGCTAAAGCGATCTGTGATTTCTTGATAGAAATGTTTGCGCTGGACGACCAGCCTTTTTGTTGATGTTTTTTGAATGTGAGTTTGCTAGCAAAATACAATTTGATCGCCACACTTCCGTACACACTCCATCCATTTTTCTACCGCTTGATTGTGATAGTGGGATATAAGGACAAACAGTAAGTTTCAATACTGCTTTATGGATGTAATGTGAGCCCTACCATAGCAGTGATGTCATATTTGGTTTAGACACATCTACAGGTCAAATCCACTTTTCTTGATTCCTTACTTCCAAGTGTGCACGACCCACAGTTAAATCTAAAATTACAAAATTATACGTATGAATAAGTAATCGATATTGGTCTTAAAAAGCAAGATTTTTTTCAGTATCTGATTGGAAAAAAAGAAAGTGCGCCCTACAATAATAAACACGTGCAATTTCGTACCTGGAATGTGCTATACATACACACAAGTATTTTTTCCAAAGTTTCATATTGTGAGTTACTGTATGATTTCTAGCTCTAGTAGATTGTACAATGTTACTAAAACATGCTTTTTGAAGTATTTAATAACTGTGGAATTTAGAGTCCACTCTTAGATACCTCATTCTTTCTTTTTTCAGCCCAGCAAGGGAGGTTTGGCTTTTTTTTTTAATTTTTAGAGCACATTTGATAATATTCATACCTGACCAAGTCTAATGTATTTTCCCATACATGTATGTTTCTTCCACCAGCCATATCCACACATGCTGCCCCGGCGAGCGAATGGACAGAGATACCGGTTACAGCAGCATCTCCCTCCTCCGCCACCGCCTCCATCTTACTACCCAAGCTTCCTCCCTTACTTCCTGTAAGTACCTGCTCTGTGGATGAGTAGGGGAAAAATGTATATAGCAATATATCGCAATGCCTGGGGTAGTGGATGAGCAAGGCAGTACAAAAAAATCAACATTTTTTGCCATTTAAGTGGCAAGAAAGTTAATTCACTTTGTCTCCAACTGCAATACATGACAACAGGTCATTTGGTCATTGTTTTTTATTCAATACATTATTACTGTCATATAGTGCACATCAGGGATGCCCATGACGTCTATTGCAAAGGGTGTATCAGTTGATCGCCAGCCTGGCATTAAAAAAAAATAGTCCTAACAATTAGCGATCATTAATCTTCACTATGATTTCACTTGATTGACATTCACAGCACCCTAGGATCTTGTGAGATGAGGCTGGTTGCAGGAGGCGTCATCCACGAATAGGTGGACATCAGAGTTAATATTGTAATTGTATTTATTTATTTATTTTTAATTCCATTTTTGAGATTTTGTTCAAGAATTACTGTGTGTTACAATGTAGTTGCATGCCTGAGAAGGTCATGTCTCAGAAGATTCAAAGGACAGCAGGAAGCAGCTTGCAGGTAAAAATGTTTGTTTAATTCCAGTACAAGGCACAAAAACTTCTAGGGCATTGGCCTACTGTGAAGCTAACTGGAACTCCAAAGAGTCGCCAACGGCAAACAAAAAGAAAGTCTAAGCGTAGCAATGAAGACGCAACACAAGACATGGCCGGGAGGGATCGGTCATGTCAGTAAGTTTGGAAATACGCATTAATTTGGTGAAAAACAACACGATTGACTCTATATTGAACTTTGAGTGTAAAACTTTTGTTGTCATGCATTGTTTGATCTGTTTAGGATTGGGCTTCACAATTTTTTGCTCTTGTCTCCATTTAGCTCTATGCTTCCTGTGCCTCCAACAGCTGTGGGCCCAGCCATCAGTCTTGATCTGGATGTGGATGATGTGGAGATGGAGAATTATGAGGTTAGTTTACCAGTCAGCAACACAGACATCACACTTAACGCGTAAAGCAAAAAAAGTTTAGTTAGTGTAAGCACATTTTAAAAAAAAAATTGTAAAATTAAAAGGGGAATTCTAAGGCCTCTGCACTTGCACATGCACGCGTGCAATTCAGCGCAGTTTTCGAAATACAAGACTGATACATGCAGATTACACCTGACACGATTCATAATTCAAAAACATTAAATGATCCAATGGACAAAACACACAGCACATTCTGCAACTACATTATTTTGCGCCATGAAGTCATGCACTTCTCTCGCTAAAAATAACAGTGGAAACCTTGTACATCGAATGGATACTGTCAACCTCCACTTTTTGAATGATTTGTTTTGTTCTCTTAAATTTGCTTCATTCGTGTACTTCCTCAGTTATATATAAATATTGCATGTCACAAATGTTTTCTTTGTCACTGTATCATTCCGCTAAATCGGGTGCCCATACAAAGAATCCCATGCATTGGTGACTCAGCCTCTGTGCTTTTTTTAATTGATTGTGGCATGAATATGACAAAATCGGCCAAATAAAGTTGTGAGTGCCATCACTTTGATGGAGAAGGTGTGGAAGTTTTGCAAGTACATACCTCGCCTCTCCCCTCTCCGCCAACAAGACTGATTGAATATTTGTGTTTCACATCGTTTTCTGCTTGCAAAACTATAATTAATTTAAAATGTGTTTTGTGTTCATATATGAGTGTCTTCCACAAAGTAATTGGATTTACATTTTATTGAAAGAATAGAATAAAAAAGTAACTAGCGTGTGTTCTTTGCAGGCTTTACTTAATCTTGCCGAGAGGCTGGGTGAAGCAAAACCACGTGGACTTGCCAAGGCTGACATCGAGCAACTTCCATCGTACAGGTTCAGCTCGGAGAATCATCTATCTGAACAAACGCTGTAAGTCTCAACGCTATTACTGCGTTTTACAACATATTTTAAACCACACATTTGTGTGGACAGTGAGTGCATCTACAAAATTTTTTTATTATAACAATATTTAAGAAATGACATCACTAAACAGTGATAATTGATGTAACAGTATTTATGATTAAGGGAGACACATTAAGCAAGTGGGCTGCACGGTGGAGTAGGGGTTAGTGCGTCTGCCTCACAATACGAAGGTCCTGATGATAAGTCCTGGGTTCAGTCCCGGGCTCAGGATCTTTCTGTGTGGAGTTTGCATGTTCTCCCCGTGACTGCATGGGTTCCCTCCGGGTACTCCGGCTTCCTCCCACTTCCAAAGACATGCACCTGGGGATAGGTTGATTGGCAACACTAAATTGGCCCTAGTGTGTGAATGTTGTCTATCTGTGTTGGCCCTGAGAGGAGATGGCGACCTGTCCAGGGTGTACACCGCCTTCTGCCCGACTGTAGCTGAGATAGGCACCAGCGACCCCAAAGGGAATAAGCGGTAGAAAATGGATGGACATTAAGCAAGCAAGCAAGCAAACAAATATGAATGGAAATAATTTAATAGAAAATACAGCTTTTCTCATGTTTCCATATTATTATGATGACAGAATGATGTTGATTTCAAACATGCAAACAGTTATAAATTAAGACACATTTAAATATTTCCATTTTTGAAAAGGAGTAAGAGGAAGCAGAGCTCACTTAATCATTCCCATGTTCTACTTCATAGCAATTAGTAACAGTAATACTATTTACATAATTAGTTTGTTTTTTATTTACACTTTGGGACAAGAGATACATCCATCCATCCATTTTCTACCGCTTATTCCCTTTTGGGGTCGCGGGGGGCGCTGGCGCCTATCACAGCTACAATCGGGCGGAAGGCGGGGTACACCCTGGACAAGTCGCCAGCTCATCGCAGGGCCAACACAGACAGACAACATTCACACTCACATTCAAACACTAGGGCCAATTTAGTGTTGCCAATCAACCTATCCCCAGGTGCATGTCTTTGGAAGTGGGAGGAAGCCGGAGTACCCGGAGGGAACCCACGCATTCACGGGGAGAACATGCAAACTCCACACAGGAAGATCCCGAGCCTGGATTTGAACCCAGGACTGCAGGAACTTCGTATTGTGAGGCAGACGCACTAACCCCTCTGCCACCGACATGTCAAATAAAATGATTACCGTATTTTCCGCACTATAAGGCGCACCGGATTATAAAGCGCACCTCCAATGAATGGCCTATTTTAAAACGTTGTTCATATATAAGGCGCACCGCATTATAAGGCGCATAGAATAGGCGCTACAGTAAAGGCTGAGGTTACGTTATGCATCCCGTAGTTGCAAGACCTGACTTGGTGTGTGTAATGTGCTCGAGAAAATGGCGGGTCGCTTCACGACGTGACCTCACGGGTGAAAGGTCATTGCTCCAACAGGCAAACAATTGGAAGGTGTTTAAATCACCAAATTCACCCTTTTAGAGTTTGGAAATCGGTTAAAAAAACCTATGGTCTTTTTTCTGCAACATCAAGGTATATATTGACGCTTACATAGGTCTGGTGATAATGTTCCCCTTTAATTACAAACTTGCAATAAGAAACATATGTTTAATGTACCGTAGGATTGTTTGTTAAAATAAAGCCAATAATCACATTTTAAGTATTGAAATGTATCGAACAATACCATACTAAATTACTGGTATGGAGACACTACATCACATGTATATCCAATTTGTATCCACATAGGAAAGAGGACTGGGTCGGATACGAACAATTCCCAAATTGCATGAAAAAAAATCTGAAACATATTTGCATTTATAAAGGGGATCAACTTCACACAGGTGAAGATTATTATGCACATTGCATTTGATCGCTGCAAAGGCAGACAACAGCTGCACTTCCATCTCTTGATTGTCGTATTGACTCTTGTCTGTCTTCTCCTCAGGTGTGTTGTGTGCTTTAGTGACTTTGAGTGTCGGCAGCTACTCCGGGTATTACCCTGCAACCACGAGTTCCACGCCAAGTGTGTGGATAAATGGTTAAAGGTAAGACGGAGACAATTTCCAGGTGTGGTAAGCGCGTTTTAACGTCTTCCCCCGTTGGACTTTCCAGACCAATCGCACTTGTCCCATCTGCCGAGCTGACGCGTCAGACGCCGTGGTCGTGCACTGAACGGGCCCAGTTAGTCCTAAAGCTGTAGACACCTGCCAAGACCTACATCCTCCAGTAACTACAGCTAACTACCCACTTCCTGAATAATAAGCACTCTGGGATCCTTCCTAGAGCCTGTAGTCTTGTGAAAAAGGCGCTGCAGCCCAAAAGGCGGGAACGCTGGGATTAACCAGCCGGGACTTTCTCTGCCGTCCTTGTTGCAGATTCCAAAGAGTTAATCCCATCCACGTATTATCTGCTGCTTTTGTTTACAGGGTTTGCATTTGTTCCGTGTAGGCTTGGTGGTTGGCGTTGACGTGTGACACAGTTAACAAAGACTAGTACGAGGGCCGTAGATGCATGTTTGTATTGGGCCATATTTGTTCTGCAATACGGTATTGATCTTTTCTACACTTACAGTCCCTCTTTTGTTCAGCCTCCGCTTTTAGGCTCCTATCCTCTGTGGAACACCCATGTCTGAAAAAGATGTCTTGTATTAATGAACTGCATCATTTCAAGAATATTTAGCATAACTGCACAAGTGCTTACTTCTATCCTCTGCGTGCGTGTGTGTGTGTGAGTGAGTGAGTGTGTGTGCGTGCAGGTGAGCCAATGTATTGTGTAACCACTGGATGCTCGGATTTGCATGTTGATTCCGACTAGCAATATTTAAAGCAAGCATTACCACCAAAATGATCAAATTGAAAAGGGAAAGAGAAGCAAAGAAGTGCTTGCTTGGTTGGAAGAGGCGTGTGCAGACAGCAATATGTGCAGAGTGGCGAGCTTCGAATGGACTTTTTAGCTTCCCGTTTGAGGAAAGACGTGGCTGTGTGGTTATTTTTTTGTTTTGCGTGTGAGCCGACATTTGCTATCTTAGGACCTTGACAAGCACAAACCTACTAATACTAACCTTGGAAAATACTGTGTCATTTTCACCATTTCTACAAAAGTTTATTTATTGCTTTTTAATCTTAAAATTCTAGAGAAAATGCGTTTGAAGGAAAGTTTAACAATGTTTGGTATGTGTTTATACTCTGGTAACGTGGTCAGGTCATCCGCTTAATGGTGGTGTTTATTAAAAAAGAAAAGGACAAAAAAAAAAAAAGTAAGTATGTTCAAGTTCCGTGTGAATGCTTTTAGATTTGAAGACAGAAGAATGTTGCTGAAGTCGTGGTTGCACTGCGGCGCACGCCCACCGTCTGCACCCCAAAGTGAGCCGCACGGGGGTTGCAGCGGCAGGACGTGTCGGGTGGTGTGGGAACACTGTGGGGCTTCTACTTTCCTGCTTGTGTTCACACTTCAAATAAGTCAGCACTAACAAGGCCGTGTAAAAGGGATCTTTGCCTTTTTTCTTTCTACTTCAGTGTCTTAAGTGAGTCTTTGACATGTGTGTGCGTGCCACCTTTTGAACGACAAAAAAAAAAAAGCCATTTAATGAGTTCTACCCACAGCTTTTGAGAATCTATGTGTACATATCTACTCGCAGGCTATATTGTACGTTAAAAAAAAAAAGAAGAGAAAAACACAAGAAAAAAAAAAAACACTCAGGGCCACTCGGTATATAAAAAATAAAGGACAAACGGAAAGGATGCCATGAAAAGGATACATCTGAATTTATGTTGGTCATTTTCCTCGGGCCAGAAATGAGTTTATGTAATCAATTATATCCGTATTTTAACGACAAGGCATGTTTCAAAAATAAAAAGAGGCAATGTACACAGCAAGGCATTTATAACCCACTTCTTAATGTGCACACTTTCCAGGTGTTTGCATGACTTTACAAAGAATAAGAAAAAAAAAGATCTCGTTGAAATCTGGCAGGAGGGCCTACAGTACGCTTAAACGATGCACAACATGCATGCTCGTCAACCACTTCGTAGTTGGCTTCTGGAGGGTTGAAACTTGTACCGCTCAGCTGATAACTGCCATGCATTGTACTGCACATATTTCTAATTGAACTGAATGACTTACAAGATTTTATTGCGCTAACTTCATTTTACAGAAGAAGAAAAAAAAAATGTCTTGAGTCCTATCGATTGTTTCTGTTGTTACTGTTCTTGCCCTAATGACTGAAAACAACCTGCTCTGAGACTACTGTAGTTTGATCAAAAAGCCATAGTGACGAGGTGCTAGATGTTCTGCTTTTTAGGTATGAATGCAATAGTTTGTCATGGATCTCATGTATTCTTAAAGCATGTTCTACTAATAACCCAGTGGAAGTCATTCTAATTATAGTTTACTAAAAAAAAAAAAAAAGTGTTGTCATACTTATACCAATGTAATGCTGTACTGCCTCTCAGGCACTTACTCTCTCCGTGTATCAATATCTTCAAATGTATTGTTCACATATATTTCATATTAGCGCTTATTTTTGGAGGGGGAGCGACCAATTAATTGACCCTACTACTTTAAAAGAAGCTCCCGCTAAAGACAAGAGAATAGAGTATTATTTCTAGTCTTTCCGCTAACTTCAGTAATCACACACACAGAAAAAAAAATGTTCCAATAAGCGGCTAAAAAAATGTCTGGATTTGTGATTGATTGCTTTGTAGAAGCCAGTTATCGTTTACCAATTATCTCTTTTTTGCTGTGATGGGATTGTGGTTTACTGTTGTTACCCTCCCCGGCCGCTAGAGGTCCCCATCCGACCTCTTGACCAACCCACCAACAGAGCCAGGCCACATGTTCTGTGTTAGGCAGATAGTTTTGCTTTGGTACTTGCACTTTTACAGTTACCTCATTTTTTTCCATGTTTGTATTGCTGCGGGGCGGGTGGGATGAAAAAGCTAAAATATATATATATATAAATTTATATATGTGTAAAATATATATAAATATATATATATTAGAGGAAATGGCTGTGATTTTGTCATTCCATTGGAATCATTGTTTGTAGCATTTAACATTAGTGTATGACGCATCTATATACTGTTTGGAATTTTTAAGATTTGTACTTTTTTTAAATGAAAGTTGCTAGTTATGCTTTAGCAAGTAGTGCAATCATTTTTTGTCGCTCATTGGAAAGGGTTGTTCACTAATAAATGTATTACGTATACCAACACTGACGCCTGCCTCGTTTTTGTGACCACAGACTGCCAATGGACTTTCCGTTTTTGAATGGTTTTAATTTATGGAAGGGAAATGACATCTTTACAAGAGTCCATTAGATGTACAAGCAAAAGCATGTGTGACTTTAGTAGGCCATGAAAAAGCTGTGGCTTCTTCAGTAGAACTTGAACTTCAGTCAAGTCTGCTCAGCACAGTCATTACATGACGCGGAAACATCTGGAGGGGCAAAATGGGGGTACTTTAATGATTTGTGAACACCTAACTTATGTACATGTCATGGCTCGTTTTGAAACAGGGTTCCCATAATTCCTGTAAGCCTACGATGAGACAATATGGAGGACATCTGGCATGTTCAAATGAATCAAAAGCAACCTGCCAGACGGTGAACATTTAACATCACAATAGAAAAACAAAGCCAAGTCAATCCTTGATATTCATGGAGGTTCATACTTAGCTCCTTTTGGTCATGGTTCTTTGCAAAAACGCTATGCTACTTCAGTACTTTTAGTGGATGAATTAGCAGCAGCTACTTGAAGGAAAAGACACGATGGCAGCGGACAAACATTGGCCTTCATGGATAAAAACAGTTCCAGGGAAAAAAACTTGAAGATAATATTTATTTTGATAAAATTCAAGACTTTCCAGGCTATTGGGAACCCTGTGAAGGGGTGAACGATGACTTGTGTAGGTGAGGTTTACATATTCCAACTCTTCCTCCGGGACCCCATAGTGGCCATTCAACAAAAAAAAAGAGGGGTCGTGTGGAGCGTTGGAAAATTGTGTTTCCACAAAAGCGGCGTGAGGTCTTTTTAATCTTCCGTAAGATCCTGAACAAAAAGGACCTCGGAGCGGCTGAGTCCGGCTTCTTTCAGCGTGGGAGGGTTGGGCTGATCCTCAGTTGGAAGGCAGGGCAAGACTCGACGAGGGAAGTTGGTGACTATCTGAAACTTCTCTGGGCTTTCTTTCAACGAGAACAGGAAGTCGTATATTACCTGGTAAAGACAAGCGCAAGTGTGTGAGAGCAATGAAGTTCTATCACGACTCAAAGACGTCACACTACTTGACTACCTGCAACTTTTCAGCTTTCTTTGGAGGACACTTGGGGAACAAAGGAGTGATGGAAATGTGCCTTTTTAAAGAGTACTCTCCCGTCCAAAGGCAAAACCCAGTAACTCAATTTTGGTCAAAACTGAGCTGATAATCATTTTGTTGTTCCTAGGTGATATGCTTTACATTAGTGTATGCGATATTGTAATTTGTTCCGTAAGTAAGCTGTTACGTGCATGGCAGGACCTAGCAACTACCACATAACCGCGTAGATACAATAGAAAAACCTAGTATCTCAAGGGACCAATCGGAGCTTCTTTGTCAGTCGCCTTATTGTCTTTAATGAGACATTTGCACGAATGGGGGCCGACGGTCAACCTGATTATGTGATATTATGGCACGAGGGGATATTTGGAAGATTGGCCCAGGACGTTGCAAGCACCTTCATTAAATGTATTGTTCTTGATTCTTCCCCTTGCATACTCTTTTGGGCAGATAACTGTGGAGGTCAAAATAAAAACTGGACGCTGTACACGGCTCTTGCCCAATGTGCAAACGCAGAATGGGGCCCACCCGAGATTGTGATAAAATATCTGGAGAAAGGGCACACGTTCATGAGAGCAGATTCAATCCATGGCTCAATCGGCAAGAAAATGAAAGCTCAAGAAAACATCTATACGTTTGATG
The DNA here is from genome assembly GCF_033978795.1 of Nerophis ophidion. Lineage (NCBI taxonomy): Eukaryota > Metazoa > Chordata > Actinopteri > Syngnathiformes > Syngnathidae > Nerophis > Nerophis ophidion. The sequence continues at coordinate 69,486,937 of NC_084615.1, read as the reverse complement.
ACTTTATAGATCTTTGTAAGACAGCATCAAGATAGATTGGTTTTCCTTTGTTTTCTCAAAATCAGCTAGAAGTGAGTTACTAAGTTTTGCCTTTGGACGGGAGTACTGTGCTACCTCAGGAGTGTTTAGAGATAAGAGCAGCCTTATTGTTACATTTTTATCTTGCTAACATTAGTCGCTGCAGCAACTAACGAGAGGGAACCGAAACATCTTGGTCTTACTTGCTAGCATTAGATTATAGCTAACAATCGACATGATTTAGCTTTACATCCATTAGAAGAGTGTGAAGGACAGTGTTAAGAAAAAGGATGATATTCATTTAGCTACAAAAAAATGTATCAAAAATATGACCTAACAACGCAAGTCTGCACTATACTCAAGCAGAATGAGTCTAACAAGTGAAAGATGTTATATCTAATGGCGGACATTTATACATGAAAATATGGAAAAGCTGCTGATGGTATATTTCACTGAGAAGCAGCAGGAATTTCACTCTCCAAGGTAAATGCTGTACATTATTATTACATTACTTCATGAAACTACTGTAGTAGTTTGAAAAAGGGCTCAGCGATGGAACAAAACTCATATCCCGATTAATTTTGTCTGAATATCGATATGCCATATATATTGCAATATGTTTTCCCGAAAGTAAATTTAGACAAAGTCAAACCCAAATATTTGCGTAAAGTTGTTTTATCGAAACAAATACTTAACATGAGTAATTTTCTGGAGATGTTCAAGTTTCATGCACATACACTGTTTAAAGGCCTACTGAAATGAGATTTTCTTATTTAAACGGGGATAGCAGGTCCATTCTATGTGTCATACTTGATCATTTTGCGATATTGCCATATTTTTGCTGAAAGGATTTAGTAGAGAACATCGATGATAAAGTTCGCAACTTTTGGTCGCTAACAAAAAAGCCTTGCCTGTACCGGAAGTAGCAGACGATGTGCGTGTGACGTCACGGGTTGAGGAGCTCCTCACATCCTCACATTGTTTACAATCATGGACACCAGCAGCTAGAACGATTCGGACCGAGAAAGCGACAATTTCCCCATTAATTTGAGCGAGGATGAAAGATTTGGGGATGATAGTGAGAGTGAAGGACTAGAAAAAAGAGGGCAGTGGGAGCGATTCAGATGTTATTAGACACATTTACTAGGATAATTCTGGAAAATCCCTTATCTGCTTATCGTGTTACTAGTGTTTTAGTTAGATTATATAGTCATACCTGAAAGTTGGAGGAGGGGTGTGGCCACGGGTGTGTGCAGAGGAGGCCAGAGAGTCGCAGCTGCCCCTTTGACAGGTGCACAAGGAACGACGTAAGCTCCGCTCAAATCTACGGTAAGAGCCGACTTATTACCACAATTTTCTCACCAAAATCTGCCGGTTGACATGTGGTAGAGAACCATGTTCGCTTGACCGCTCTGTTCCATAGTAAAGCTTCACCTTCGGGAATGTAAACAAGGAAACACCGGATGTGTTTGTGTTGCTAAAGGCAGCCACAAGAACCGCTTCCCACCTACATCTTTCTTCTTTGACGTCTCCATTATTAATTGAACAAATTGCAAAAGATTCAGCAACACAGATGTCCAGAATACTGTGTAAGTATGCGATTAAAGCAGACTACTTATAGCTTGGATCGGGCTTGAAAAAAATGTCCGCTACAATCCGAGACGTCACGCGTCATCATACCGACGTTTTCAACAGGATACTTTGCGCGAAATTTAAAATTGCAATTTAGTAAACTAAAAAGGCCGTATTGGCATGTGTTGCAATGTTAATATTTCATCATTGATGTATAAACTATCAGACTGTGTGGTGTTTCAGTAGGCCTTTAAAAAGCCTTGGAAAAAATATAAGAATAGAAAAGTATAATCTTCAATCTTTTTTATAACTAACCTTTAACTATGCTCAAATCCTCAGCTATTAACAAAAGAAATGATTTAGGTATCTGGTTTAAGAGGACATTTTAAACATCAGCAACTTGACTCTAATTTACTTTTAACAATAGTGTTTTTTTAGCTCCATTGTCAGCTTTGTTCCCTTAAATAATGTAGGCCAGGAACACCAAGCTGCCAACTGCAGGATGCTGTGTGGCAGCTGACAATATTGCCACTGCAGCTAAACTTTAGCCTTTCAGGTGGTGTACATTTGTTGTGGCGGTGCTTCCTGAGCACAGTAGTTGTGACTGGGAAGCACATCGAACCACGAACCAATTATTTTAGGCATTTTAAATCTGTTAAACCATTGCAACTGGGAACATATATATTTACACAACGTTTGAATTTTGGCAGAAATGTCTTCATTGTTTTCAAGTGCTTCCCTTCCTTTTGTGTTGTTGATTTGATAGAATCACGTAAATTGCAACTCGTCATGCTGCGGTCATGAACGTGTTGCCGGGGCTCGAGTCAAACAGAACCGATCCCTGGCAATACTGCTGAGGATTCTTTTCCAATTGGGAGCAAAATCTGGGGGTTTGTCGGGTGAGCACGACTCCTACCCCGCCTCACTCAGCCCTCGGTGCTGTGTCCCGTCTCCTTTACGCACAGACAGTAAGTAGAGACTTCCACATCAACACATTAAGGATTACATGTATCAGTGTTGCAGTATTGTCTCAAATTAATATATCTTTCTAAAATATACTGGTATAACTCGTAATAATGATATACCATCCAGCCATTTTATTGTTTTGTTTTCATACAATGTTTGTTTTTCTTTTTAAAATGCATGTTGCAATTGTGATTTGCGTCCATTTGAGACGCAAGTGTTTTGAGTTAAGAGCTCTGTCTCAGAATCAATTAAACTCGTAACGTGAGGTACTACTGGATTAAAATGTGAGTGCCTGAGAGGCCATGAACTTGAGAGTTTGCACTGGCTCCCTGTTTATTTTAGAATTGATTTTAAAACATTGCTCTTTGTTTTTAAAGCTGTACATGGACTGGGACCTCATCCAAATTTGCAATCCTGCGCGCGCTCTGAGTTCCGAGAGCCAGCTCCAGCTCGTGGTGCCCAAGACCAGACTTAAAACCAGGGGAGACATGGCCTGCTCTGTGGTCGGCCCTAACCTCTGGAACACTCTGCCCCTCCATATTCAAACTGCTCCCACAGAGGAGTGTTTTAAGTCATGTCTTAAGACCCATTTTTATTCTCTGGCTTTTAACACTACATGAGTTGTGTAGTCCTCTGTTGCCCTCTTGTGTTTTAAAATTTAGATTTTTTATTTACTGTTTTGATTGGTTTCACCCTTAAAATCGTTTTTAAATCATATTTATTTTATATTGGTTTTATATGTATTTATTTTGTTTTTTGTTTTTATTCAGTCATTGGTGGAGCTCAGGATAGTATTTGAATGTTGTTTTTAATATTGTTGTGCAGCACTTTGGAAACATTTTGTTGTTTAAATGTGCTATATAAATAAAGTGGATTGGTTTGGATTGGATTGGATGAAGATGTCCTGACTTGTGACTGGATGAAGGCAGTGGTGTGTTCAGTGAGAGAGGCATCTATCTGCACACAAGAGACAGTGTGCAACCCCTGCACTAAGATAACCTTGAATACATCCACAAAAAAAGAATAACAGTTTAATTCTGCATAGACAGATTGCTTTGCCTGTTAAAAAATTTGAAAAAAAATATTTAAAAGTTTATAAGATGCGTTGTGTTTTGAGGGTCCAGACCTTTTCTTTATTTACTAAGAGGACAGACAGACAGGTTTGTTTTCTACGAATCCATCTAAGACCTATAGGTCCTGTCATACTTCCATACAGCACTTCGGCTGTACTGTAGCTTACAATGCACACTTTTGTGCTATTCTTAAAAGACCAAACTGGATTCAGGACTATTCAATTGAGCCAATTCAGCTTCCTTACTGTTCCATTCACATATTTTCACTCGGACATGCGCTTTGCTACTCAGTGGCCTAGTTGTTAGAGTGTCCACCCTGAGATCGGTAGGTTAGGAGTTCATACCAAAGACTATAAAAAAAAAATGGGACCCATTGCCTCCCTGCTTGGCACTCAGCATCAAGGGTTGGAATTGGGGGTTAAATCACCATAAATGATCAAGGGGATGGGTCCAATGCAGAGGAAAATTTTCACCACACCTAGTGTGTGTGTGACAATCATTGGTACTTTAACTTTATGGCAAAAAAACAACCCACTGTGATGATATCAATATCCAAGGAAAATAAGTGTGATTCTCACCGTAAGAGATTGGCCAAAGAGGAATCGTCTTTCTACTCGTGTGTCATTGGGCAGCTTGAAGACTATTTTGACGCTCTCAGGGTCATCAGCAAGCGGCTCGGGTGGGAGACATTCTGACTTCCTCTCCTTCTCCTCTTCAAGAGTCTCAAGTCGCAAAAGAAACGAGTGTCAATACATGACTGACTCCTTAAGTTAAGAGGAGTAGGGACTCACTCGTCGCCGCCTCTCCTCAGCAAGGACACTCTGTAGGACCTTCTCCTCTTCTTGCCTCCTTTGCTCCTCCTCTTCCCTTTTCTTTCGGTCCTTCTCCTGGTCGGCACGCAGGGAGGCCAAGTACGCCTCGTCCTGCTGCTGTCGTAGCACTTGTGTCTGACTCCTCTCCTCCCTGAAACAAAAGCAGTATTCTCACCTTCATCATCACTTTGTAAGTTTTCTTCACCCCAATTGTCCTGCTTTGCATCATGAGAGTTCAGCTCAAGTTGCTCATTGGTAGAATAGTAAATTAATATCACTTAATGATTTCAACCTTTGACCAAAGATGCATTAGTCATGGGTCCTTGTTTTGATCACTTTGAACAGACAGTTATGCGGAAAAACCAACATTTTCACAAATGTACTGTATATAGATTGTAGATAAGATAGATAGATAGATAGATAGATAGATAGAACTTTATTCATATGCTGCTGATTTTGATATCAATCATTTATGAATTAAATCAGCAGATTAAACATTTCTTGGAGCCAGTTGTTCAAGGGTTGTAATCTGATCGGATTGGATCAAATCTTGAAATTGTTTCAAAAGAGAAAACAAGGATTCCGAAATTGGATAGGATAACAGAATCCTATCCTAGTTTTAATCTGGATTAAACTTTGTTTGTGTTGTCCAAAAGACAGGATTACCCTGATCCCAACATGGGGTGGGATTTCAGGGAGAAAATGTAGTAAAAATTTGTCAAATACACTTGTATCATTTAATGTATATATTTTTAAATGTATATTTTGCACTAGAGCTGTATAACCGTTAAAAAAAGTAATTAAGTAAATAAAGCATACATAGGCTACCAAATAAGCTTTTTAGTATAGTAAAGTCAAACTTAACAATCACAATTAAACGATAAAAACCACGAAACAATCCCCCTGAATGGATTTCAATAACAAACCAAAGTATAATAAATGTTTCTGTCATCACTGAATTATTTCCAAAGAAACAATAATTAGAAACTCTTAAAATATCTACAGTGTATTTGCTAATGTATATATTTTTAGCATTTGTTGTGCTTCATAAGCATGGTCATAAATCAAAATAAGATAGGAAGTGGAATTTTATTTGTCACAAAATAAAAAAACACTTTGTGACCCCATGTTGGCTCGTCTGTTGTTCTTTATTTAGCTGTAGCCTACATTGTTATATGTCATCCATTTACCACACTGGTAATCCGAATTTGGTCATCTTAAAAACTGTGTATTTGGACCAGGTTGATTCAATCCTTTGTTGCTTTGAAAAACCATCATAAAAGTAAGACGGATTACCTAATTTGGGTAGCAAAAAAATGTGATTCACAAATCTGGATCATTTTGATCCAGATTAAATGTTTTGAACAATTGGCCCTTGGTGTTTAAAGCTAGCTAAGTAGCTATCTTAGCATGTCTGCTCCTAGCTTGTGCTCAGTGTGTAAGGTGTATAACCTCATCTTCCAGTAATAAATGTACTTGATAAAGATACTTAAGAAACTAAAAAATGAAGTTTTGTTGGCCATAATAGAGGGGATTATTGTTATTAGTTTATGGGAGCAGCTTCCCACTGTGTGTGGAGCCAGCCGGGTACTGAAATAAATACAGTGTCAGACAGAGGAAATCTGCATTGTGTGTGATTGACATTAAGAGGAATTAATTACTTTTTGACAAAAAAACAGTGGCTGATCAATCAGCACATGCTTATTTATACAGTTATATGTTAAGATCATTATTCTATCTATTTCCAATCTAATGTTATGTTAGAAGAGTTTCCAATACCGTTCCATTCTTTCAGACATCAGATATGTTTGGTTGGCTTCCATGATAAAGTTGAGCTGATTGATGAAGTCCTCGGGCTGAATGAGACCCTCAAGCCTACCCACCACTGTCATCTTGCGGTCCTTCAACATGATCATGGCCAGGAATGGGTAAGTGTTCTCCCGCAGAGCTTGGGACACTAAATGTGAAAGAAAAAAATCCTCTTTATCAATCAACACTGCTTCTACAGTCAAACTAGGGTTGGGCGATATGGCCTTTTATTAATACCTCGATATTTTTAAGCCATGTCACGATACATGATATACATCTCGATATTTTGCCTTAGCCTTGAATTAACACCTGATGCATATAATCACAGCAGTATGATGATTATATGTGCCTACATTAAAACATTCTTGTTTGTACTGCATTAATATATGCTAATTTTAAACTTTTATGCAGAGAGGGAAACCGCAATTAAGTCAATTTACCAATACTGTATTTATTAAACAGTTATTAAGCAGTGGTGTTTAGGGCACGTCCAACCGGTAGGAGGCCACGGGGAAGACCCAGGACACGTTGGGAAGACTATGTCTCCCGGCTGGCCTGGGAACGCCTCGGGATCCCCCGGGAAGAGCTAGACGAAGTGGCTGGGGAGAGGGAAGTCTGGGTTTCCCTGCTTAGGCTGTTGCCCCCGCGACCCGACCTCGGATAAGCGGAAGATGATGGATGGATGGATGGATAAGCAGTGGCACAAACATTCATGTGTTTTCAATACAGAAAGTGCAAGATTGTCAGACATTTTAAAACAAGCTATGAGTGCACTTTTGTGGATGATGTCATTAAGATGACAAAACACAAAATTAAAGAGCACTTTTTGTACAGAACACAACTACAATAGCTTAAAACAAATAAAGTGCACTTTTGTGCATGATGTCACACAAGATATTTCAATAACTGTCAAATAAAAGTGAAAATCAAATGGTTTATGTCCATTGCTATGTAGTAGGTTCCTGCGGACGTTAGAACTAATTTTTTCATACAGTGTTGATCTGGAAATGGTTGCTTCAGCATTTCGTGGGTGTGACACAGAACGGAGATGTTAACATGAACATTTTTAAGCACTCTTCATTCTCTAGCGGATGACTTTTCAAATGATACTACAAATTAGCAGTAGGTGTTACTTTTTGTACCAACGCTTTTGCCGCATACTTGGTCGACATCTTCCCGCTTGAAGCCAAACCACCGCCAGACGATGGACCCTGTGCTGTTTTTCTTAGGAATTAATTATTTCTTCATTTGTTACCAGATTCGCACACTCTCGTATTACCACTTGCACTACTCCGCTAGCATCGCAGCTAATGTTGCCCATACTGCTACCTCTCTGCTCCGCGAGGGCGTATGATGCGACAGTATGTGACGTATGTAAGAAGGTGCGCTTGTTTTAAGTCTCTGTGAGAAAGAGACAAGAAAGAATGAAAAAAGTCTGAAGTGTAATACCCGCAGCTAAAATCAGTTGCCTGAGAACGTATACTCGAATATCACGATATAGTCATTTTCTATATTTCGCACAGAGACAAACCCGCGATATATCGAGTATATCGTTCAGCCCTAGGTCAAATCTATTCATGTATTATTTTATGGTACTGTGAGTCACACAATTTAAATTAGTACTGGAGTTAAGTGACAGAAATGTAGGAAATTGTATTTATTTTTACATCTGACAAAAAGCCTTTATGTGCACAAAGTATTGTGTATAACAACCTTTGCTTTTTAGGCACTATTGTAGACTGCAGTTTTCACACCAACTGTTTGACTATAAGTTTTTGCATTGGACTGAAAATAACTGTTGTGGGTTTTCCTTAGATTGCCAAGATACATGTGGCGGTGTGAGTGTGGCTGGTTGCGCGGTCAGTAGGACGACATATTTGCTATGATGCAAATATTTTTTTTAAAAAGGCCAAAAAACGTCTACATACATTTGAAACAACAGTTGTTGTTTTTTTTTAAAAGGCCAAACAATGTCTACATAAATTTGAAACTAATCTGTTATAAATTATAGTATTAAAATATATTTTTTGTTACAACGATTATGCACAAAAGGCACACATACTACAAGAAACACAGTATATACAGGACATCCATTATTCCACCCATTTTCAGCTGTTCGTGTCGTTGCTAAATAAAACGGTATTACATCCGTTTTTTATGCATGTCTTTGAAAGGTGGAAGGATATGGGGTCCCTCAATGCACAGTTGATGTTACGGTAGTTTGTACATCGGGGCTTTGCGCCAGTGAGCCAGTTGCACTGTGAGCAACCATAACTCTGTTTGGATTATTAGTTTCTCGTCACGGGCAAATGATGGCGGTTGAAAAAAGAAGGGAAGTGTTTTTAATGCTTAATCTATCATCGCCAATCAATAATTTCTTTAAATGTGCACACCAGCGCAGCTTTGTCAGGAAAGGTTTGTTTGGTATACTTTGAAATAATTTTTTTAAATGTTGATTTTTTTTAACAAGGCACTTACTGTAACAAATCTATATCTGCGGCCTAAAAAAAAAGTATACTTTTAAATTATCATTATTGTGAGTTCATGTAAATTAGGTAGTAAAACTAAAAAGATTGTTTACTTGCCATTTAAGGGTGCTGAGCACATCAAGTGACGTTTGTTTTGTTTTGTATGTAATCTTTTATATAACTCTGTTATTCAAATAAAGATGTCAAAAAATGAAAATCGTTGTAAATGTGACCGCGGACACGATCATAACTGCCCTAAAACATCCTGACGGAAGGGAAATAGTCTTCGTGCAATCGTGGGGCCGATCGTGTCTTCCTGAATGATCGTGTAGTTACATATATTACAACGACAGACGTCTGTTTCTGAATGTGGCGTCAAAGAGGACGCAATCTGCTTACCTCTGTAGCCCTCAGGTTTGTTCGTTGAGCATGCCCAGAACAGCATTCGGGCGTTGAGGAAGGTTATCACTTCTTCTGTACATAGTGTGGAGCTACAGAGATATGTACAGCACAAAGGGAAGAAAATCACATTAAAAATGGTTCATAAAAGAAAACAGAAGGTTCACAAGCACATGGATTTATCACACAATTGTCAACATTACAAAAAATGTAATATTTAAAAAAACACCAACCGGCAAAACTCATCAGTGTCTTGATGATCGTCTCCATGAAGATACACTAAAAGGTAACGGAGCTCCCCTTTGGCATCGTTTAGTGCCTGCAAACATTTCAAATATAGTGTGACATTTCAGATATGTTTTTTTTCTGGTTAGAAAAATAAGTATCAATATGCTTATTTCTGAATGTTTATCAATGTATAGATTTTAGTTCTTGTAGCTTTAAATATGTTGCTATCCAATTTTGGCGAGTTATTCACATTAATGTTCGGCTTGGTTTTTACACAGGGTGCCCTTCCTGACACAACCCTGGCCGGGAAGCGATCCCATGACCTCTGCACTGAAAGTCAGAAGTGTGTATGTGCCATTACACCACTAGGGGATCCTGTAGCTTTGAATATATATATATATATATATATATATATATATATATATATATATATATATATATACAGTATATATATATATTTTAATATAGGAAAGTAGAGGCATACAGTGATAAAACCTGTAAGCCGCCATCCTTCCGACTGGGTGACTCACATCGACATAAGCGGTTGTCAAAATAACCGAAAATAGCTATTGTTAATTATTTGTATGTTATATAAATGATTGATATTGGCATAGAAATAAGATATGGGATAATATATTTTTTCTGTCTGAGGTAGTGCTTGGATGTCGGCGCATTAGTGATGACCTGCTAACTTAGTATGTATGTGCTGTAGAATGATTAACAAGTTTCACCTTTGGGTTGTATATATGGAGTTTGAAATGAAAAAATCACTCAGAGTAGGGTTGGGCAATTATATGATCGTGAGCATAAAACAATCCATCTTTATTGACCGTGACCATGTGTGTGTCTGTGAATGTGTGTGTTTGTGTACGTTCAATCAGCGCTGTGCCTCTTACCCTTACACAGCTGGAAGTGCAGCCCAGAAGAACAAAATAAAGCAATATGACTAACAATAGCATAGAAATTGAAACAACTTTTAAAAAGGAGCAGCGCCTTTAGTGACAGTCTTTACTTTCACTTTTGTATTCTGCTGCAGCTAACCAGTAATCCTGCTCTGAATGCAGACTCGCGGGCACTCAGACCGTCTATGTGACTGTATTGGTCTTGACTGGGAGAATCAACACACCCACTAATTTAATCAGAAAAGGCATTTTGATATGTAAATATTTTTAATCAGATGTTTTGCTTGTATTTTCATAAACAATGTTTTCATTATATGCATTCTCTAGCATCGCAGTAAAAGAAGAATAATGTATTCATTCATGACACCACATGTGACCTGAGAGAAGAGCTGCTCATGTGTGGGAAATGAAGTGCTGGAATTCTAGCATATCAGGTATTAGTCAGCCAATATCAGCATTGAATCCTTCTTAGGGGGTATTGCACTTTTTGTTTTTAAGTTTGCCTATCATTCACAATTTTTTTGCATGACAAGAACACATATGTTTTTCTTTTTTTTTTACGCATTTTTAATAATAAATAAATGTGATGGAAACTCTGCTTACAATGGAGCCTAAGGGAGTTGCTCTATTCTGCCTATAAAAGGCCTTAAAAAACATCCAAACACTTTATTAACGTTTTATATACATGCTGTAAGTATATATGTAATGTAGTAACAGGCACAGTAATAATAACATTTGATATTTACGTATTTTGATCATTTTAAGCATACTCTGCACATTAATTTAAAAACGCATTACGTTTGCTTCCCCCCATACATCACTGATTATTACTGACTGCATACTCAATGAGCCAACAACCATAATAAAAAGATCACTTACTGTGAAATGTCTGCAGTCATTAAGATGCTGACTGATAGAATATTGTTATATTTCCGTTTAAATTAAATATGACTCCTAATCCTTAAGAAAAGGGGGTTGGAACCAAGCGTCTTTTCGTGTCGTTCTCAACATTTATGGGTCTAAAATGGCTGTCAAAGTGTACCAAAATGTCGTATTACATCTCTTTCTGCTATCCAGGTGAGAAAAGGTTTAAATGAATCTGTTAAATTATTGCGCTGCCGTATGCTTAAAAGGATCAAAATTCGCAAATAACACGTTTTTTTGAATGTGTCTGGTACAACATTACATATATACCTACAGCATACACAGTTATGTTCATAATAATAGCAGTGTGTTTAAAAAGGTGAGTAAACCTCAAAATTCTTCAGATAAATTGTATTTTAATGAACCCAAATGCATTGGGTACACTGCACATTCTATTTCAAAGCCATACAATTAGAAAAAAGTAAATGAATGATAATATTTTACAGAAAGTCAATAAATATAAAACAAAAAAATAGCAGTAATGACATATTTCTTTGCAAAACTCAAAATCACTGTATAAACTAAGAAATGCTTGCATATTCAACTTTCTTGAGAATCATTAACTAATATTTAGTTGCATAACCACAGTTTCTGCTTCACATCTGTGGCACATGGAGTCCACCAACTTCTGATACCGTTCAACAGGTATTGTAGCCCAGGAAAATTGTAGTACGTTCCCCAATTCCTCTGCATTTCTTGGCTTTGCCTCATGAACAATATCTTTTATGTCAGCCAACAAGTTTTCAATGAGATTAAAGTCCGGGGATTGTGCTGGCCACTCCATTACTTGAATTCTGCTTGTCTGAAACCATGATTTTGCTCGCTTGCTGGTGTGTTTGGGGTCATTGTCTTGTTGAAACACCCATTTCAAGGGCATTTCTTCTTCAGCATACAGCAGCATGACTTCTTCCAGTATTCTGATGTACTCAAACTGATCCATGATCCCTGGTATGCGATAAATAGGACCAACACCGTAGTACGAGAAACATCCCCATATCATGATGCCTGCACCACCATGCTTCACCATCTTCACTGTGTATTGGGGCTTGAATTCAGACCCAAAAAGAACAATGTTACTCTCATCAGTCCACAAAATATAACGCCATTTCTTTTTAGCCCAGTCAATGTGTTCTTTGGCAAATTGTAACCGCTTCAGCACATGTCTTTTTTTTAACAATGGGACTTTGCGGGGGCTTCTTGCTGGTAGCTTGGCTTCAAATAGACGTGGTCTGATTGCTACAGTACTCACAGGCCATCTTAGATATTCTTTGATCCTCCTGGAGCTGATCATTGGCTGAGCCTTTGCCATTTTGGTTATTTTCCAATCCATTCGAATAGTCTTTTTTTTTTTCCTTCCTCGCCTTTCTGGTTTTGGCTGCCATTTTAAAGCGTTTGATATCATTTTTAGCTGAACAGCCTATCATTTTCTGCACTTCTTTATAGGTTTCCCCCTCTTTTATTAATTTCTTAATCAAAGAACGCTCTTCATCTGAACAGTGTCTGGAACGACCCATTTTACTCTGTTTTGTAAGGACAAATGCACAGCCAGCATATGCAGCGTCAGTTGCCTTGATCCTTAAATAAGGGCCACCTATTTAACACCTTTTTTTTTCACATAATCAATGACCTAACTAATTGAACTCAGTAAGCACTGCTATTTTTTTAACACGCCCCTTTCAGTAAATGATTCAGTTTCACAGAATCAGCAGCATGTATGCATGCCATGCCTGTTGGGTCTGTTGGTTTTCTATACCTTTACTAAACCTTCTAGAAATGTACTTGCAGTGTAGAAGTTGAAATTCTAACAAAAACACTGATTTATCTTGCTAATGTGGTGGGACTGCTATTATTTTGAACACAACTGTATATAAAACGATGGAGGTTATTGGATGTTTTTAGAGCGCTTTGACGGCAGAATAAAGGGAATCCTTTTAGCTTCATTGTTAATTGACTTTTGCTATTGTTTATTCACAAGTTACAATGCATTTTAAAGAAAAAAAATTCTTGTCGTCTTACATAAGAAATTTCTTTAAAAAAGTGCAGTTCCCCTTTAAGATGTTAGTGACAATTCTGCAAAATCTCACTTACGGGAATTGTCCTAATGATGATCTCTGAACTCACCTGGCTGTACGTTCCCTGGTAAAAAACAGGATGTGAGCGGCCATACTTCTCCTCAAAACTATGAATGAAGGACACAACATCTCCAACAGGGTCTGTAACACGACCGCGAGGGTCTGGTCTGACGAACCGCAGGGCAAACCTGGAAGAAAACAATATTGACGATTTTTGTTGTACATCAATATCTGCATCTTATATTCTTCCTCTTACCTGAATATGTCCAGGAGTGTGTAATATGTAAATCTGAAAGGTAACATTATCAAGTAATAACTCCATCCCAGCAAGCCCTGAAATACACAACCAATCAAATCAATTACCTAAATACAAACTATATACTAAAAATTCCTTTAAAAGTACAATGCATTTATTATATCCAAACTACAAATCTTGATAGAACATTAGTACATGTTGCTTATTCTCTATAGCAGACCTACCCTGGGTTGCGGCCTGGAGACAATATAACTATATACTCTGTGGTCTGCTGTATTGACCTGTAAAGGTCTGGATGGTGGAGGGTTGAACACACTGGGTACTCCTTCCTGCTCATTAAGTCTGTCTTGTACTGCAGCCTGAAAGCAATACAATGAAAAGCAGTGTTTTCCATACAATTGCCACAAATAAACGTGGAGCTATCTGTTCACCCCCACTCATGAACACTTTATTATGACCCTGGTCTGCCAGACCAAGCAAGAGAAATCAATGTTGTCAAAATAGCAACTTTGTCGCTATTTTCAGCGAGTAATATGACCCCTCAAGATAGTGTCTTTTGAAAAAGCGATTAGCAGCAAATCTAATGGAAACTTTTGGAGAAATGAAAACATGTCTCACTCGTCTGAACGAGGACTGGGTGCCGCTGGGGGCCCCTACCCATCTAAAAGCACTCACAGGCAGCATGGTCTTAAGACAATTGTAATGGTGCGTTCCATTTACCTCGGAAGTTGAAAGTCGGAGCTGGAATGACATCACAGCCTAATTGTGAGCGTTCCGGTCACAAAATCGGAACTCAAGATGGCCACATCCACAAAAGCTACTTTTGAATACAAACAACTTATGGGAAAATAAGCACTTTCTGCAACCTTCAAACACAGTGGATGAAGAGGAAACACATACGCAATGTAGAACGCATAAAACATATGAAATACATTTAGTTTACACAACATGAACGTTACCATATATAAGTGTTGAACAATACATCATATATGCCTAATTGAGTGTGACAAATACCAATCAGAAGTGGTAATAATGGAAATTTTAGAAGCGTATATCATTGCTTACATCTAGAGCAGGCATCTTAAAAAACAACTCAGGGCTGGTGAGAACGCTGCGACTTTCTGAGTGGGAGTCTGACCTCGAGGGACGTTTCCGTTGGAATTCCAACTACGATCTCGAAAATTCTGACTTCCCAATACAAATTAAACGCACCATTAAGTGACAAAATGAAGAGACATGTTACAAAAACAGAAACGAGCAGCATACATTCAGACTAAGTTAACACCATAATAATACACATACTACTATTAATAAGCACCCTTCCAATAGTTCTAACACATGACTTGTATAAAAATGATGTTATGATGCTAAAATGATGCTATAAAGCTGTGATTCTCAAACTGTGGTACGTGTACCACTAGTGGTACGCAGACTCTATCCAGTGGTATGCAAAACAAAAAAACAATTAAATAATGTAATTTAATGGGGACGGGGTGGCGGAGTTGGGAGAGTGGCCATGCCAGCAATCTGAGGGTTCCTGGTTCGATCCCCAGTTACTACCAGCCTAGTCACGTCCGTTGTGTCCTTGAGCAAGACACTTCACCCTCGCTCCTGATGGGTCGGGCTTAGTGCCTTGCATGGCAGCTCCCGCCATCAGAATGTGTGTGTGAATGGGTTAATGTGGAAATAGTGTCAAAGCGCTTTGAGTACCTTGAAGGTAGAAAAGCGCTACACAAGAATAACCCATTTACCATAATTTAATTTCCCGTATTAAAACAAAATATCTGCCTGGTTTTTAATGAACACTTAGACCTACTACGATACTGCATTTTAATGTTGGTCATTATGGTGGTAGCCAAGTGTTTTCTGAGGTGGTACTTGATGAAAAAAGTTTTGCGAACCACTGCTATTAAGCATACTTATGGATATTTTTCAATGGAGTATTCCAATGATTGCAGTTCTTAGTGGTGTAGCACCCTGCTGCATCATTCGTACCACAAAAACAACACGATGCAGTGGATTTCCACACCACTGGAAATAAAAATCACAATGACCAACACAACTGAACAAGAATCACTTTCTAAGGGCAGAACGGTTTACATGGCTTTACTGTGGGATCAAGTAGGACAATGTGGTGTTTTGAAAAATTACCTCAATGTTCCAGTTATGTTGTTCTAATGTGCGACGACATTGGTCCATAGATTCCAAACCAGTGAGGTCCTGTCAAGACACATAAAAGGAAAATATTTGATTAGTTTAAGCTAGTTTTTTTGATTGATTGAAACTTTTATTAGTAGATTGCAAAGAACAGTATATATTCTGTACAATAGACTACTAAATGGTAACACCCGAATAAGTTTTTCAACTTGTTTAAGTTGGGGTCCACGTAAATCAATTCATGGTACAAATATATACTATCAGCATAATACAGTCATCACACAAGTTAATCATCCCACGTAAATCAATTCATTTACAAATATATACTATCAGCATAATACAGTCATCACAAGTTAATCATCAGAGTATATACATTGAAATATTTACAATCCGGGGGGTGGGGTGTGAAGGGGTTTGGCGCAGGGAGGTTAGGTTTGGTTGATATCAGCACTTCAGTCATCAACAATTGCATCATCTGAGAAATGCACATTGAAACAGTGTAGGTCTGACTTCGTAGGATATGTACAGCTAGCAGTGAACATAGTTAGTTCAGAAAGCATAGGAACAAGTATATACATTTGATTATTGACATTTGATTATGTACAATCCGGGGAGGTGGGATGTGGTGGGAGGAGGGTGTTAGACTAGTGTTGTAGTTGCCTGGAGGTGTTCTTTTAGCGTGGTTTGAAGGATGCTAGAGATGCACTTTCTTTTACACCTATTGGGAGCGCATTCCATATTGATGTGGCATAGAAGGAGAATGAGTTAAGACCTTTGTTGGATTGGAATCTGGGTTTAACGTGGTTTGCGGAGCTCCTCCTGGTGTCGTGATTATGGCGGTCATTTACGGTATGGAAGTAGTTTGACATGTACTTCGGTATCAGGGAGGTGTAGCGAATTTTATAGACTAGGCTCATTGCAAGTTGTTTTACTCTGTCCTCCACCGTAGCCAGCCCACTTTGGAGAAGTGTGTAGGAGAGAGGTGTGATCTGGGGTGGAGGTTAAAGTTAGAGTACCAATGATTTTCACTCACACACTAGGTGTCGTGAAGTGTGTCCTCTGCATTATACCCATCCCCTTTTTCACCCCCTGGGAAGTGAGGGGACTAGAAGTAACCGGACTAGCTTGTTCTGGGATTTTTGGAGTCTAAATGTGAGCGTTTTGGATACCAGGAGGTACATGCGTAATCGAAAAAAGGGTTTAATGAGAGTTCCCGCTAGAATCTTCATGGTGCTATAGTTGACCAGTGAGGAAATTCTGAAGAGAAATCTCTTTCTTTGGTTGACGTTTTTGATTACCTTTGTTGCCATTTTATCACAGGAAAGATTAGCCTCTAGAGTGGAACCTAGATAGGAGACCTCATCTTTCCTGGTATAATAATAGTGAAGTCACTGACTTTAAGGTTGATTTGGGACCCAAATAGGATGGATTTCCTTTTACCTAAGTGCATGGAAGCTTATTGTCAGCGAGACAGGTGCAAATTCTACAGAGTTGAGCACTGACTGCTGGACTGCTGTATGGAATTATTCCTACTAAGGTCATCATCATCATCATCATCAGCCGTTGTCAGTCCACTGCTGGACGAAAGCCTCAGCATGTTTCTGCCATTTGGTGTACTTTTCATGCTGGTCCTACTAAGGTAGAAGGAATCAAAAACAAGCTGTAGGATGAACATGTATCTTCCAACAAACTCCACAGTTATAATTAGCATTGACACAACATGCATCTGCCTCACTATATGAAGGTCCTGAGTAGTCCTGTAGTTCAGGATCTTTCTATGTGGAGTTTGCATGTCCTCCCCGTGACTGCATGGGTTCCCTCCGGGTACTCCGGCTTCCTCCCACTTCAAAAGACATGCACCTGGGGATAGGTTGATTGGCAACACTAAATTGGCCCTAGTGTGTGAATGTGAGTGTGAATGTTGTCTGTCTATCTGTGTTGGCCCTGCGTTGAGGTGGCGACTTGTCCAGGGTGTACACCGCTTTCCGCCTGATTGTAGCTGAGATAGGCACCAGCGCCCCCCGTGACCCCGAAGGGAATAAGCGGTAGGAAATGGATGGATGGACAACAAACCTCCATCTAGCAGGATCACATAGGTTAGCCGCTTAGCTCTCCAATGAACAGCTACTAGCATCGAACTGTCCATCAAGGAAACTGCAGTATGGTATATTTAAGACCGTGGAATAATGCAGGGCGCTACAATATATTGTATTATTATCATACAACTTAGCCAACAATGACTTCCAATGCATTTGTCAAAACTTTAGTGACAGCTCGGTCGTTGTGCTAAGCTTGAAAGGAGTCACTGGGAGTCTGTAATGATAGTGACAGCTATATTCATCATTTGGCAAATGGAACCCTTAAAGCAGGGGTAGGGAACCTATGCTCCAGAGCCAGATGTGGCTCTTTTGACGACTGCATCTGACTCTCAGATAAATTTTAGCTGACATAGCTTATATCCAGGCTCGGGATCTTTCTGTGTGGAGTTTGCATGTTCTCCCCGTGAATGCGTGGGTTCCCTCCGGGTACTCCGGCTTACTCCCACCTCCAAAGACATGCACCTGGGGATAGGTTGATTGGCAACACTAAATTGGCCCTAGTGTGTGAATGTGAGTGTGAATGTTGTCTGTCTATCTGTGTTGGCCCTGCGATGAGGTGGCGACTTGTCCGGGGTGTACCCCGCCTTCCGCCCGATTGTAGATGAGATAGGCGCCAGCACCCCCCGCGACCCCGAAAGGGAATAAGCGGTAGAAATGGATGGATGGATAGCTTAACACGATAAGTACCGTATTTTCTGCACTATAAGGCGCACCTAAAAACCTCAAATTTTCTCAAAAGCTGACAGTGCGCCTTATAATCTGGGGCGCCTTATATATGAACCAATATTGAGCCACAATAAGCGGTAGAAATGGATGGATGGAGGTCTCGCAACTACGGTAAGCAGCCGCCAACTTCATTTTCCCCCGTAGAAGAAGAAGTGTGCTTCTTCTTCTACGCTTCTTCTTCTACAGCCGCCGACCTTATTTTCCCCCGTAGCAGAAGAAGCGCGCGGTGCATGCTGGAATTATTGACTGCGGGAGGCGTGCCGTCCTACTAAGAGACACGCTTACGACGCAGAATTTAAACTCAAGGCAATCAATCACGCAGTAGAACAAGGGAATAGAGCAGCAGAGAATTAAACATCAACGGTGCGGAAGTGGAAAAAGCAACAAGGGAGGATTGACAAAAGAACTCCGGCCGCTAGATATTGGTGTCAACAGGGGATTCAAAGCTAGACTGCGAACTGCGTGGGAACAGTGGATGACAGAAGGCGAACACACGTTCACCAAGACAGGGAGACAGCGCCGGACAGCATACACCACTATCTGCCAGTAGATCGTAAATGCCTGGGCTGATATATCAGTCTCAACTGTGGTCCGAGCTTTCAGGAAGGCAGGAATTGTCACTGAACTGCTAGACAACAGCAGCGACACCGACTCCATTAATGATGACTTCGAAGAGACAGATGTTGGATGCCGTATTAGCCCAACTCTTTTATTCGGACACTGAAGAAGAATTTGAGGGATTCGTGGATGAGGAATGACTTAAAGTGAGCTTGACATGATTATTTTGTGTGCTGTGTTGTGTGACATTAACGTTTGAGCAACGTTGACTTATTGATATATTGTTATGTATGGTTAATGGCTATGAGTTGGGTTTTTTTTGTTTGTTTTTTTTTTCCCTTGGCCTCAGTCTGCACCCCCACTACAGGGCCCAGGCTAAGACCGATTTTTTTTATTTTATTTTAATCTTCTATTCTTTTCTCCCTCGCCCCCCCCCCCCCCCCCCATGTTAACCTGTATGTCATCTTTTTTGTAAGGGGCGCTGGAAGCCGGCAGACCCGTCAGCGATCCTGTTCTGTCTCCCTGTAATGTTTGTCTGATCTTGAATGGATTGTGCTGAAAATTGTAATTTTCCTGAAGGAACTCTCCTGACGGAATAAATAAAGTACTATCTAATCTAATCTAATGTTGCACTCACGTTTGATTGACCGTAACAGTATATTATACATGCTATACCTTGCTGTTAAAAGATTAAACAAAATACCACGTCACAGACTTTACCTCGGGGAATATAATAAAACAGCTGTTTATTCATTTTGGGAGTGAACAGAGTTGTCAGAACGCTAGGTTTTAATCTATTAATAAAGTTTGACTGACCTGACTGTTTTGTTGACATTCCCTTTAGCGCAGCTCCATCTAATGGATGCATAATGTAACCCCAGCCTCTACTGTAGCATCTATTCTATGCGCCTTATAGTGCGGTGTGCCTTATATGTGAACAAAGTTTTTAAATAGGCCATTCATTGAAGGTGCGCCTTATAATCTTATAGGGACGCCTTATAGGGACGTCACGCGTACACGTCAGCATTCCGCAACGTTTTCAACAGGACACGTCGCGGGAAATTTAAAATTGCAATTTAGTCAACTAAAAAGGCCGTATTGGCATGTGTTGCAACGTTAATATTTCATCATTGATATATAAACTATCAGACTGCGTGGTGAGTAGTAGTGGGTTTCAGTAGGCCTTTAAACCCTACTGAATAGCTCTTAAAGGCCTACTGAAACCCACTACTACCGACCACGCAGTCTGATAGTTTATATATCAATGATGAAATATTAACATTGCAACACATGCCAATACGGCCTTTTTAGTTTACTAAATTGCAATTTTAAATTTCCCGGGAGTTTCTTCTTGAAAACGTCATGTGACGTCAAGGGCTGTTAGAAAATATGAGCGCTGCGCACACACACAGCTAAAAGTCGTTTGCTTTAACGGCATAATTACACAGTATTTTGGAGATCTGTGTTGCTGAATCCTTTGCAATTTGTTCAATTAATATTGGAAAAGTCAAAGTAGAAAGATGGAGTTGGGAAGCTTTAGCCACACAAACACACAGTGATTCCTTGTTTAAAATTGACAGAGGTGAAACTTTACTATGGGTCAGAGCGGTCAAGCAAACGTGGTTCCCGACCGAATGTCAACCAGCAGGTTTCGGTGAGAAATTGTGGTAAAAAGTCGCTTCTTACAGGAAATCAGCTGAGCTTGTGCCGCCCATACAGCTGCCATCGACTTTTCTAGGACACTGCGAGTCAACACACCCGTGGACACACACCTCCGACTATCAGGTACTGTCAAACTCACTAAAACACTAGCAACACAATAGAAAGATAAGGGATTTCCCAGAATTATCCTAGTAAATGTGTCTAAAAACATCTGAATCCGTCCCAATGCAATCCCGTTTTTTTTTTTCTAGTCCGTCGCTATCAATATCCTCAAACACGAATCTTTCATCCTCGCTCAAATTAATGGGGAAATTGTCGTTTTCTCGGTCCAAATAGCTGTTTTTGTTGGAGGCTCCCATTAAAAACAATGTGTTACAATGAAGATGTGAGGAGCTGTCACGCCAAATTTCTTCCCCCCTACAAAAACCTCCCCCCCCATTTACTTCCGGGGTCATGATTAATACAGACGTTTTGTTAAAGCTATATTATAAAAATATAACGCTATATTATAAAAATACAGACATTTTGTTAATGCTATATTATAAAAAAATAAAAATAAAAAAACAAAACAATTTTCAAACACAAGCTATGGGCTTGACGTATTTACTTCCGGGGTCACGTTTCTTCACGTTCCTCTGATGTCATCCCATAGCTTCCATCCATCCATCCATCCATCCATCCATCCATTTTCTACCGCTTATTCCCTTTTGGGGTCGCGGGGGGCGCTGGCGCCTATTTCAGCTACAATCGGGTGGAAGGCGGGGTACACCCTGGACAAGTCGCCACCTTATCGCAGGGCCAACACAGATAGACAGACAACATTCACACTCACATTCAAGCACTAGGGCAAGATTTGTGTTGCCAATCAACCTATCCTCAGGTGCATGTCTTTGGAGGTGGGAGGAAGCCGGAGTACCCGGAGGGAACCCACGCATTCACGGGAGAACATGCAAACTCCACACAGAAAGATCCCAAGCCTGGATTTGAACCCAGGACTGCAGGAACTTCGTATTGTGAGGCAGACGCACTAACCCCTCTGCCACCGTGAAGCCCATCCCATAGCTTGTGTTTGTAAATGTATCTATTTATCTATTTTTAATTTTTTATAATATAGCATTAACAAAACGTCTGTATTTTCATAATAAAGCGTTATGTTTTTATAATATAGCGTTAACAAAACATCTGTATTAATCATGACCCTGGAAGTAAATGGGGGGGGGTGTCTGTAGGGGGGAAGAAATTTGGCTACAGAGCCATCAACATGTGACGTCATCGTCTGCGACTTCCGGTAGAGGCAGGGCTTTTCTGTTAGCAAGCAAAAGTTGCGAACTTTATCGGTGATGTTCTCTACTAAATCCTTTCAGGAAAAATATGGCAATATTGCGAAATGATCAAGTATGACACAGAATGGACCTGCTATCCCCGTTTGAATAAGACAATCTCATTTCAGTAGGCCTTTAAGGTTCAAGCTTACATCACACTCACATTTTTACTGCACACCTTTGGTAAGTGCCGGAGTGAGAAGAGGTTTTAAAATAATTAGCGCATGCTTACTTTTACCGCATGGCTTTGGTAAGCGCAGGAGTGAGAAGAGGTTTTAAATGAATTAGCGCCTGGGCGGCAATTCAAGGAAATACCGTATATGCTTTAGAATAACAATGTTATTAAAAAAAACAAGAGACTTATTTTACTATAAAACTGTTGGTCGTATTATAGATCCACGCATTTAGTTGCATTCAGTGTTAAAGAAAATAGGATTTGGCTCTCACAGAAATACATTTTGAAATATTTGGCTTTCATGGCTCTCTCAGCCAAAAAGGTTCCCGACCCCTGCCTTAAAGCGTACATGTGATGTTTTAGTAACCGCGACGTGACTATGCATGCGATTCCGAATAACAATAAAAAGGGACCGTGTGCTATTTTGAAGGATTTAATGGATCTAACTTGTTAGATCTCCAGGCTAATGCTAGCTGACGTTAGCTCTGAAGTTGAAGCTGCCAGGATGCAAGTTGACTGTGCAGAAAGCCTCACAACACGGGCAGTCTGGCCGAACGATGCCGGTTTGCGAACAAACGATGACACGCCATCGTGTGTTACATGAAACCAACTCGCGTCGGTCGTGTGTGTAACCGTTTTACCTGAAATTGGAGGAGTTTTTCCGTCTGCGCCTGAGATAATTCGGGCTCCTCTGGCGCCGCCATCTTAGCTCGCCAATCACCCAGCAAGGCGCAGCAACGTCAAAACGTGTGTTGGCGACACTGGAGGGGGAAACACAGGCTTTGCACACTGCTGCCCCCTAGCGTCTTGGAGGTGCCCCTCAATTGATTGAAACTTTTGTTAGTAGTGTTCTGCCCTCACTATATGTCAGTGGTTCTAGAATGAGGTTACGCGTACCCCTGTGGGTACTTGAATGTATGCCAAGGGGATATGTGAGATTTTTTTTAAATATTCTAAAAATAGCAACAATTCAACATCCATCCATCCATCCATCCATTTTCTACCGCTTATTCCCTTTCGGGGTCGCGGGGGCGCTGGCGCCTATCTCAGCTACAATTGGGCGGAAGGCAGGGTACACCCTGGACAAGTCGCCACCTCATCGCAGAGCCAACACAGATAGACAGACAACATTCACACTCACATTCACACACTAGGGCCAATTTAGTGTTGCCAATCAACCTATCCCCAGGTGCATGTCTTTGGAAGTGGGAGGAAGCCGGAGTACCCGGAGGAACCCACGCATTCACGGGGAGAACATGCAAACTCCACACAGAAAGATCCCGAGCCAATCCTTTATAAATATATTTATTGGAAAATACTTCAAGAAAATATGAATGCCATAAACAGCTATGTTGTGAGATTCTTTAACAGGACAATACTGCCATCTACTGTACATGCATATGGTTAGAAAAACAAGGATGGACAATTCAACCCTTAACTCAACAATGAGTAGATGAGTGTTATGTTGTGCAAATGTGTAAATAAATGAACACTAAAATTCAAGTATTTATTTTATTTATATACATACATACATATATATATATATACATATATATATATGTATATATATATCTATATATATATATATACATATATGTATGTATATATATACAGCTAAAATTCACTGAAAGTCAAGTATTTCTTATATATATATATATATATATATATATATATATATATATATATATATATATATATACATATATATATATATATACATATATATATATATATATAGATATATACACATATATATATATATATATATATATATATATATATATATATATATATATATATATATATATATATATGTTCTGTCTCCCTGTAATGTTTGTCTGATCTTGAATGGAATTGTGCTGAACATTTTAATTTTCCTGAAGGAACTCTTTTGAAGGAATAAATAAAGTACTATCTAATCTAATCTAATCTAATATATATATATATGAAATACTTGACTTGGTGAATCTAGCGGTAAATAAATGGGCTGTACTTGTATAGCGCTTTTCTACCTTCAAGGTACTCAAAGCGCTTTCACACTACTTCCACATTTACACACACATTCACACACTGATGGAGGGAGCTGCCATGCAAGGCGCCAACCAGCACCCATCAGGTGCAAGGGTGAAGTGTCTTGCTCAGGACACAACGGACGTGGCGAGGTTGGTACTAGGTGGGAATTGAACCAGGGACGCTCGGGTTGCGCACGGCCACTCTACCGCTGCGCCACGCCGTCCCAAATAGAATAGAATGTACTATATTGATCCCTGGGGGAAATTCAGCATCACAGTTCGCTCACAATAAACAATGATAACAATAAATGATATAATATATATAATGTGTTATATATATAATATATGAATAATATTAAATATACTCCTCCCCTCTTAACCACGCCCCAACCCCGTCCCGCCCCCCTACCACGCCCCCTGTGTGTTTTGCGCTCCTTTTTTGGTGGCTTTTCCTCTTTTGTTGGTATTTTCCTGGAGCAGTTTCATGTATTAAATTGTGATTCCCCGCACCTGCTTTGTTTTCGGAATCAAGACTGTTTAAGTTGTGCGGACGCACTCCATTGTGGGGATGTTGTTGATTGTCGTGCCATGTACGGATGTACTTTGTGAACAGCGTCTGCTCTACACGCCGCAAGTCTTTGCTGTCGTCCAGCATTCTGTTTTTGTTTACTTTGCAGCCAGTGTAGTTTTAGTTTTGTTTTGCCTTTTCTTAGTCGCACTTAGCTGCACTTGCCTTTTGTTTATTTTTGGTTTAAGTGTTGGATACCTTTTTACCTACACGCTGCCTGCTGCATGGTTTGTCGCTGATCACGACAAACCATGTTTCCGACATCTACAAAGCAATTAGCTACAGTACATGCTGCCACTTACTGATACGGAAGAGTATTACACGGCTACTCTGCCGAGCTCTCAACAGCACAGACACTCAACAATGGTACGACACACCAGACTGTATCTCACAGCACACTAGTGTGCCGCGGCACAGTAATTAAAAAACACAGCGATAAGTAATGAATAATTCCGCTGGTAATCACAGTGTTAGAAAAAAAGGTTCAAAATAGAAAACATTCTCATGCATTTTAATCCATACATCCGTTTTCTACTGCACCTGTTCAAGAAGTCGCATTAATGGTAAGAACTATTTTATTCATTATTGGTTAGCTTCAGAATAACAATGTTATTAAAAAGAAGAATATACTTATTATATTCTTAAGATATTGGTCTTAATTAAAAATGCACACATTTAGTTGTATTCAGTGTTAAAAAATATTATATGGCTCTCATGGAAATACATTTTTAAATATTTGTCTTTCTTTGCTCTCTCAGCAATTTATTGAATAATACTTCAAGAAAATATGAATGCCATAAACAGCTATGTTGTGACACTCTTTAACAGGACAATACTGCCATCTACTGTACATGCATATGGTTAGAAAAACAAGGATGGACAATTCAACCCTTAACTCAACAATGAGTAGATGAGTGTTATGTCGCATTAATGGTAAGAACTATTTTATTCATTATTGGTTAGTTTCAGAATAACAATGTTATTAAAAATAAGAATATACTTATTATATTCTTAAGATATTGGTCTTACTTAAAAATGCACACATTTAGTTGTATTCAGTGTTAAAAAAATATTATATGGCTCTCATGGAAATACATTTTTAAATATTTGGCTTTCTTTGCTCTCTCACCCAAAAAGTTTCCCGACCCCTGTTATACAGCTTGGCAGACAGCTAACAAACAATTCAATACATTCTAATAAAGTACGAAAGTAGATGAATCAATCTAGGCTCTTTATTTTTGTTGTTCTTGCTTTACCATGAATTGATAAACGTGAACCCCGACTTAAAACAGTGGAAAAACTTATTCGGGTGTTACCATTTAGTGGTCAATTGTATGGAATATGTACTGTACTGTGCAATCTACTAATAAAAGTCTCAATCAATCAATCGTCTTTTTTGTATCTTTACTTTTGTCTTGCACTGGACTTTTATTTTTGTAAAACTGAAATACACACAATGACAAACGTATAAGCCAGACCTGGGCAAATAAAGGCCCGGGGTCCACATGCGGCCCGTCAAGCTTTTCAATGTGGCCCGCCGGACATTCCCAAATATGTATTTTATATCTTTAAGCTGCTGGTACAGTATTTAGTGCAGTGATGTTTTCAAATTACCGGAAGTCTTGAACTATACAAAGTATTTCAATGGTTGGAATCTGCGCTTTTGCATGACATAGAAGTTACTATTGTCATCTAATTAGTTACTACGGTCATCTAAGTCGGCAGCATGGTGGAAGATGGGTTAGTCACTAACCGTTAGTGCGTCTGCCTCACAATACGAAGGTCCTGAGTAGTCCTGGATTCAATCCCGGGCTCGGGATCTTTCTGTGTGGAGTTTGCATGTCCTCCCCGTGACTGCATGGGTTCCCTCCGGGTACTCCGGTTTCCTCCCACCTCCAAAGACATGCACCTGGGGATAGGTTGATTGGCAACACTAAATTGGCCCTAGTGTGTGAATGTGAATGTTGTCTGTCTATCTGTGTTGGCCCTGCGATGAGGTGGTGACTTGTCCAGGGTGTTCCCGCCTTCTGACCGATTGTAGCTGAGATAGGCTACAGCGCACCCTGCGACCCCGAAGAGAATAAACGGTAGGAAATGGATGGATGGATGGTCATCTAAGTCACAGGAGCTCAGATGAGGCACCGAGCAGTGTGGTTGGAGAGCGTTTCCAGAGCGGCCAGCCTGAAATGTGGGTGTCAGGGACAGATCTCCCGTCCAAAGGCAAAACCTAGTAACTCACTTCTAGCTGATTTTGAGAAAACAAGGGAAAACCAATCCATCTTGATGCTGTCTTACAAAGATCTACAAAGTCATCAAACGTATAGATGTTTTCTTGAGCTTTCATTTTCTTGCCGATTGAGCCATGGATTGAATCTGCTCTCATGAACGTGTGCCCTTTCTCCAGATATTTTATCACAATCTCGGGTGGGCCCCATTCTGCGTTTGCACTTTGGGCAAGAGCCGTGTACAGCGTCCAGTTTTTATTTTGACCTCCACAGTTATCTGCCCAAAAGAGTATGCAAGGGGAAGAATCAAGAACAATACATGTAATGAAGGTGCTTGCAACGTCCTGGGCCAATCTTCCAAATATCCCCTTGTGCCATAATATCACATAATCAGGTTGACCGTCGGCCCCCATTCGTGCAAATGTCTCATTAAAGACAATAAGGAGACTGACAAAGAAGCTCCGATTGGTCCCTTGAGATACTAGGTTTTTCTGTTGTATCTACGCGGTTATGTGGTAGTTGCTAGGTCCTGCCATGCGCGTAACAGCTTACTTACGGAACAAATTACAATATCGCATACACTAATGTAAAGCACATCACCTAGGAACTCCAAAATTATTATCAGCTCAGTTTTGACCAAAATTGAGTTACTGGGTTTTGCCTTTGGACGGGAGAGATGCGGAACGACATTTTTACACACAAAGTTCTAAAGCTTAGTGATTATATCAGATTGTAGGTGGGGTTTTTTTTACCCTTCGCATTCTTATATGGCTGTTTGTTGCACTTTTGTTGCCTTTCGCTTGGTTGTGAAATATGTCGATGGAGAGGGGGTGTGATATTCATATGTTGTCAATATTCCGTTTTATCCTTCATAGTTAATATTGTAAATCCCACATTCTTTATTTTCATGTACATTCCGGGTGTCTCATTCGATAAAAAATAAAATTAAATTACATTCCGTTTTCAAGGCAGTCTGTCATAACTTTTTCAGCATTCAATCAGACATGTTGAGGTTTGGTATTAATGTTCCTAAAATATCAGATATACCGGCCCACATACACATTTTTTTCTCAAAATTTGGCCCCATGAGTCAAAATAATTGCCCAGGCCTGGTATAAGATACGTGATTGAAATTACAGACTGAAATGCAGTACACAATATGTAAATATTAGCTTTACACAAATATTCAGTACTATCATCAAACAAATACCGCTGAGTGTTGAAACTGTTTCGATGGTGGAAATATACTACTGGCCGCCATTTTAAGTCCTGAAAACATTCATTAAAACAATGCACAAAAAACGTTTTTCAATAAACATAATTACTATCAAATTGAACCACTTTCCACCTTGATATTGAGACACATAGACAAGTGAAACAGTTTACTTTCAGACTTATTTTTTCCAAGGCTTGTAAGAGTTAACACAACTTGTCTACTTCTCAATTGTCTCATGAACTTTGTTCATGGGACATGTTTTTTTCATATCCCCAAAAGGTTTCAGTAAGAGTCTGCAATCAAATGGGCTTAACAGGTAGATTGCACAGTACAGTACATATTCTGTACAATTGACCACTAAATGGTAACACCCGAATAAGTTTTTCGACTTGTTTAAGTTGGGGTCCACGTTAATCAATTCATGGCAATGACACAAACGTTAGCAATTTTGCAATTGACATTCTACTATAAATTAATTTACCACTTGTATTGTGAATATAGGTCTTGCATTGTATATCATTATATTAGTGCAGGTATATCTACATAGACTCCATGTAGAAAACAATGCAATGCTCACTAGTGTGCCCTGAGAAAGTCTGCTGTGCCGTGGGAGATTATGTCCATTCATCCATCCATTTTCTACCGCTTGTCCCTTTTGGGGTCACAGGGGGTGCTAGGGCCTAGCTCAGCTGCATTTGGGCAGAAGGCGGTGTACACCCTGGACAAGTCGCCACCTCATCGCAGGGCCAACACAGATTGACAGACAACACCAATTCTCAAATCCCTCCACTGGCTTCCTGTTCCACTCAGGATTGAATACAAAGTATACCTACTAACCCACCAGTGCCTCCATGGGAATGCCCCCTATCTGCCTCAAAGAACTACTCACCCCCAAATCCTCCACACGACACCTCCGCTCCGGACAGGCTAACCTCCTTCAACTTCTGAGGACAAAGCTACGAACAATGGGAGACCGGGCTTGCTGCTCCGCCACTCCCAGTCGGTGGAATGCTATCCCTGACCACCTGAGGGCACCACAGACTGTGGATGCTTTTTAAAAGGGCTTAAAAACCCTTCTTTTTAAAAAAGCCTTTTTTTTTTTTTTTTTAGATACATGCATACTAGCTCTAGCTATTGGGCTGTTCTAGTTCTTATTTGTATTGTTTTTATTTTATGTTTATTTTTAATACACTGTCGCACTTTGAGGTTGTTTACTCAATGTACTCAAGTGCTTTTTATAAATAAAATATATCCTTATTATTAACATTCACACTCACAGGTGCATGCTTTTTGGAGGTGGGAGGAAGCTGGAGTACCCGAAGGGAACCCAAGCAGTCACGGGGAGAACATGCAAACTGTCATTTCACCAATTTGGGTAAAGACTATTTTTTGGAAATCAGTAATTATAATCTGCTAATAATGTGCCATTGTTGAGTGTCTGTGTTGTCTAGAGCTTGGCAGAATAACCGTGTAATACTCTTCCATATCAGTAGGTGGCAGCAGGTAGTTAATTGCTTTGTCGTGATCACAATATGTGGACGACAGCGGTAGGCAGAATGCAGGTAAAAAGGTATCTAATGCGCGAACCAAAAATAAATAAAAAGGTGAGTGCCGCAAAAAAAAAAAAAAGGCATTGAAGCTTCGGGATGCCTTTTCAAAATGAAACTAAAACTGAACGAGCTACAAAGTAAACAAAATTAAAAACAGAATGCTGGACGACAGAAAAGACTTAAGGCGTGTGGGGCAGAGAAGGTGTCCACAAAGTACATCCAAACATGACATGACAATCAACAATGTACCCACAAAGAAGGATAACAACAATTTAAATATTTTTCATAGCTAAAACAAAGCAGGTGTGGGGAATAGCGTTCAGGGAATAAATGAAACTGCTCCAGCATAGCATATATTTAGCCTTATGATATATGTTCATACACATTCATAATTATACAAATTGCTTGTGTAAAAACACTTACTTTTAATAAATCATATTTATTTTACTTTTCAATGAACAGCCACATAAACATGCCTCATGATTAGTTTTAGTTGCACTACCTTGCATATAACGGTCTTATTTATTGTGTACAACTTAATGTTTAATCTTTAGAGACTTATATTCTTGTCACTTGACAAAGATGAGTTGTGTTAGCGTCGCTGGTAAGCTTTTATTAAAAAATATTATGGTAGTGTACAACGAGACGTTATAATTTACCAAACATTGCATCAAAGCACAATGTAGAAGTGCATGTCCTCAGTCAGTGTTTCTTCTTGCTACTTTTTCCCCTCCACCATAATGATGTGGTAACCAAATTTGGTCTTGACTGGGGGGTCCGTGTAAACAGGTTTATCCATGGAAGAAACAGCCAAGGCGAAAGCAGCATCCTGGAAAGGTCCAACCATGGATCCTCGCGTCATCCAACCCAGGTCCCCCTGTGCAAAACATTTTCATGAGTTCAATCCCCAGAAAGCTAGACCAGTTCTCTGCACTTTACAAATTAATAATGTGAGCTAAGTGAATATTTTCATGTAAGGGACTATCAAAGATTACCTACATGTATATGATGATGTTTTATACATATTTATATTAGTTATTTAGGCTGTCATACAAATTAATTTAGTCTTTTCTTGTTCATAAATGTTTCTCATTGTTGGACACTCATGTTAAACAATGCCAAAATATTGTTTAACACATATTTGGATGAAAGCTTGCAAAATAAATGCAATGTATGTTTTTTGTCCACAACATGTGAGCCACTACGAAATTTGATCAGCCGTTGAAGTCTAACGGAAAAAGACAGCAAAATTACTGCTTGATTTGTGGAAACAAGAAAAAGGTGAATAAAGTATTATTTTTATCTAATCTTGGCATGCGCATAATTACACTGACATTTAATATATAGTGACATACAGTGGGGCAAAAAAGTTTTTATTTAGCCACCGATTGTGCAAGTTCTCCCACTTAAAATGATGACAGAGGTCTGTAATTTTCATCATAAGTACACTTCAACTGAGACAGAATGTGAAAAAACAAATCCAGGAATTCATATTGTAGGAATTTTAAAGACTTTATTTGTAAATTATGGTGGAAAATAAGTATTTGGTCAACCATTTAAAGCTGTCACTGATGGAAGGAAGTTTTGGCTCAAAATCTCACGATACATGGCCCCATTCATTCTTTCGTCCTGTCCCTTTAGCAGAAAAATAGCCCCAAAGCACGATGTTTCCACCCCCATGCTTCACAGTAGGTGTGGTGTTCTTGGGATGCAACTCAGTATTCTTTTTCCTCCAAACACGACGAGTTGACTTTATACCAAAATGGATACATGGATGATTCAGCAGAGGATAGGGAGAATGTCATAAGGTCAGATGAAACCAAAATATAACTTTTTGGTATAAACTCAACTCGTCGTGTTTGGAGGAAGAAGAATACTGAGTTGCATTCCAAGCCTACTGTGAAGCATGGGGGTGGAAACATCACACTTTGGAGCAGTTTTTCTGCTAAGGGGACAGGACGATTGAGCCGTGTTAAGGAAAGAATGAATGGGGCCATGTATCGTGAGATTTTGAGCCAAAACTTCCTTCCATCAGTGACAGCTTTAAATGGTTGACCAAATACTTATTTTCCACCATAATTAAAAAATAAAATCTTTGAAATTCCTACAATGTGAATTCTTGGATTTTTTTTTCACATTATGTCTCTCACAGTTGAAGTGTACCTATGATAAAAATTACGGTCCTCTGTCATCATTTTAAGTGGGAGAACTTGCACAATCGGTGGCTGACTAAATACTTTTTTGCCCCACTGTACATGCTGCAGGTGTATATAATGCTGTGACCAGGTGAAATCTATACAATGTTTATGAAGTTTATTTTGACTGTGACAGAAAAAATAGTGGTCATGTTTGTCTTCAAGATATATATTGAAACAGTATACATTTTCATTACAAATTATGATGCTTTTGGAGATGGTGGGGTGTGGTTTGATTTGTAATCTCGGAAGACCTTCACACACAAATATCTAACACAAAAACTAAACAGGTTATAGGCATTATTTCCATGAACCGGCGTTCCACGTGTGGCAGATAAATAGAGCAAAAATAAGTGCATGATAAAAAACAACTCGCTATAACACTGAATTAGTGGAAGCCCTGCCCTGCCCTTCTTCCCTTTGCAAAAAAATTCTGTTTGTTCTTGTGGGCTTATTTTCTGGCTAACGTATCTGATGCGTTATAGTCAAGGACAAGAGCATAGATAGATATAGAATAAAACTACATATAATTGTCATTAGTTTCAATAGATTTTCATCAATTTCAATTCTAAAAGATATGCATTCACATTCTTTGAAATACTTCATACATAGATACACTTATGAATGATTTTTTTGGTGCAATTTTCCATGCATATATACATCTGTTATTGCTAAATATTTGAGCAATAGGGCTTAGTACTATAATACCAGCACTTAACTTACTAGGCCAAGGGAGATGTGTATTTTCTTCCTTCAGCCAACTTATTATATGCAACAATTAGCACACTTGCCCTTTAGCAATTATCAATCAATCAATCAATGTTTATTTATATAGCCCTAAATCACCAGTGTTTCAAAGGGCTGCATCAGATTAACTAATATAGAGACATTGTTCTTGAGCTGTCTAGAGTTGAGGTCACGCAGCAACCAACTGGTATATATATATGGTCTCTATTTTATTTTCATTATTATATCTGAGAGTCTGTTTATTTGATTGTACTGTATATGTCTGATGTTTGTATGTCTAACTTAACTTTTTATGGACATTGTTGTATATACCATCAACCTGCCAGGGATTGTAGATAGAAATTAGTCTTTGGCAACAATCTGGCACATTTACATGTTATTTGTTCATTAATGTGCATTGTCCCACGTGACAAATACAACAAACATATCTAATGGCGACTTCCTATCAGGAGTTAAAGTATGTACTATGAACAAGCTTATTGGTGTGTCTGGGACAGGCAGTTATTTCGGAGAAAATGCAGTTTTTTATAAATTATTTAAGGGGGAACTGCACTTTTTTTTAGAATTTTGATTATTGTTCACAGAACGAAAGACATGACGATGGATAAAAAAAAAAAAACCTATATTGTAAATAAACAAATAAAAGTTCACTTATAGCAGAGCTAATGAGAGGTCCTCTATTCTGCCCATAAAACCCAATAAAAAAACATCCAAAAAGTACCAACAATACTCCATTGACATTTAGTGACTTAGTTAATCAAGTATTAGTGATATTGTTATTATGAGCGCTAACACGGACAAACTATTTATAGCGACGCCGTTATCACAAGCTTATGTGCCAATGTTTACATCATAGACTGATCAGCTGTTTCCTTGCTCGTCAAACTTTATTGTAGATCACAAATCATGTCTCTCACCTGAACAGTAGAAGAGCAAAGACGTATTCCGACAAGTACAGGTACATTTTGACAGCCAATTTAGACATGCACATGGAGAGAACAACATTAAAAGAGGCATGGTTCCATCCACTTTTTTCCCCCGAGGATTATGAGTCATTCTTCATCTAAACGGGAATAGCGGTACATGAAAATCCTAGCAGTCAGAATGCAAATGACAGCAGACTTTGTACAGTAAGTGTGAATTTATAATAGTTGTTGGCTTTCGTAAAGTCTGCACTGAGTTAATCAGTGATGTTCAAAAAAAAAAAAGCGAACGTGATGGGTTTTTTAAATGATTTTGCCGCGTATGCTTAAAATGAGCAAAAATATGTCAATTCTAAATGTTATTATAAATGTGCTCGTTACTACATTGAATACACACTAACATCATGCATATGAAACTTTAATGGATGTGTTGGATGATTTTAAGGGCTTTTAAGGCAGAATAGAGCGGCTTGATTGATTGAAACTTTTATTAGTAGATTGCACAGTACAGTACATATTCCGTATAATTGACCACTAAATGGTAACACCCCAATAAGTTTTTCAACTTGTTTTAGTCGGGGTCCACGTTAATCAATTCATGGCTCCCATAGATTCCATTGCAAGCAGACTTTTGAACGCATTTAATATTTAGAATGCATTGAAAAAATACATCCGTCGTCATAAATGATAAATGGATTATACTTATATAGCGCTTTTTCTACCTTCAAGGTACTCAAAGCGCTTTGACATTTATTTCCACATTCACAGACTGATGGCGGGAGCTGCCATGCAAGGCCCTAACCACGACCCATCAGGAGCAAGGGTGAAGTGTCTTGCTCAGAAGACAACGGATGTGACAAGGTTGGTAGAAGGTGGGGATCGAACCAGGAACCCTCAAGTTGCTGGCACGGCCACACTCCCAACTCCACCACGCCGTCCTAATCTCTTCCATAATGATTGTGAACGATAGTCAAAATTCCCCAGAAAATGCAGTTCCCCTTTAATGTTTCTGTATGGCCCAAAGGTTAGAGACCACTGCCCTTAGTTATCCCAGCAGGAATCCTATTGTTTATTATTCCCAAGGTGCTGCATCTCTCCTTTAAAGGCCTACTGAAACCCACTACTACCCACCACGCACGCAGTCTGATAGTTTATACATCAATGATGAAATATTAACATTGCAACACATGCCAATACGGCTTTTTTATTTTACTAAATTACAGTTTTAAATTTCCCGCGAGGTATCCTGTTGAAAACGTTGCGGAATGATGACGATTATGTTGACGCGTGCTTGTGACGTTATTGGTTGGAGCGGACATTTCAGCCCAGCACCACTCACAGCTAAAAGTCGTCTCTTTTATTGGCATAATTACACAGTACTTTGGACATCTGTGTTGCTGAATCTTTTGCAATTTGTTCAATTAATAATGGAGACTATAAAGAACAATGCTGTTGGTGGAAAGCGGTGGATTGCAGCTGCCTTTAGCAACTGAAACACAGCCGGTGTTTCTTTGTTTGTTGTGAAGCTTTAACACAGAGCGGTCAAGCAAACATGTCTCTCTACGTCAACCAGCAAGTTTTTGGATGGGAAAATTGTGCTATTACATTGACTCTTACCGGAGATATCAGAGGAGCTTCAGTCCTGCTGCAGCTGCGTGACTTCCCTCAGAGACACTCGCGCTCAACACACCCGTGGCCACACCCCTCCGACTTTCAGGTACTATGTAAGCTCACTAAAACGCAACACAATAGGCAGATAAGGGATTTTCCAGATGTATCCTAGTAAATGTTGTCTAATAACATCTGAATCGCTCCCACTGCAATCGCCTTTTTTTTTTCTCTAGTGCTTCACTCTAAATTTCCTCATCCACGAATCTTTCATCCTCGCTCAAATTAATGGGAAAATAGTCGCTTTCTCGGTCCGAATAGCTCTTGCTGCTGGAGGCTATAATTATAAACAATGTGAGGATGTGAGGAGCCCTACAACCCGTGACGTCACGCGCACATCGTCTGCTACTTTCGGTACGGGCAAGGCTTTTTTTATTAGCGACCAAAAGTTGCGAACTTTATCGTCGATGTTCTCTACGAAATCCTTTCAGCAAATATATGGCAATATCGCGAAATGATCAAGTATGACACATAAAATGGACCTGCTATCCCGGTTTAAATAAGAACATCTAATTTCAGTAGGCCTTTAATAGTCTGTGAGGCCATTTTCACCCTTGCAAACATCTGTTATAGGAGCTTCTATGAACTATCAAGCATGCATGAGGTTCTCTTACTCCTTGTCTTGCTTTGTCTTCACTGTATTGCGATGCTACTTCGCTGAAGCGAACTCCCGACTTCAGTTTCTCCATTGCCTCCATACATTTTCCGTGTTTCTCACAGAGGATGTGACGCACCTGGTGACATGAGCACATGCATCTTACAATGACATCATCAGTAATAGAGTACTAACGTAGGGATGTACGCACCTTGACAGCAGTGCCTCCTTTAGGCGCTTTATCTTTCTTCTCAGCATCTGCACTTCCTGACGCAGCTCCTGAGCAAGGCAAATAAATTGCAATGTTATTAAATGGTGTACATTGTACACCAGATGCACGCAATCGGAGCTCTATGCTAAAGTGACAAGCTAACACTCCGGAAGTATTTATTTACGGCTGAAGAACCCAATTAAAGGCCTAAAAAAATAAAACGAGTGCGAACCTTTAGCTCCCTTGCCACCACCTTTGCCCTTTGGTGGCATTTTAAAGAAACGCAAACCAGACTTCAAATGGCTGTGGAAAAGAAAAACAAAACGAGCATGGATTCAAGCTTGTGTCGTGGATTGTTGGGCATGCGCAGTAGACACGTGTCTTCTTCTATGGTCACATATTGGTAAATTGCAGTCTGTACTGCCATCCAGTGTACAAAATGTTTCTGACATGTACAGGGCTGTCTCAGAAAATTAGAATATTATCCATCCATCCATTTTTCTACCGCTTATTCCCTTTTGGGGTTGCGGGGGGCGCTGGCGCCTATCTCAGCTACAATCGGGCGGAAGGCAGGGTACACCCTGGACAAGTCGCCACCTCATCGCAGGGCCAACATAGATAGACAGACAACATTCACACTCACATCCACACACTAGGGCCAATTTAGTGTTGCCAATCAACCTATCCCCAGGTGCATGTCTTTGGGAGTGGGAGGAAGCCGGAGTACCCGGAGGGAACCCACGCATTCACGGGGAGAACATGCAAACTCCACACAGAAAGATCCCGAGCCTGGATTTGAACCCAGGACTGCTGGAACTTCGTATTGGAACTTCGTATTGTGAGGCAGACGCACTAACCCCTCTGCCACTGTAAAGCCCCTAGAATATTATGATATATAATCAAGCCTTTTATAATTTTAATATTGCTTAAGAAAAGTCAAAAATCCTATTCCAAAAAATTTGAATATTTCCTCAGACCAAGTAAAAAAAAAAAATGTCATTTTCCAGCATGATCTGGCACCTGCCCACAGTGCCAAAACCACCAGTAACTGGTGTACTGACCACGGCATTACTGTCCTCGATTGGCCCGCCCTCTCCCCTGACCTGAACCCCATAAAGAATGTGTGGGGTATCGTGAAGAAGAAGCTGAAAGACCCCAGACCCAATAATGCAAACCAGCTAAAGGCCGCTATTGAAGCATCCTGGGCATCCATAACACCTCAGCAAATGCCACAGGCTGATTGCCTCCATGCCACGCCGCATTGATGCAATAATCCGTGCGAAAGGATTCCCAGTCAAGTACAGAGTGCATTCATTGACATTTTCAAATGTTTGATTTTGTTTTGCTGTTATAAATCTTTTTTTTTTTACTTAGTCTGAGGAATTATTCAAATTTTTGAGATAGGATTTTTGAGTTTTCTTAAGCTGTATGTTATAATCAGCAATATTAAAATAATAAAAGGCTTGCACTATTTCAGTTGATGTGTAATGAATCCAGAATGTATGACATTTTCATGTTTTTAGTTGCATTACAAAAAAAAAGGACTTTATCACAATATTCTAATTTTCTGAAACAGTCCTGTATATTTTAAAGATTGATTGATTAATTGAAACTTTTATTAGTAGATTGCACAGTACAGTACACATTCAGTACAATTGACCACTAAATGGTAACACCCGAATACGTTTTTCAACTTGTTTAAGATGGGGTCCACGTTAATCGATTCATGGTAAAGGACCAATGATTGTCACACACACACTAGGTGTGGTGAAATTTGTCCTCTGCATTTGACCCATCACCCTTGATCACCCCCTGGGAGGTGAGGGGAGCAGTGAGCAGCAGCTGTGCACGGGAATAATTTTTGGTGATTTAACCCCCAATTCCATCCCTTGATGCTGACTGCTTGGTCCCCGTTGGGGAAATTCATTTTCACTGCCGTACATTTAAACATATAGACATTACACATCACAAAACAAAAAGAACAAAAAGACATCATACATGACCAACACATTTACAGGCTTTATCAGACGGGTCGGCCGGGCCTGCAAGTGTTAAGGGCGGCTATAGCTGCAGGGGTAAGGCTTTTCCTGAGGCGGGCCCTCCGGAATTTGATGGTTCTATACCTGCTCCCTGATGGTAGTGGGATTATGTATTTGTGTAGCTGGTGACTGATATCCTGGACTATTGTGTTTGCCAGTCGAGTGATGGACCTGTGGTTTAAATCTGAAATGTCGGCTGTGGGTAGGCCGATGATTTTAGCTGGTATGTTTCTAATGCGTGTGAGTTGGTTGGTTACAGAAAGGATGGGGAAAAAACATGTGGAACAGAACAGAAGGATGGGTTGAACAATGCTTTGGTAAAGTAATAACAAG
The DNA here is from genome assembly GCF_033978795.1 of Nerophis ophidion. Classification (NCBI taxonomy): domain Eukaryota; kingdom Metazoa; phylum Chordata; class Actinopteri; order Syngnathiformes; family Syngnathidae; genus Nerophis; species Nerophis ophidion. Next base: position 69,448,457 of record NC_084615.1, on the reverse strand, counting down.
AGATGAGGTGCAACGTATAGTCCTTTAAGTTTTCGGATGGCTGACAGTCTTTTTTGACTTATTTTTTGAATGTCCGTGGTGTGCTGATCAAAGGTGAGGTTATTGTCCAGGGTTACGCCCAGGTATTTAAAAGTGTCAGCTGTTTTGACTGTTTGTGTGTTTATGATGATGGGGTGCTGAGGTTTTATTGACATTGATTTCCAGATAACTGGCTGTGCATGACTCTGTGAAATGTTTTGACTATGATAGTCCAGAATTTTATAGTCTTTGGTATGGCTCGGCCGGGGTTTGAACTCACAACCTACTGATCAGGGCGGATACTCTAACCACTAGGCCACTGAACTTAATATAGTATTATGTAGTCAAAATTCAATCAAACAATCCATCAATCAATGTTTATTTATATAGCCCTAAATCACAAGTGTCTCAAAGGGCAGCACAAGCCACAACGACATCCTCGGTTCAGAGCCCACATAAGGGCAAAGAAAAACTCACAACACAGTGGAACCTCTTCAAGGTTTCTCATAGTCATCATGTTCGACGTCCCACTGGGGTGAGTTTTTTCTTGCCCTTATGTGGGCCCTACCGAGGATGTCATTGTGGTTTGTGCAGCCCTTTGAGGCACTTGGGATTTAGGGCTATATAAATAAACATTGACTGATTGATTGAAGTCAGATATAGATGGTAATTAACATTCTTAGCCTCCTTTTAAAAAAAAAAAAAACATGAAATATTTACCATTTTATTGAAATGACCCATAAATAAATGCGTACATAAACACAGATGTAATCATTTATTAAACTTACCCGTTAACAAGCTGTCAGAAAACCACACATTCATTAACAGAATGCAAAGGGGCCCCCCTCTCACATTTCACAGCGTCCGGTCTCCATAGCAACCACGACACAAAGCCCTTCATGGCGCAGCAGTCTTGTGTACTAAAGGTTCCTCCCCACTATCCCACTATTGACAATGGAGAAGTATGAGAAGGTGTCCCGTTTGGGCAGAGGCGCGGCAGGAGAAGTCTTCCTGATGAGACACACCGAGGCCAAGAGTCTGCATGCCGTGAAAAGGATCAAACTGGGAAGCAAACACACACAGGCGGCCATTCTTCAAGAGGCGGAGATCATAAGGAAGCTGGAGCAGCCTCACATTGTGAACTGCAGCGACGCCTTCGCGAGCCCTGCGGACGGCTTTATTTACATCGTGATGGACTACTGTGACGGCGGCACCTTGGACGACCAAGTCCAAGAGAGGCAACCGGGTCGTTTCTTTCCAGAAGGAGTGGTCATGGGCTGGTTTGTGCAAGTCGCCCTGGCTGTTAATTATGTACACAAAGCTAAAATAGTTCACAGAGACATCAAAACGTCCAACGTGTTGCTGACAAAACGAGGCACGGTGAAGCTAGGAGACTTCGGGGTGTCCAGAATCATGACGAGCACGGCTGACATGGCCTCCACTTGTGTCGGAACTCCTTGCTACCTCAGCCCCGAACTGTGCCAGGATGTGCCATACGGATCCAAGTGTGACATCTGGGCTCTGGGCTGCCTGCTGTACGAGATCTGCGCTCTAAAACCCCCTTTTGCAGCGACCAACCTCCTCAGTCTGTTCATCAAGATCACCAAAGGAGAGTACCAACCCCTGCCTGAACTTTACTCTCGAAATGTCAGCTTTCTGATGCACGGGATGTTGTGCGTTGAACCTGAAAACAGGCCAAGCGCCGCCTGCATCGTTGACAGCGCCTTTGTCCAAGAACATTTACGGCACATTCAATACGAAGACACACAGACGATGCAACACTTTCCTCCGGACGAGGACATCGGCCGTCATGCTCCCTGTGAGCAAAGTTTGAGCGAGGTAGAGGAGGATGGTGCTAGTGGTTGCTTCTACGCTGACAACTTTGACGAGGGGGAAAGTTTGTCTTCCTTAGAAGAAGGGAGTCAACATTCAGACTTATCATCAAGGAGCCACCCCGCGGAACCTCTTGGTAATGTCCAGTTCCTTGGATGGATGCATGATAGACAGAGATAGTGAGTGTCCAGTGTGTGCATGCAGGCACATGAGCTAATGTATTCAACTCAGCATTACATGCCCTTTTTTGCTAAAAAAAACAACAACGAAAAAACAAAACAGCTTTTTTATGCCTTCTGAATCGACCTGAGAGTGTATCCCTAATACCATACCAACTTTATTTATAAAGCCTTTTAAAAACAGCCACAGTTGAAAAACAAAGGGCTGTACACCACAAAGAAATACAGGCAAAGGACGGATTAAAAAATAACAGAGGTAAAATACACACACACACATTATGTGTGTGTGTGTGTGTGTGTGTGTGTGTGTGTGTGTATATATATATATATATATATATATATATATATATATATTCTGTATGTATATTATATACATTTACATATATAATATATACATATACTATAAACATATATTATATACAGA